>NC_046977.1:7572886-7930386 GCF_009769545.1 Cyclopterus lumpus | reverse complement strand
AAAGAACACTTCCTGTTTTGTTCCGCTTAATTACACAACATATTATTGCCTAGAAATCACCAGCATGGAATCGCCATTTTCACAACAGTTGTATTTCTTAGTGTTATTGCATGGCATTGCAATATCCTGTAATGTGCTCCTATTATTTCATCCAACCCATGTGTCTGCACTACTGTCCTGAGGGAGTCCACACTAAGCCTGTCATCCAATTTGGACATAATCTGATTTTGCTAAAAGGCTCCACAATTTAGACGGGGTTTCGGGAGCAGGCACTGAGGTGCATTACAACTGGGAGATTGTTTGCATTCATTTTTGAAGATGTTAGCACAGTCTGCTTCAACTCCTAACCCCTTCCTGCCTCATCTTTGCTAGAGGCAGCTGGCAGATACAGACAAATAGGTCAACAGTCAGACTATAATCAATATTTTCATAAAATGTATCAAACGTCAATATGGGAACAATGTGACAATGTGAAAGGGATGCTCAAGCTCCCCTTGGCCTTCCAGAGCTTTACTGTGATATCCCACCTGGTATGCAACTGTACAGTTTCACTCTTATGGTGTTGTTTTTGTTCCTTAGCAGGTAGCTGTTTTCAGAGAAAAGGTCATAAAACCCAACAATACATTGACTGCTGAACACCAAACAGCAGACAGTCAAAGTTAGCGACTAGCTGATGGACATAGTAGAGCATTTAGCAGATAAAGAGACACATATTTCTCTTGGAAGGTGGTGGAGACCAAATACAGAGCTGAAAACATCAAATTAACTATTTAACTATTGCTTCAACTAGCTAAAACAATGCCATGTTCAGGCGCATATGCATCAGTTTGATTGAGCGCAGCCTGGAGTGACAGCCTGACATGAAGTCCTTCTGACAGCACCCCATTACAGTCTATCGGATGAGAGAGAGCATATCAATCTTCTTCTCTGTCGCGATTTTATATTGTACCAATTCGAACACATTGCAGTGCTGTCTTCATATGCTTGCCTGATATGAGGTATGTTGATTAGTAAGTGCCTACATCATTAACTGTGCAAAATGAATCTATTTTTAGTGCAAATGTCTAGAAAGCTGAATTTGATCAAGCAGACTTAAACAGGTTTCTAGTGCCATATACTCACACACAATGAGCTCTTTGCACTGTTGGTGTTTTTGTCAGTGAATGCTGAAAAATAACTTCTGCAGTCTTGAGCCTCAATGCCTATTAGATAAAAATATAGCTTACTGAGTCCTAGTTTTTGTGACAACTGTACATTATATGTTCTATAGCCTAAACACTTTATGAATACAATACAATAAAATAGCTATTAAAAATTATAATAACATTGTCATTCATTATAAAATAATTTGTGTTACTGAAGCTTCTGGCTATGGTAATTATTTTCCCACATTTTTATCATCATTTTTAACATATGGGTTTGAAACTGTTGCTGCTTGGTCTGTACAATCTGTCAGTCATAGCCTGACTTCCTTTGCCCTTCAAAAAGATGACTGACACTTTCATATGCTACAAACAATTATCCAAATTGACTTGGATTCAAAGAAAGGCCATAAATGTCAATATGGATCAACCATATTGAGGGGCAAACTTAAACAAACACTTCAAAGGTCACAGTGGTAAAAAGAAAAGAAAACCCATGTGATTCTTGTAAAAGGTGAAACATGAAAAGATATCTTCCTGTAACAAGAGCTGGGAGCAAATAGGGAAGAAATATGCAAAGGAGTTAGTTGTTCCAATATCTCTCAGTAGCACAGTATAAACTTTTACTATCACAAGCTCTCTGTAAACAGGAAATTCAAAATATGATTCATTGTGGTATTTCCAGAAATATTGCATGCTTTGCAGAACAAATGTAGTTGTGTAATAATGCTTACAAAAATATTGGGCCAAACATATGCATAGGTAAAACAGTATGAGGATGAAACCGGAGATATATATCTTTGAATATATATAGATATATACAAAGATAGTAACAATTGCAATATTTTAAGGGACTACAACCATGGCCTGTAATATAAATCACAACTCAATATCAATGGAGCAAATTGTTGCAGTGTTTGCTGCTTCTGGCTCAGGCTTTGTGAAGAGAGAACCGGCTTGAACAAATTACCTCAAAGTGAAGTGTACAGAATTTCCATTTGCTATCCAAGTCTCAAAGATTGTTTTGTGGTGCTATTTTGGTGGATTTGGTAACACTTGTAGAGTCTGATTGTCGCATCAATATTTCACACTTTCATCTGGAACAGAATAAAGTATAGAAGGAGGGGGCAGCAGTGTGCCTTGCAGCATCTACTGTGCCTAGAGATTCATTTGGAAACAAACACTCTCGTACAGCAAACAGCCCCAATAAACCAGCATAGTTAAACTGATAATGTGCTGAGTGTTTTATTAAGAGGGCACATCAGCAGTAGATCGCCTTCTTTCTTATATTATTTAGCTAGTGTCTCATTAACCATTAGCATAGTCTCCACAAGCTGCTCTCTTCTAGGTTTGACAGTATTGCATTTCTGTGTTGCGATCATTCCCCGCGTGTGAATACAATTAACATATTTGCTGGGACCCACCAGCACCCAAATCGACTAGCATATACAAACATACACACATATACGTACAGGAGGCGCTTACGGAATGCAACTACTGCATAAGCCAACCTTCATTATAAGGCTCACAATGTAGACACATATACAATATTTGTGATGTTTTGTCACATTTCAATGAAAAAAGAAATAAAGTAACACAAACGTATACATTGAGTTGTTTACTGGTAAATAGAAACAGTGGCAAGGGAAACTGTGTCCCATCGCAAAGACAACTTGAGATTCAGCTGTTTCTTGATTTCCGAAGCTTTCAGCTGAATAGCAGCTCTGGTGACATTCTTCATTCTATTTTTTTCAGTCACATATATTCTGCTATCAAGTTCTTGGAGGCAGCTGTTTTTGGGGCCACGGAGAAATTTCCACTGACTGGATTTTTAAGACTGTCTTTAAGGATTCTCTTCTAACATGACGTACTGTGACAGCATATTTCTTGGCCAGTCTGTTTCTGTGGAGAAAAAGTCTAGAGATAGTTTCTAATACTTGGGAATTCTAGACAAAGCATTGAGTTTGAAGCCTCAATTTCTTATGAAAACTGGGTGAAAGCCTTCTTTTTCCGTCATCTAGCAACTGAATATTCTGACATGCCGGAAATGATTTACAATTCTGCATTTTGACATGACGGTTTGGTATTGAAGAGTTGAACACTTTAGAAATTGAGGATGGAGATAGATCTGCTAGTTTGGGTTACCTTGAAGAAGCTTGTGCTTGAAGACCTGCACACCTGCAAGAACCCTAGGATAAGGCTTGACTTATGCACTCACATTATATTAGCACTTGATTAGCAAGCCTGTGCTGCCATTAATCAAACACAGCAGGGCAGACACATCCTCTTAAGCCTTGGTCATGCTCGGCTCTATCTTCTATCCCTCAGCTGTACCAACCTTCATTCTGCATTTTGCCATTGAAATTACTTTGCAAAAATACAAAGTTCACAAAGTTGATCCATTTATTTGACGGACTATCAAGGTCAAGCTTGGTAATCAATGCCTTGGCACATCATCTAGCAAAACGTCTTGCTACAAACCTTGCTTCTGTTGAAAGCTACTCAAAGGCAGGATTTAGAGTCACATAATTCAATTCAGCATAAGAGAAAAAAAATAAAGTATTCACTCAGAAAGCCACCCTCTACAAGAACACACCCCTGTGCAGCTACAGAGCTATGGAAGATGAATGCATTTTTATTTTTTCAAGAGGAGGAAGGACATAAAGGTATAATGGGATTCCTGTGAATGTCTTGCCGTTGCCTTGTCTGAACCCAACATGAAAGGTCAACCTGTCCAAGGTGCATTTTCTTCTGGTGAAGCATTGCAACCTTACATCACATCCAAGACATTTTGTATCATATACAACAATCGGCCTTCATTGATCTTAAAATTGGTGCTCATATCTAAAAGCTGCTTTTTTCACAATATCTAATACAAAATGTCCTTTCGACAGTGAGTTTCTCTGCTGCCTCAGCTCTTGTCAATACGTCTCGCTAACAACACAGTGGCATCTCATCCCCATCGTATTAAAGACAACCATTGTTGTATTACAAGACCGACTCAGAAAGACTTTTTTCTCGGGGTGGCAATACGTTAAACAACGTGGTAAAGTGAGGTTTACCACAAAACAGTGTCTCGTGTTTGAAAGTCCTGTGTTTGTTGGACCCATCCACCTCCCCTCCCACCCACCATAACTGTTTTTCGGTTATATTTATTATTTCGTCACTTGAATCTGACTGTTGCTTCGTCACGTGGATGCAGTTCATTTGTGTCCACCGTGAAAAAGAATCCTAATTGACTTTCCATTGGCATTATTTTCGCCCTGAGCCACATGAAACAAAACGCCAATTTGTGTCCACATAAAAACAATTGATTGCATTTTGTGACTATTACACAACCTGTCATGATAATGGGCTGAATATTACTACTGGCTGGCGATGTGGAACTTAATTTTAATCTACAGCCATTATGGGTGTAAATGAATATTATTGCTACCTCCAGCATGTTTACATCTTGTATATGTATACTGATGTTCATTGTCATGTTGTGTCCCTGCAATAAACTAATAAATAGCATTAAAAAAAATACAACATTCAATCCCTCGCAAACAGCAGCAGTATATTGATTGATGTATATGGCCTGGTGTATGGTGGCCAAATTAATTGACCCCTAAAAATGTGTATCTGAATACAAAACTGACACGGGCACACAGAACATGGACTATCTTATTTCACAGTGAGGGTTCACACGTGTACTCTTTGTCTCTAAGCTTTGGACATTTTGAACTGTTTCTAACACCGTTCTGACCGGAGTCCTGATCCGATGTGTTTGTTCTTCCGTGGCTGTCAGGCAGTTTTAAAGTGATTGCTTTCTCCATTGTTGTGTTTTGGTTGTTATTGGGTCCAAAACCTTTGTTTATGTTTGGCTCACCGAGTGCACCGTGGTGGAGTTGAATAGTTGCGAATGTGTGACATGATGGATGCTCAGGGCCAATGTTGTGGAAAACGTGATTCCACTTCACACCTAATAGACTGTCAAGCCATCCCATAGACCGCTGGAGATCTTAAATAAAAGCGCAGGCTGACAACACTTCTGACATTAAATTAGCTTTACTATCTATCCCAGTCAGACAAACACCCTCATCATATTGTACAACAAATGCATATAGCCCTCCACGTGTTGAAATTGAATTTAAATCTAGAATATATTTTAGAATGTATATAAACCCTGCGGAAATGTAATAGCTTCTAAGTCTGAATCAGGCGAAGCAACAGAATCTTTCTCTCGAATGGTTGCAAACAAAATGACAAGCACAGACAGTATCTTCCTTCGAGAACGGAAACATCGGAAAACCTTAAGCTCCGAACACAACAACATTGCATGTATTATCTATATGCAGTGAGCTTTACAGAAGCACACGAAGAGAGAGAGAGAGAGAGAGACACAGACAGAGGCAGAAAGACAGTGAGACAAAACACCGTACTGCTTCTGACCTTTTCTTAAAGCTCTCCATCTCTGGGTATTTAGGCCTCACAAACACAGAAGAGAACAGTGGACAAACAGGGGGACTGCCCTGGTCTGACCTCACCACAATTGGATGGAATGACTTGATATTCCCCAGGCACACGACACAGGGTGCTCAGATTAAAAGCCTTTTATTCACCGTGACCTTTCCCTTGCCGTTTTCCCTCAGAGAAATCTTCCCTCCTTCTACTGCCATCTCTGTGACAGGACATCCCCACCAAAACAAAAGGCCAAGTGGTAGAGTGACATAAAGTCAATATGGGCGACTTGTTCGCGTTTGAACACATCGCAGAGTAACCTCTGTGTTATTTTTCTTATACCAAACTCATTGCGGAGAGAATCCGACCTGCCATGGAACATGTTGATCATTCGCCGTTGTTCAGATGCATTTATCACAAAAAATGTACCGTATTCATTATTGCCAAATGTTAAGGTAGCACACGTTCAGCCTTTCTGTTTCTTGGATGTTGTTTAAATCATTTACATTTAACAATAGGTACTCTATCATCCGGCGCAATGTGGTTGACAGGACTCGGTGTGACACATACCTGATTGAGTTCCAGTCTCCATCTTTGTCCAAAACATTGGTCATTATTACCTTCGCTCTCTACGTCACCCTCAATATGTGATGTTTTGAGTGGACATTGAACTGACGCATTCCTTAATCTTGTATTTTAAAGCTTTATGGTGGGACTACAGCTCCAACAAGGTTTCGGTATTCCACCTCTGTCAAAGGATTTGTGAGAGGTACACTTACCGACTGCTGGGCCAAGAAATGGAGAAGAATATCATGCCTCAGCTTTTTAAACTGATTGATTTAATCCTAAAATGTTAAATAGAAAGAGAATATATGAACAGAAACAATGGTAGACATAAGAAACCTTGAGTCATATACAGCCATATAAAGGTCAAACTGCCATATAAAAGTTACTGAGGTCAAACACACTTAAGGAATCAGATAAAAAATCATTACCCTGAACAATAACTCTGCTTCTATGACACCTATTCAGAATTGAATTAAATAATAGCTACAACTAAAATTAGGAGTACAAATAGAAAGTAGTGTTTTTATGATGTGGTCAACTTATTATTGATATAGTTAGAAGGCACTACAATGGTGCTACAATGCAAGATTATTATTAGAGTAAGAATATGTATATATTTTGGAGCTTTCAAATTTCGCTATAATGAAGTAGGTAATTTACGTTTTGTAGTGTAATATCCATAACACTGGTATTGAAAGCGATTATGAACAATAATGTGTTCCCCTTGCTGGTGAAGTGCCTAGACTTAAATGCTGAATATCTGCAAAAATAAATTACAATTGCAAATACTCTCTCTCCCTCCAACACAAACACACACACACACACACACACACACACACACACACACACACACACACAGTTTCTCTCTCTTTGATGTATAGATAAAACACGGAGAATAATCATAATAATTTGATTTTGATGCACATTCATATGTATGTTGTTCCCCTAAATTCATTACGGTTGCACTTTTGGCTGGAGGCTTTGTTTGTCATTGTCCAATTGGTCTGTGCCACCCGCTAGTAACTTTTATCTCTCAGTCCAGCTTTCCCTCCACCATGGCCAATTCCTCTCTCCCTCCACCCACAAAAGACTGTCCTCTTTGCACAAGCCCCCCTCATTCATTCTAATTAAGCCAACTGAAACTAAATAGCAGAAGCTTTGTTTACAAGGGGCTGGCTGTGCTCAGCAGTCTGTGCACGGAGGCACTTGTCTTTACAGCCAGTCAGGGAGGTTATCTGGAGCTACACTTACTGCTTACACTAATTTACATTTGTGTATTCCTTTCCACTTATTTCCATATCTGCCACTGTGGGGCTAGGTCGCCTTCACAGAGGAAATGTATCAATCACAGTTAAACTATAACTAACGCAGGCTGTTCCAGCGCCACAAAAGCATTGTTGCGGACACGGTTTTGAGAGATTGAAGGGTGATGATGTTATTGCATCACCCTTCAATCTGCATGGAAAGCAGTAGTATCAGACGAGGTCAATACGAATGTTGGTTTTGACAAAGAAATAAGCAAAATAACTTGCCGGACAAATTCAAAGAGAACATCCAATCCTGAAGACATCCTTGAGGACTTCACATCGTTAATACGAGATCAAACACGCAGCATGCCACAATGCAATATGTGCCACCCTGCGATGATGAAGTCGAGAGAGGACTCTCTTCAAAGAGTTACGAAAACATAGAGAAATGAGACGAGTGAAAAGCGATATCATCATCTCTCATCATTTCTTGCGACAAACAAGACGCCAACAAGACTGTCAAAAACTAGACGTCTTAAACCTAATTCATCGTTGAAGACTGTGCTACGGCTTGAATGCTTGGCTTCAAAGAATCATTAGCCAGAGTTAAGCCCGGTTACATAATATTAATCAGATTTCCAAACCCCCCCCCCCCACTCCCCCCTCTTTTACTACAGTTTATATGTCCCATGTGTGTACAATACAGGTACAAGTTATCTAAAATGCTATATTGGTCATATAATGTAAAATAAGTGCGCTCTGCAAAAAAGCCCATCTCGCTATTGTGATGAAATATTTTATAGTACTGGGATTCGCGTGTATGATTGGCCAGTTCTGATCCAGGTACATATTTTCATATTACTGTATTTGTTATGTCATTTTGGTCGTGTAACTTTGCCAGAGACATGAGTCTGAGCCGACCATCTGTCATTACTCAAACCCAACAAAACCCAACCCAGAGTCAAGGGGTTACTTAACTAGTTTCAGTGGTGATCGGTCGTGTTCGGCTGTGATAAGCAGACAAGCAGAAACACTGACCCGACTCCGACACTACAGTAAGTCTGGTCCTGAGCTCGGCCCGTTTTAGGTGAAAGTGGTAAAACGTGTAAAGTTCTCTCCGAGAGAGCAGCATTAGCAGTTGAAGGAAAAAGCAACACAATGAAAAAAAATATTACATTACATTTAATTGTAGCAGCTATGGGGAGCAATTCTGGGTTCCGTGTGTTGCTCAAGGACACATCGATTAGGGCTGTGAGGGGGGATCGAACCTCCGATTGAAAGACAGACCTGCTTGACTACTGACCCACAGTCACCCAATATAATCTGTTGTGCCAGTAAGAGCCAACCTAGAAGAGAGAAAAAAGCAATACCCGTTAAGCATTTAAGAAGGAAAGAAGCTGAAGGAGAACATGCTTACCATGCCTTACCTATATGCCATTAAAAATGCAAAGCTGCAAGCAGCACTTTTTGGTATCTTACTTTAAAGAATGTCTTGGAACATGAAGTTGGAGCGCCACCGACAACCTGCTTACTTTAAATGAGGAGGACAAGAAAGAGGTAAAACTGCTCCAGACTGTTGTCCGCTCCCATCCAGTTGAAGCTGTTTGAGCTTCTGGGTTCGAGGAACAATTGTCTTTCTCCAACCACAATCACAAGGAAATATATATGACAAAATACCTGCATCTGCACTGAGTCGGGAGGTGGAACCCTGCTTTTTCAAAATGCCAAAATAGAACATGCCGACCTGGTTTGCGTTCATATTCTCTTTTCCGCTAATGCTCATTTTGAAGTACTGTTCGCCCCAAATCAAAAAAAGGAAACATTATCCACCTGCTGCTTTTCCAGATCTACCTGCTACTGTTGTCAAGGTTTTCTTCAATGTTGTGAACACTGTAACACACTAAATTGTTCCTTCCCATGACAAATCTACATGATGTTAATGTTGATTATATAGACCAACCTGTGTGTTGTAACCGCATCACCGTCACATATCCAGTCTGCACGCAAGCAATTATTATAATAAAAACTCATTGCAGGCTGGACATTTCTATTACACAAGTGTTATTTCCATGTTGTAGAGAAAGGACTGGAGCAAAGGGAGAAAACATAAAAGAAGACAAAGCTGTGTTATTTCACCTTTGAGGTGTTTGGGCCACAGCTCCAGAGGTGTCTGCTTTCTAAAGGGGTGGGATTTGATTGGAGCCTATTCATTAGGGGATGACCCTGGTCCAGGCTGTGGATGCTCAGTGAGGTAGTGGCACGTGTACCGCTGCTTGTGAGAGAGTGAATGTCTGCGTGCGGGTGAGAAATGGGGAAAGAGGCAGAGCCTGGACACAGTGCCAGTGTCTGTAAACAACCTTGCGTGCAGCACATCGCCTCAGGGTGTGAAAGTCTGAGGGAGAGGCGGCTTACTCCGAGTAGCTTCAGTTACGCTGTCACATAGCGCTCTAAATTCAACATGCCCGAGAGGCTTTATAGGCTTCATGTCGGGATCACTTACAGATGTGTTAACCCGATTCTAAGAAGAGTTTTAAATATGCATACACGATAATTTGAACGGCAAACAAGGTGTAAAAACGGACCATTTCCACGCCGCTGTTTTTTCGATGCCGGCCTAAATGATTTTTATCCAGGCGGCGGCATGAGCCTAAATGTTTTCATTACATCATTGCTGATTTCATTTTTTAAATTATTTCAAAAGTGCATGGTAGCTTTGCTTTACAATGAGGCTCATTGTCTTCTTCTGTTTTTTTGGCTATACTGTCTGTGTGTTCAGAGAAAATACAAAAAATGTACTACCATCTGGTGGTGGTCAGTGGTAATTCATTCATCAGAGTAATTAAATGGACTGGGACGTTTCCCTGCAGCCACTCATTACACACCGTTAGAGGCAAATCTAACGCTATAATGAAAGGTATGCTGGGATAGTTTATCTTTTTAATTTCATTAGAGGGCACAGGTCAACTTTACCCAATTGAAAGTTTGTTGAGTACTTACTTAGTGCTCAGGGACATACAATTAAACACTTGACCTTTACTGTCTATAATCATATTAGGGTCATTGATAACTTGATAACATTGTATTTCTTATTTGCACTATTTGTCAGTGAAGAGCTTTGTAAAACATTTTTCGTATATCCTATAGAAATAAAGGATATTATTGCAAAGGACATCATAATATAGTAATTATATAATACTTATTTATACTAATATAATATTTAGTAAAAATGTGTAAGTATATCAATATATAATCTAAACTGGACAAAAATAAGACCCTGATAAGCTATATTTCTGTAGTAATTTTAATGAAAAACTTTCAGACATTCCTTTCCTCCTTTTTCAAATATTTAATAATTTAATTATATTGAAGGTTACGAAACAATACAACTTGTGTTGTTCACCTGCCAAGGATCTGTCTATTCACACCAGTTTAGCTAATCTCTCTTAATCTGATCCCCTTTTTCTACTCTCTCTTCTCTTATTTTATTTTATATGTTGCATGTATGGTTACAAAACTTAGAACTGAAATATGCACACCCTGTTGTTACCCTTTACAGTGGCAATAAATCATCAAATGGTGTTTAATTTACTAAAAAGGTGAGCTGAATATCTTATCGGCTATTGTTATTTTACAATATGTGAGCGTTGAACACATGGCAAGGAGAGGTTACATTACCCTACACAGTGTTCACAAGACACTGTATCCTAGTGCCATACTCTGTATTATTGTTTTATATGTTTGAATATGCAATGGGTTGAAATAGAAAAAGTAAAAAAATGTAGTAATCTCGACAATCTCGGTATGCATAATAAATTGAATATTTGAATATTGAGCAATGTGCGTAGGAAACGAAAGAGCTATCTTCATCTGAAGCAATAAAGTTATACATCTTTCGACCATCTTTGTTAAGATTTCCAATTCTACATTGCAACTAGTAACCTCAGTTCACATTTTTTTTCATTGGCAGGTAAGGCCACGCGCTAATAATTACCATACAGCACGTTAGCATGGTCTCTAACATGAATGTGTGGATGTAATGAGAGCTGATTAACACACTATGATGCATATGGAAGAGACTTCATGACAACCACAATGCGGTGTAATTGTTCCCTTTTTCTCCTGAAATGATATCCCTCACATTCAATTTGCAAAGACAGAAGGCTTTATAGAAGTTATACCCCTGAAGCTCACGACTCCATAGAATGATGTCATCTGTTTCTTTATTTACAACAAACTGTATGAAGTCATGAGTCCTAAAAACAAAATTAAATGTGTATATTTCCATTTTATACTACTATAAAACATCTATTCCACTACATCTCACAGCAAAATATTGCAAATCCATTTCTCTACCAATCCTTTTCTCTCCTGATTTACACCTTCATTTTTAAAGAACAACAACAGCAAAAGACTTGTTTTGCCCTGAGGTCATTGCATGCACAGTTTTGCAGAAAAGAACATATTTTTTCTGAGAGTTAAACAACCTGAATTGGCATGCAAGCAAGCAAGCGCACACACATAGACACACACGTCACATAATGTATCCTGTAAGGCCAAATGGCTCCATGGTCATATTTGGAAATGACGGCAGCCCATAATCATGTATTGTGTGCTCTGGCTCGAGTCCTGAAAACTAAATTGAATTTGTATATAAGAAGGACAACTTGAAACCTCAAGAAAGGCCATAGATGGAAGAAAACACCATTATTTTTTTATCATTTCGCCCAACAATAAATGTTATATATGACTCATAACACCATTATGGTATGATGTCTTCGATTCTTTAAGCTTATAGTGTTTCTGGTCAGTCATAAGGCATGCTCTGCTGAATCAGATGAATATAATAATACCATACAAAGACAGCATTTTCTGCGTTATGTGATTTTTTTTTTAAAACAGTTTCAAGAGACTGCCGCATTTGATTTTTATATTCTGTGAGAAAATATCCTACTTGTTACTTAGTGGAATATAAGTATCGTTACTCTGTTACGTATGCAACTATACATTTAAGTATTTCCATTTAATTATATGTTTTACTGCTTTTCCACTACACAACAGAGTGAAATATTGTACTTTTTACATGAATTTGACAGCTACAGCCGATGCTATTGTATAACATTATTTCCACCTTAAGCCGCTGCAAAATAAAATGCTGCTTACACATTAACACATAACTAATAGCAGTATACATTACTCTTATTACTTTTACATCAGGGATTTGAATACTTCTTCCACCACTGATGACACCTGTACAAAATGCTACACTCTAAAATGTCCAGTTTTAAGAACATACAAACATTGTAATGATTATTTTGGAGTCTTGGTTTTCAAGATCTAAAAATCTCATCTTCAAGTCACAAACACTTTTGTTCCCAAGTTTGAAACTTGGCTCCTGTAGTGGGGGCGACGCACCGTGACATAAAACCTGGATTGCATGTCTGAGATCCCCCGTTATTAGTCATTATGCTAAACCACACGTGTCCTTTACTTGGGTTGAAAGTAACTTCTATGTGTTTGCCAATTTTTATGAGAAGTCTCTTTCCGATGCCAGTGCTACGGTGGAAGTGTCATCAAATCAGGGAGAGAAGTCAACAGGAGAAGCTCACACATCCTGATGCAGCAAGTCATTAGGTGAAAATGTCATAGCAATCGTTGCCACTCGAATAATTGGGCCTTTTCACTACCTCCATACAGCATGTTCAACAATATTTTCAATTAAACCCCAAGGCAAATGCAGCTTAAATACAGAATATGTTATTACGTGTGTTTATTTCATGCTATTTATTCTATATGCGAGTGCTCTGCCAAGTGTGTTGAATACATGCTCCATGATATTACTTGTCCTTGGGGATTGTGTGAGTTTGTGTATTCCAACAGTACATAATGCTATAGGTTCACCACAACAATGCTGCCCACGAGGCTGTGAGAAGGAGACCAGACAACACAAAGAGCAATTGTCATATTCACTTTATTAAGATTATTTTCAGACAAAACGTATATTTCTTCAGAGACATTTTAGAATTACATCAGATTAGTATTATCTCAAGAAATGGACCCATTTTAAATGGTACAAAAGAAACACTGCATTTTATACTTGATTAAATCAAAGCAGACATTCTGACATGTCAGCTTCTTTAGTAAGTATTCAGAATATGGACATTGTTAAGAGATTGGAGCAAAGATCCACTCATATAAACGTAGGCATAGTTTCTATTGTACACCTACACACAGACACAGATACTGTGCATGTGTGCACACACACAGACACACATATTGTGGTAACTGTGTAGACTGTCTGTGGATGAGGAAGCTGTTGTCAGAGGTAACGAAGGGGTCTGCAGGGTTAACAAGTGATTTAACTGGCAGCCTGTCTGATTTTACTGTCAGTGCTCAGACAGTAGCCGTCAGTCACTGTGGCTGGTTTAACACAGCCACAGAATACCTGACATTTAATAAAAGAAGATCTTAAAATTAAATGATAAAAAAAAAAAAATTCTCAATCACCACCACATTTTTACTGTTTTAAGTCTGAATGTTCCCCGCATTCTACGAGCCCGTGGGTGTTGAATATTTCACGAAGATGCTCCTCTGTGGCGAGACATTCTGTCTTTCGGAAAGTACTTCCCCATTACACCCACTGAAGATAGAACAATGAACGCAATACAATGTGAGGATGTCAGTATTGGCAGAGATATGCCATGTTTTTGGACGGCAGGGGAATCTTAAGAGTTAAAGCAAAAGTCAACCGGGGAGGTGTGATGTGACATGCACTGTCTGTGACTACATTGTAATCAAAACTCAAAATCTATACGAGAAGGAAAGAAAATTAAACGAAACAAATGGATGCATTTGATGAGTGCCTTAATTGGGAATTGTCCCAGTTCTCCAAATACGTAAAAGCCTCTTAAGAAAAAGATTCAAAGTAAGAACATCATACAACATTTGCACAAAAAAAACATGGTAGAAAAAAACTACATGTCGACATACAAGTACACCTCATCATATTGCACAAATACTCAAGTGGCAATTTGTACTGGCCCTCTTTGTTCTCTGTCTCTACACAAATACATAAAGAAAATACGGCATGCACAGAGGATTGTACACGCACGCACACGTTGAGCTAGATTGGGGGGGTGAGAGGCTACGTAGCTCACATACAAAGAGGAGACAGATTGCAAACAGTCGTTTTGGAATACTTTTGAGATTAAGGTTTGAAGGTGAATACATTATTTTCAAAATCAGAAGGCAAGTAACTATTGGGAGTGGGAATATATATATATATATATATATATATATATATATATATATATATATATATATATATAACATATATCATTTTTATATATATATATATATAATGAAATTAAAGAAATATATATATATATATATATATATATATATATATATGCATGGAAGAGTAATCAGTGTCATTGTGTCAAATGTATATGAAAAATGTGTCAAAGCTCTGTACTGTGGATACAAACTGCTTACTTACACCACGGGCGATGTGATGGGAATATGTTTTAAGAGGTAACAGAGTGGCAAAATATAATAAAAAATGAAATTACATTTACATTTGTACATTGAAACAAATATTGGGTTCACGGATCAACCGTCACTCTACAGTTGTAGCCCTCATGAGTTATTATGCATCTATGCAGCTTCTGTCTAGCATTAGCACTGCAGCGGCTGATGCAGCCTATCAAATGGAGAGAGCAGAAGTTCATAATTTGAATGAGAAATTCACCCCTCTCAAATGACAGTTTCCATATCATTAGGCACGTCATGTGACAGCTAGAAATAAAGCTAGAGTTACATTGTGTAAGCAGTCTTCATGGGGTTAAAGCACAACTGAATGACTAGTGTATTGTTGCAAACTGTGCATATAAAATGTGGTCTTATATTGTTATTATTGATTATATTATGGAGTCCAAAAAGGCTGTATTCAGAGCCGGTGACTTGTAATATTAGGGAGTAGTGGGCTTGCATGTGTTATACTCAATACTCAAAGTCGAACTGAACTAGATAGAAATATACCAAAATGATCTATATACAGCCCACATATCTGAGTTTGCCATTTTTCACAGAGAAATCAGGTTTTCTAGCCCGTTCGTTTGAAGCAAACATTCGCCTCAAAGCTCACACATTTAATTTTATTCTGAGAAAGGAAGAAAACATATAAAATGTTACGTTCATTGTGAAAGCCTATTGTTGGTACCAAAAGTCCCCCCCCCCCCCCCCCTCCCACACCCCAAGGAATAAAAGTTTCTCGGAGTTTGGTTACATCGACCCAAAGGATTTCCCTTTTCGTGCACTCATCTTCGAGGCTGGCTAAATATTGCATGCAAAGTTTATTGAAAATGAGAAAGCAGGTTATACACTTAATACCTTCTGAAAGTCTTGAGCTTCAAATATTGGAAGAGTATTACGGTTTATACACCATAAGCATTGGCATCTAATTCATCAGGGGGATGATTCAATCTGTCTGACAATACCTTTATAAGATATATTTAGTAAAAAATTGTTTTTGTATTTGTGTTTATGTATGTTACAGACATGACATGTAAAAATAATTATGGTTACAACTAATTGCCAGGCAATTGTGATGGACTGCAAATACACATTGAGCAAAGGAAAAGTACTGGAATTCCACCTCCAGACTATTTTGGGGAAACTCCACCCTGTGGGCGTAGCCGTATGAGAACTGATGTGAGTTTTGGTATCAACTCTTCATAATGGAACATTACTCCGCTCTGTATACAACCATGTATCTCTGCATGCTTTACTGTGCATTACTAAAGTGATCATTTCTTAGTTCACATAAATAGAAGTGGTTCACTATGTATTGTGTCCTTTGGGCCATAAATAGAATTTAGGATTATGTTGAGTAATTAGGAAGTAATGTATATATTCTCTGAATGCCCTGATACAGCTATCGGGTTGTATTAAAATGGCACCATGACTTTGTTGTCGAGAGCTACAAACGACCCAGAGGTCCACTACAATATTCAGCTAAAGTGACACAAAATGAAACCAACATTTAAAAAAAGGCAGAAAGTAAGATCAATTCACCAGTAAAATCTAGTATTAAGTTTAAACTTAACATTAGACTTCTAAATAATAGGAGGTAGCTGTTAACTATTTACCTTGCACTCCAATTAAGACAAATGCCCCTTTAAGTGAGCATTTCATTAACAGGTTTTTAGATATGAGCACGTTGAGCGTTTCAGTCTCAGAGACATTAATAACTTTCTGGACCGACATAGACAAAAGCCCTTCGTATTTGTATAGCTTGGACGTGAATGCAAAAACTATTTTTCATCTGTTTTTCAAAGTCTAACCATTATTGTGCTGCCATCACACAAGCACAATTCATTGAAAGGAATGCAGGGAATTTCCTGTTAGTTCTTGGGGGATATGGTTTGTTTTTCCTGTTGCTGGGAGCCAATTTTTTTTTCTCCTGCCCTCTTTAACTTCCTGTCTAGGAGCTTGACTTTACAGAGAGGCCGCAGAGGTGAGCGTCAGAGAAGCCATTGATTTGACTTCTGTCATCTGTCACCCAGCATCCCCTCCACACACACACACCTTCGATCCACCAATACAAACTCCCAGATCACATCCATTCGGGGCTTGTTAAGTCAAAGATGTGGGTTGTGCTTTTAAATGAGGATTTGAAGGAGGCAGGCGAGGGAGAAATGCTTAATAAGCATTATAAACGAAAACAAAAGCACAAAACCCATATAGGTGACTTAAGGGAGACGGTGGCTCTGCTGGTGGGGGAGATTACCATAATCTCATGCCATGCTGCTGGTCGGTGTGCTTTGGGTGCTTCCAATGCTTGCGCTGGCGCTGCTGTTCTCAGAGGGAGATGGGTTGGTGGAGACAGGTTGTCGTTTTGCTCCTGAACAGGGACATCCTTAAGAGAGACGAGAGAGAAGCCAATAAGAACCTGATGAAAATGAAAGAAAAGAACCAATAAAAAAAGAAAGAAAAATCCCTTACCAGGTAGATTTGCTGCAGTTGAGCTAATGTCCAGTCCAGTGAGGTACCCTAAAATAAGCAGAATAACACCATTTCAAATCTCAAAGCTCCATATTAAACCAACAACACTATATTGTTAGTCATATATTTACCTGTTTTAATCTTGATAAACCACAGTGCTCCAATAAGTAATACTCCAATCAGGAACCCTCCAAATGCAATGCCCAGAACACCAGGTAAGCCAAAATCAAAGCATGGTGGGGCTGAAACATACACATGAAAACAATGAAAAAACAATGACTGGAAGCTTCAGTGAAACAACAGCAATCATAACAATCACAAGGCAGAACTGATTGATACCGTTTATGCCAATACTTTTGCAGATGTTCCAGTCGGTGGTCAAACGCAGTGAACACTATGATACCGTTTCATTTTTTACGATGATGCAAGTTGTCCATTTAATAAAGGTGAGATTACAAATCCAGAGATATATTATACAATACATTTTATTTGGGAACAGCAAGAAGTTCAAGGATTTCCGCAACCTTTTCGGATGGGCTGATTTCTCCAGAGAACCGTAGAAAACAAGATGTACCCGTTGCCAGCACCAAGTATTCTTGCAGAACACCCACACAGAAATTGTCCTGGCATGCCTCGTGAATATATGTTTTCAGGCAACAACTTCTTGAATCCAAGATGGAGTTTCCTGGCATGCACCAATAACGGTGTAAGTTTGAAGTCTCTGCAGGTTGATTCATTTTTTTGTAGCGTGAGCCAAAAGCAACAGCTGCCTCATAGGTCAATTTAAGGTTGATGGTATAGATTATAAAGTGGCCAACGGTACTGAAAGATATATGCAGCGGCGATATGGTCCTTTAATACTATGCTTTCCTCCTCCTAGTTACCATGGCAATAAAAGCAAAGCCAATGCAGTAAATATAACAGTCATCTCTTTTGCAGTGTTAGACCTCGGCTGAACTGAAATGTAAAAAAAGAAGAAAAAAAGTGCTTATTGTCTCTGTTTCTAATTAATGAGACAAATCTTTAATTAAAAACAAGTTTGACATTGGTGATGTTCTGTGTGCCGGGTTGACTCCGCACAATGTGCTTCACTGCTGCCAAATATTACAAAATCAGCAGCTATAAAAAACAACACTCCCTCAAATGAGCTTTGAAAGAGTAAGAGCACAGACAAAGACTAAAACTCGCTCAAGCCCATGACTCTGTGGCACAGACATCCATTACGAGCCTGGCGAGGCCATTCCAATTTTGCTTTGCCCATTGTGGTCTGGCAAGGCCCTAAATCGATTACCTTGTGATAGACGTCATTCAAAGAAGGCTGCACAAAAGATAAGTGACAGTTTCTTCACTCAGAAATCCCCTTAAAGTCAGCATGATGCCAATTTTCAAGCAGACAAAGCATGAAACCACTGCACCTCACATCAGTTTGAGGGTTTGGTATTTTATATTTGGCTGAATTAATTATATTCATTGTTACCAGGCTTATTTCTTTAATTATTCATTTTGGAATATAGGCAACACACACACACACACACACTCAAATAACATAACCATATGTGTGCATGCTATGTGTTGCAAATCGACAATAAACAGTGCACCAACACTTGCTTTCCTTTCTCGCCTGCTTCTGCTACCTGTAGAGATCCTCCCACAAGTATTGAGAACATTTAGAAGAAACTAATCATCACCTTTGCAGCAGTTTCTCTCACCTGCCTCTGCTACCTTATGGTGGAATGTGCTTGGATAAGTACAAAACTAGGCTTCATGTAATACTGCTCCCCTTTCCTGAAGTACAATGCAGAGAGGACATGAGGGACGGAAGACAGTGGGTTTGTTTTGTAGAAACTTGCCACCACTCTGCGGCTCATGTGTATTTCAATAAGTGCCACTGTCATCAGCCTAGATCAATTAATACTGATGTCAGAACATAGAACATTGTAACTGAATTGGATGGACATTAGGAAAGTACAATGTCTGCAATGTCACATGCGGCTCCATAAGGTTTCATTTTTTTGCTTTCTTTATAATTAAAATGAGGAAAACTACTTCCATTCTGATTTTGATTAAACAATGACAAATATCTACTGACCAGATTGCTGAAACAGGGACATCTTGTGGTCATTTGGGCCGACTGCATCCCAGACAGCCAACCCAGTTGGAAGCTCTGTCAGCGAAGGACCATTCCTTGACCCCGAATGAGCCAGAAACATCACAGCAACTTGAGCAGGCTTTCTCTTGAGACTTTTTTAATTTTTTTTTTCTCTCTAATCACTTGCTGTGCTAGTTTGTACAAGTGACGCTCTGACAGCAAAGCTGAATAAACAAGAGCAGGAAGCAGAAGCTCCAGTGAAGGTGGAGAGGAGGAGGCAGACGGTGCTGTGACTCCCTGGAGCCCTCTGTATGAAAACGCTCCAAACAGGAATGATTGCTGAATGGAGCACTCAGTCCTGCCCAGCGAGGGTCCGTGACAGAATGCAGTCCACTAGTCCATCCGATGCAACCCATGTATCTCTGACACTGGCTAATGAATGGAGCCACACAAACCGACATGTTCCTCAACAACTGGCACTGTATTCCTGTATGCCAGTTCCCAGAATCCAGAAAAAATAACATTTGTAATTGCACAAGTTCAAGTTAAAATAGCAGGAGGACAAACAGGACACAGGGAAGTAGGATGAGTAGTTTAGTCTGCTGCAGCACTGGCATACCAATCTTTATCGTTCTCCTCGAGAAGGAAATGGAGGGTGAAGGAAGCTTAAAGAATAAACAAATCTATTATCAGGCTTTCCAAAGATGTCTGATAAACCTCAGGTGATTCCCCATTTAATCACGTCTACTTCCTCGTGTCTTTTTCAAATGAAATCATTTGAAATTAATCATCTGTCTGCAGACTATTTTTCCCTGGAGTCAACTGTGTTGACTGGTTCGACAATAGCACCAGGTCCAGTGGCTGTGTTTGGACAGCAACACAGTCAGACCCCCTTGGAAACACAAAGGACTTCACCCCCGTCGCCGGGGGGGCATTACTTCTGATTGTGGCAACAAGGTCAGCCTGCAGACCTTCCTAAAGGACGGGGGCCCAACCTGGCAACCTCTTACTGGCTTCACTGCATATCCTGAGCTCCCTGCTATGACCACCGCCCGCCCAGCGTTGGAAATTCACTGGCCGAGCACTAGACTAGTGATTATGACTGAGAGCAAAAAAGGTGATTCAAAAGTTTAAGTTTGTCACCTGAGAGTTTATTCTTAGTGAATCAATCTGGAGACTTTTCATTTTTTTTCTTCGTTTGTTGATTGAAGAAAACTGAAAAAGTATCGCACACCACTGAACTGCCTATTTACTATATACATTATATCATATTCATATTATGATATTTATACATCTTATAACAACATGACTACAGGAATAACAACACTATTTAAAATGTAATAATCTACCACATGTACTCAATTGCTTTGTAATTTAGTTTTTTGTTCGGTCAGGACAGTTTTGATTCGTAAATCATTGAAGGAAGAGAAGTGAAAATCTATCAATATATGCCTGTAATAATAAATTGGGATTTGGTCCAATCTGGTCCAATGAGGGCTTAAGTAGCATCTGAACTGGTCCATATTTTGGAGTTTATACTGAACTCACTTGGTGGTTGCAGACATGGCTGGGTAACCTCCAGATTCCTCTTCACTCTTCCTCCATCTCCACATTGCTATCAAGTTAGTGAAACAAAAAAACACTTTAAGAAAATCCACAAGGACACAAGTGTGTCAAAAACATAATTCAAGCATTAAGTGTCCCATCAAAACGCTCCCACTATGACTGATCTGCACGACATTCATACAAAATATTCGAATATACAAGAAAGTCGTTACACAGATTTTTTTTAATACCCTTACATGGCATGTTTTATTTAAAATGCAAATGTAAAAAAAATAGTTGACAAACTCCTACCTCACTGTGACAAAGTTTGACGGCGCATTCCAGGTCCCACATGGTGGACGTGAGCTCTTGGAGCTGATCCAAGGAGAAGCTGAGTCGGGTGCTATTGGGACAAGAATTCAAGGAGCAGGCCTCCGGCATGAAGGGCAGCTCCTTCACGACAGGGCATGAGCCCATGGAGCGCACAAAGCAGCTGATCACCTTGATGGTCAAGACGATATTTCCTAAAGTGTGCACTGAAATCTACAGGAAAAAGAGAAAAGATCGGATAAACATTCAACAGAATGAAAAAAGCACACGAGTGGGCATCAGCCGAGTGTGGCGGCGTATTAACTGTCCTAACAGCTGTGTTTCGGAAAGAAATACTGGATTGCACATTAGCGCATTAACAGCCATTTTTGTTGACAAATACGGCAAAGAGGATGAATGATTTCTTACCTCGGCATAGATTCTCTTGTCACTCTGCACCTTGGTGGTCGGGTCCAGGGGAGAACGGTAGTCTGGGGAGGTGTATAACTGCATCAGCAGAGGCATCTGATGAGGGGCATTAGTTGAGATGGGAGTGACTGGTGCTGGCGCTGCTTCTATAACTGAAAGAAAAAAAGGCTAACATTACAAGAGATAAACCATGTACATCCATTTTCTTTTTTTAATCAATTTCTATTGGACTTAATATGGGGATAGTTGTGCTTTTTTGTTCACACTATGTTATTATACCACTCTTTTTGAGGTCGATGCCTCGCTCAGGACAAAATCTTCAAATGTATTCTGAATTTAGCAAGGATTTAAAAAAGAACTGCAAAAAAGAATTCAAGGTCATGCAAATCGCAGCATAGCACATTGTGTGTGTACAATAACACATTGAATGCAATAATGATGATTAGGAATAATACAGCAGTCATTATCCTCCAAATGTTAGCATTATGTAATAATACCATGCTTCGGCTGTTGCTTTTTGAGGTACTCCATCTACTTTCTTTGTAGAAAATGCCTCAAATTTGAAAACACGCTTTTTTTGTTTTTTACCTGCAGAGTTGTCTTTTTTTCCAAGAACCAGTGAAACCATAGAGCCCTCGGGTCTCAGTTCAGTGTAGCTGGTGAAAGTACTGGCTTTAAAATGATCTAAAGCCTTTCTTTGCACATCCTCTGCATTGTCGATGTCCAGTGTAACAAATGGAGGGATTTTGTGTGTGAATGTGGGCAGCAGGATGTCATTGTTGGACTGGAGAAAGAGAAGACAAGTTCAAATATATCAGTAAAGACTTAGAAACTCTCCGTCAACTCACCGTAATATTAAGTAAGCTATATCACACTATTGACAGATTCAGTCATCTCACATGTGGTTGTGAGACAATAAATATGCTAACTTTCTGTGTCTAAGTGGAAGCTTACTCCAAACTGGGTGTGCTGTGCGTTGATGATGGTCCATGTGGTGCCCTTAGGGCCTCTCAGGAACACACTGGTCTTCTTGGTGTCAACTCGAAGTGATACATTGCTGCAATAAGAAGAACCAAAAATTATAAGAGATTTTTTTTTCTTTTTAGACAAAGATCGAAAAACATTACGTAAGATGCCATGTCTTGAGAATCTCAAGGTTTACCGAGTGGTGGAATTCTCCAGGATGTTTATGATGTGAAGCTCAGCTACATCTTCGGGGCTCTGTTGCTGTGGGGAGCACGATTTGAACAGAGAGGCCCGGGGTACCGTTTCAATCTTCATAAAGTGCTTCTCCATTGCATCTTCATTTCTGAGTGTGCAGTAACGAGAGCCAGGTTTGGTTCCTGTAAAACCACAACTATTACTTTTCCATCATTGTTCATTCATTGGCTGCAAACACAAACAATGGCATTCCAGGGGAAATTACGAGTAATACAATTATCCCCGCATGCATAATCTAAAAAAATAAATAAAAAAAACAGCTTGAAAAAAAAAAAGAAATGGACTGCCAGCACTTGCTTAATGAAGAAATAGGGTAGTGGCTGCAATAAGCAATTACATTTAGTTGTTAACATTTATTTATTTATTTCTGTTCAGTGGGGCTGATAACAGAAGTGCAGTTTACAGTGTTTTACTGTATGCAGCACTGGGGAGCCGTAGCCCAGTCTACAACAGAGGACCAAACTGCTGGGGACAGACACATTAGTACCTCGCCTTTCCCACGATGGGAGATGTTCCAGGGGCAGTCTCACGACAGTACACTATGCTCACTCAGCCTTTGACCAAATAATGGTGACTGGTGATTTACAGGTGCCCCCTGGGGCAGTGCTCAAATTGCTACACACATTTTGTTTCAAAACACTATGCTGGAATGGGGACGATGTATCCCCACAGCACCTCGTATACCTCGTAACTAACAGCTGACCGGTGTGAAAGACACAATCACAATCAGACGAGGACGACTTGGAACACACTGAGATCATGCCCCGCATTATGCTACAAGGGGTGATTTGAGAATGTTTACCAATATGAAATTGAAACCCGATTAGAGTATATTGAGTTTTGAATCCAAGCTGACCGCTACTGTCATTTCATAGTGGACAGTACATTATTTTTGACTAGAATGATGTTCAATCTGCTTTCAGCTACTACAAGTCCTTATCTGTGCAACTAGAATGTAAAAGTAGCTTCCCTTAACACTGCTTAACAAGCCTCGGTTGCACTTGCACTTGCATTCAATTTCAAATCACATTGAGACATTCGAGAAACCTGAGGGACATTTACATAATGTTCTCAAGCAAGATTTCACCTTGGCATCGCCGTGTAGTCGTTGCACAAACTTTTTCAAAACGCCTCCAACTAGGCCTACGCAAGTTCACACCTCAATGCAGGCCGAGAGGAACAACAAAACAACGACTTAAAACGCTGCACTGCCTGAATAATTTGAAAGCCCTGGGGGCTTATGAATCAGTAAAAACACAAGCTGAAATTTAAGACTGGTTGAAAACACAATTCAAATGATACATTAAAGAATGGGTAAATAGTGCGATGCCATGCATTGCCAGACAGTAACTCCCTATAACTGATTGACGGGAGAAAGACTGAACAATATAATGAGAGGGTTTCAAACTTAAATCTCCTAAAATACCGTGAAAAGACACTGAAGAAAAGCAGCATCACCACCGTTCAGTCTGCCTAAACCCGTGTCAAGGCTCATCTTTTGCCCGAAGGAGGCTTTATGAGCAAAGACGTGTGCTTGTATTGAGCATCCCACTGCTGGCAATAGCAACCATTGATATCCGTTATGTCCAGCCTTTACTCAGACATGACATCACTTTAAATCATGATGTTTTTCTACCACCCTCTTGTCAATGTTCAGGTATTTGTGTACAACGTGTATCGTGAAGGGTTGAGTGAGCTTTAGCAGTGCTGCATATTTTGGAATATATTGTATAAAGCTCTTTCAGTTTGGCTGCAAACACAAAACTCCACATGCTTGCTGCTCAATATTGGCTGATGGTAAAATGAATGCAACTTTTTTAGAGGTAGGGTTGTTTAAGGCTACACATATTCTCTAGTTATTAAATCTAAATATTGATCGTGCTGACATTTAGCTCACTGCTGTATACGATTTTAAAAAAGGACTGGTAGATACACAAAGCGCTCCCCTGGAAATGTCTAGAATGGTCCCGCGTGAGACTTGTCCAAATTAGTATGGCCAGTCAGGCGTGTACATATAAAATGTGAAAAGTAGAAGAGGGACTATGTTAGATTTTTAAGAATTGCATTCAGCATCATAAGTATATAGACGTGACTGGAATATATTTCGGTACACTTATATTCCACTTTTGGTTTAAGGAGCGTTTGTAGGAAAATGTCCATATGGCAGCTGGAGCTTGGCCCCCACACCATATTTTAAAACAGCATGGCGTCTGGTTCTGTATGTAATGCAGCTCTGCACATAGCCATCATCTTATCCTCCATACTGAGTAACATATTTTCTCTGTCAAACTGTACTGTAATATAATTTCTTCCTAATTAGTAAATAAAAAACAATATAGAATATGCAAGCATTGAAATATGTTTTTTTTTACATTTTTTAAATGCAATACACGCTTCATCAAAGCCCAGTGTTTCCTAAGTGAGTGACGCCAGAGAGGGATTTCACACACATTACAATAAGAGAAGGTGAGTGATTAATTCTATCGAGAGAGCTCTGGAAACCAAAAACAACTCTCACCTTTTGTTCCCGTCGATGTCAAAGTATGCAGATTGATGACTGTGGTGAATGAAGTCACACCCCCAAACTTCTGTCTTGCCCACTTGATCAGCTCCTCGTCTTGAGTCGGGAAGTCTTGCTTGTGGATGTTGTTTTGATGTTGATTACCAAGAAGCATAACTTTGGAGTCATTGTTAATCTGGAAAGTAGAGCCCAAGTCAAGCCAATTAGTTTTATTAAATACTATTTCCAGAAAGAACACAGTCAGAATCACCCGAGTTTAAAAAAAGGAGTCTCTCTACCACGACAACACAGAATTGAGTGAATCAGCTTTACATCTATATATATATATATATATATATATATATATATATATATATATATATTCACCTCATGTCTTCTCACATTTTGTCATATCAAATATGTTTGCCCATCCCTCTCACTCTGCGCTATAACAGTGTTTTACTCTCCACCCAACTCTCCCTCTATTCTTTGAGCTGGGTGCTGTTCAAAAAAAATGTTTATTATGGTTAAGTGTCCACGAGCCTAGTTGCACAACCCTGTTGGAGCCATGGTCTTTCCTTTGCTTCCTGACTGGGGCCAGGAAATGGGACCTTTTTTAGCTTTGTGCGTCACCATAGTCGGCTGGAATCTGGCTCCATACAAGGTATAAATATATACATCCATCCCAGCGACTAGACACTGCTGTTTCCTTGTCTGGGCCAATGGGAAATCATGTACATCACGCTTTGCATGAGTATAGATTGTCTATAGTAGGCTTCTAGACAGTTAGACATAATGTACTCAATAAATAAGATTTTGTCAACAGATTGTGTCGTCATCTCCTTCAAAGGACCAAAGGCTGCAGTGGAAAACAAAGATCTGTATATGCACTGTACCTCTTAATTTTGTAAACCCTTATGCTCACTTTATTTTAGAAAGAACTGTATGTTCTGTAAATCAGCCGTGTTAATGTTTATAAAGTAAGAGTATGCTTGTTTAAATAATGAAAACCCCTCTCCCGTCCTGTCTAGTGTGAATGAGTACTTGTGTGTGTGCGTGTGTGTGTGTGTGTGTGTGTGTGTGCGTGTGTGTGTGCGCGTGTGTGTGTGTGTGCGTGCATGTGTGTGCGTGCGTGTGTACGTGCGTCACGAAGCGAGACAGAAACAAATGGTGAAAACCAAGTAAGCCTGAGGGAGCCGCTGGTCTTTCTACATGAATATTTGATTGACGCGAGATCAAAAACAGTGTGAAGGGAAAATAAAAGAGTGGAAACCAGCCACAAGAGAACCAGGCTGGGGGAGGGAAATAACAATGGCAAACATGTTAATGATTACAGCGGAATTGAACTCAGATTAGTCTCTGTGAAACCGACTTGATATTGTGCAGGCTCACAGTAAAGTTCAAGGAACTCAAAGATGTTTTGAGAGGAAAGTACATCTCTGTCAACAGGATATAAAGAAAAGTTCTACTGATACTTCTTTCCCCACGAGTCAGCCTCCGGATGAGATTTCAATGCCAGGCTCATTCTTTTCGCCGAAGCAATATCTTAGATTCCTCCGAAAAAGATTATGTATTGAATTGATATTAGAATATCCTAAGTAAGTATATATTCGACGGCGTAATGTGTGAACTGCAGGGGAAGAACTTGCTTTTGGGACCAAAAATTAAGTATAAAGACTCGTTATAGATACAAATTGTGCCGTGCATCTTCTTTTTGCTTTTCTTTTTTTCCCCAACAACTGTGGACTGAGGCAAGCTTTTGAAGGCCAACGAGAGCTGCGAATGTGACACTGAGCCAAGCCTGTCAAGCTGGTGACGTACTTTCTCAGACGCAGAACAGATGCTGTTTCTCTGACACTGCAATCTGCAGGAAAACACTATTATCCCCCAGTGATACTGCTCATCCCACGAAAACATCCTGTAGTCGGGCACTGCTGTCCAGGCTCTCGACAGGACATGACACAGCGTGTGGTAACACACGGCTGTCAGCGCATCAGTAACTGGTGTAAATATTTCATCCCCCTGATTAGTCAGCTGGGATTTGTATTTGATCTATTTATGTGTTATAATGTTAAGAGTTAGCCCTTATATTTGCTAATGATATATTACCCTTCCTAGTGACCAATGGGGTCCGACAAGGTGGAATACTGTCACCTGCTCTTTTTAATCTATATATGGACGACCTTTCTAAAGAGTTAAAAGAGTGTAAGACAGGATGTATGGTGGGGGAAAGTCTTATTAACCATCTGATCTACGCTGACGACTTAGTGGTCCTGTCCCCTTATAGCGCTGGTTTACAACAATTGCTCAGAGTCTGCTCAAGATATGGGGTGCACTATGATATCAAGTTCAACGCTAAAAAGAGTGTTATCATGATAGCTAAAACCAAGGAGGATCAGAAGCTACATTTTCCTTCCTTTTTTTTGAGGAGCTAAATGTGGTGCAGAAATTTAGATATTTGGGTCACATCATCAGGAACGACCTCAGTGATGATGACGATGTGCAGCGGCAGTGTTGCAAACTTTATGCCCAAGCCAACATGCTGGCACGTACATTTCATATGTGTACAGAAGATGTTCAAACTGCTCTCTTCAGAGCCTACTGTACTCCTCTCTATACAGCCCACCTGTGGTGCAGTTATAGTAAAGCGAAAATGAAAAAGATTCAGGTGGCATTTAATGATGCTTTCAGAATCTCGCTCAAGCTTCCCAGAAGGACAAGTGCGTAATGTTCCCACTTTCCATGCTGTGTTGAGGAATTTTATATACAAATTTAAATGTCAATTAAATGACTCAGAAAATGTAATTATAAAAGTCTTAACTGAGCCAACACAGAGTGATACAAGGTATTTTTCCCGTTTCTGGAAACATTGGAACAAGTGTTTGTATGTTTTTAAACCACAAGTGACTTTTTAACTGCAGTAATTGTACCTATGTCCCTGTATTGTATTGTATTGTATTTTATATATTGTTGTTGTATTTGTGTTTGTTGTTTTATGGACTCATGAGTCTGGAATAAAAGAAATATATATATGATACCGCTGGCCATTTTAGAAAAATATAGCTTTTTAATGTATGTCATATGATGGACATATTGGATAAGTAATAAACACAGTACACATGAATTCATCTTCATCTGTCAGCGTGAAAGGTATTCACGTGTGCTGAAACGGTTCAAATGTCACGGTTCTGACAAGTGATGCATTCATGTCCAGCAGCTCTGACATGCAGATGCCGAAATGATTTGCACTTATGAGCAAAAAAAAAAAGGTGCAAAAAACATGGACAAACAAAATTGTGAATGTAAGTGCTTTTTCATCTTTTAAAAGGTTAACGTTTGGCAGTCGCCTGTCAAATCTCAAGTGTTCCTGACAACTTTAATTGAACAATCCAAGATTAGATTAGAGTGTCAGTTTGTGAAAAGAAGATGAAGAAATATCTTCTTCTTAAATCTCATATCATGCTGTACTAATGTGAACTGACACCAGTGACTGCCTCTAAAATAAGAAACACATATTTATACAACTTAACATAACATAAGAATCTGACACTAGTACATGTAATGTGGAGTTGGTACAACAAAAAAGCACAGGAGGCTGAAACTGCTCAATTGACGGCCTGATAAGATACATTATTTGTAATTTGGTACATCCAGATGCAACATAGTTTAAATATTGGTTCAATAAAAGTTGTTACAAGTCTCCATGAGAATAAGGTTCCTCCTCTCCAGAAACAGTAGTTCCATGTTGCCACTACAAGTAAATATAATCTATGTTTTTCATAGACAAAACATACTTAGAATTAATAGTCTAGTTTGAGGCAACGCCATTTCTTTGGACACTTATGTCCCTTTTAATATAATTTCCTGTCTGGTTATTGAGTTTGCTAATAAACGAGTGTGACATATCCAAAGGAGACGTTCCTGTCAAAATCAAATTGAAGCCATCAGCGGCTTTTTTTCAAGACGTTTGTGATTGATTCACCTCGTTAGGTTCATCACCAATGGCAATTTAATAACCAAAATAGTTTGACACACTTCAATGAACAATCTGTGACAACCGCTGCAACATATTTTCCCCCAAAACAGTATTATTCCCCAGTTTGATTAGATACTCAAGCAGCTGAATAAAAGTGGTTTCCTCGCCTCCCTGGATTTAATTCACAGATATAATCTGCGGACAGTGTGTAAAAGTCGGAATCTCCAATTTCATTGCAACATTAATTTTACAGCCGATGCCATCAGCCCCTCTTGTTGCTGGCCACTTGTCTTACTGATTTATAGCGTGGATAATAAAAACTCAAAAAAAAACACAAAGTGCCTCGTGCAGAGCAGCGACTGGGGAATATGTCTATAGAAAACCAACATGGTTCATTGTCTCTCTTAAACTGCTCTCTCCAAAAATATGCACAGCTGTGGCAGTTTGACAGCATGCAAAACAGCTGGCACGAGACAGAAGTCAATCTGGAGACATTTTGAAATGATACAATGATAAAAAAAAACAACACTTAATTTCTCATGCTTACTTAGCACGTACAACAGAGTCGCTAGATGAATGAAATGTAGTTTCGTGTTGCACGATCAGCATTTTATCTTCCTCTCCACTACGAGAGAGCTGCGCACACGTCCACCCAGCTGTGAACCTTAATGCCGATGCAGAAAAAGCAAAAAGACGTCACTCACGTAAACGTTGACGTCGGTGTTGAGGATGTAATGAGCGTAGGCCGTGTCCGGGGACGTGAGGATGAGGTTCATTGGCTTGGCGTTGGTCATCTGTAGAGAGAACATCTTGGAATCCTGAGAGGAAAAGAAAAAAAGCAACATATGCCAACTCGGTTACTTTTAAGGTGATCCCAACACATTACACGTTTACAGTGCCACCTATTTAGCTGTAAATCCAATGCTGCTCGAGCATGATAATGAGACAATTGCTTCTAATTCTTTGCCAGTACTTTGAAGTTTATGATTGTGTTGAAGGCAGAGAACGTTTGGCAGTAGTTTTAATCTTCAGGTGGAACACTGGGACTGATCAGGAAGACACAAACTATAATCAAGTGGCATGAATATTCACTCTCACTGTGAAGCCATTCATATGTGAACTACTGCACTGCCTATAATGAGTTATATGCAAGCGTATCATGCTGAGCGTGTGCAGTGTTTTACAGAGAAGTCAAACAAAAAAACTTTATGAAATGTTTCACGTGCTTCAAACAATGCCTCTCGCTCCCGTTGCATAATTGCTAACTGTGTTATCATACAGCACAGTGTTGGAATTAATTCAGCTGTGCAGTCTGGGAAACTACAAACACATGACCGACTGCATTTTAATTGTGTTTCTATTTTTACGAAACTTTACTTTACTTTACTGACTGAACAAATAGAAACATCATAACTATGCGATATTGGAGGCACAGACTGTCGGACTTAGGGAAAAAAAAATTTGAAGCAGAAATATAAGATGATCTGCATGCATTCATAAATCTGTAATAACCTGAAATTGCAAATTGTTGTGTTTCCGTTAGCTTAGAATGAGCCCTTCATATCTACACAGGGAACGGGTTCTCTTCATCGCCATGTTTTAACGTTAGCCCAGAACGGACAAACCATCGATTGCCAAACAATGGTCCTGCCAGCCGTGGTCTGACTTCAGTGTCGTGGTTTCGGCCTCTGATTGAGCCGAACTTTGTTACCACGGTTTTGCACTTTTCGGCTCACGTTACTGCAGGTTGGGAAAGGGAGAAGTGAGCGGGAGGGCTGTTCCGTTAGTTGCAATCGTCACCCACACAGCTGGATGACAACAGTTCCTACACACTGTACCTTTCAGCATTTTATAGCGTGTGACCGTATGTATGCCTGAGCCGGCATTTTTTTTCCTTTTGTTTTTTTCTGAATAAAAGAGGATTATAGATATTCCCCAATCTGCCAGCTTCCCTATCTGACATGCACTGCCAATAAATAAGCAGACTTCAAGTTGACGGAGTAGAGAGACATTTTGCTCGCGGCACCAAGTTTAAAAATAGTTCCAACTGCAGTTTAATTCTAAACAAGTTGGATTCCAGTGCTGTCCTTTTGCAAAAATGGGGATATGACAATTATTCTTGTTTTTGTCAACTATTAAATGTCAACACATGCATCTCTCCAGAAAAAGCAGTGCCCGTCATTTGAAGAGGGCTTGTAGACAGACAGGAAGCTGTCTTTGCTGTCTGCCTCCGTTGTTGACACAGACATTAATAAGGTTATGCAGCTTGGTTCTATTCTTGCATCTCCATCCAAGTCCACAAGGTAAAAGAAAGCTATTAAAATCAATTATTTACCGTATGTGCCATGAGCATTTGTGTGTATGCTGTCTATCTTTGCATCATTAAAACTGTGGAAAATAGTGTGATGATATACTCCAGAGTTATAATAAAAACATTAATAACATTAATAATAATGATACCTACTGTGTCACTCAAAAGGATTGAACATGATTGTACAGTAGTCTTATTATTAATTTGTGTATTTCTTGCAACCCAGTGTCCTCCCACACGTGGCTGATCCTGTGGTAGTTATATACTGTATATAAAACACCATTAACATAATGTAACACATAATGTAGTACCTAATTACCCATATTTTCAGCTGAGGGCAACACAAAAGCGATGTGATTCGCTAATCACCACCACAGTCACTGAATCAGCCGTAATTACCATGCTCCACGTGTGCATCGGGTAAAGCTGCTACTACTGAGTTTTATGGCTGTAAGTGGTGGTGAGTAAACCTTTTCTCTGTGGAATAATATGTCTGAGTTTAGAGTTGTTTTTTTTTCAAGACTGACTTAATTCCAATAAATTCTAGTTCTAATTACTTTTACTTCTATAATGGCCCCAGGGACAATTGGGTTTAGAAAAGTGAAAGAGTCATGGATTTGAAATCTGTGCATGACTCAATGCATTAGAAATGAACAACAGCTTCAACAAAGCTTGGAAAGACCTCTCCGGTGTGAGGCTTTTGTGGAAATGTAATATTCATAAATACAATTGTCTGCTTCCATCCATCTGTGATGCCTTTTGACACCAAATACTTTATTCTGTTTATTTGAAGGTAGATTGTTTTCAGAGCTGGGCCTGCTGGGGAGATAATGAGCATGCTGTGGAAACAGTGTGAATCCCTAATATAAAATGTATTTACTTGCTAGCTGATATTGCCAGATCCAAAAGAATTGTCCTGAGCTCAGACTTGAGTTATGGTAATTGTCAGACCCATACAGAAAAAAAGTTAGGTCTGAGGAGACCAACAACAAATTGCCAGTGAGCAAAACCCACAGTGCAGTGCAGTGGATAGAGGGATCTGTCATCTCACACACACTCAATACACCAAAGGGGGCACTGGAATGCCCCGGTCTCTGAGTGGACAAGGGGTCAAAAAAAAGATACCTTCCTTTTTGTTTAGTTTTTTTAGTGAAGCAAGACATGACAGGTGAGACTGGACAAGCCAGCACTTAATACATTGGGTGACATGACAGGAGTCAGATCTTACGGTGGGGGCAGTATTAGTAAAAATGCATGGCAGCCTGCTGTGTAGGGTTCCTGAGCTAGGGAGCAGTGCTTTTTAGGAGAAGGAAACTTGAGAGTTGTAGATTTGTTATTTTTATTGTTTTAAAATTCTGAACAAAAAAAAGGCACTGAAGATGGAAAGTCACAAAAATAATATAGCCTGGTTGCCTTGAGGAGAGAAGGAACATAAGAGGGACAGTTATTATATCACGTATCACAGTCAGAGACTTTGAACACCATGTCTTCCTTTTTACCTGAATCGCGTGTCACGTACATAGAGAAATAAATGAATGGCATTTCCTGTGGATTTCATTGTGCTTCATACAGAGAGATAACTCAGAGGTGCTTTCCTTAAATACTCCTTTTCTAATGAGCTTCATTGTCTCTCCATCTAGTTTCACCCCCTTCATCCTTTTGTGACTTTCATTCTTTCATTTTGCACTCTGAATCATGACTGTTGCTGACCCTGATTACTCACCTTTCCACTTCCTGTGCTTTCAAGATACAATTGTTTTCCTTTTCAGACTTTTTTTTTTTTTTTTCTTCTTCTTTTTTTTCGAGAGAGCTTTTTTGAAGGGCCTTTGGTGATGCAGTTTCCAGTTATTCTTTTGGCTCACTCCCTTCACTTGAATTGGCTCCGTTGGTGTAGTCTCGGCCTGGTGCCAAGACCCTGACTACCCAATCCAGTGTGTGACATCAATGGGCCCTGAGCAAGCAGCTCCTCCCTATGAATTGGCCTGGCCTATGCAGGCCCTTGATGCTCCCTCTATAAATTATCTGTGCGGTCAAACTGTGAGAGTCAACCGTCTCTGGCAGGTTGTAAATCAGTATGAAACACAAAAGAGATGGGGAAGAAGATGATAAGAATATTGAAAGGACAAAGAAATGGGAGGCGAGAGCAAACCTCCCATCTGACCGGACAGTTTGTCAAGCGATGAAGACGTCCTCCATTCTCTGTGTTTACAAGAAGAATCTGTTCTAAGTAGACAGTCGAGAGCAGATAAGAGGTCTGTGTTAGTAGATCTTGTGTCCACTTCCTTCTTTCATTTGATAAAACGTCCACTCGCAGTCCCACAAGAGATGTGCAAACTCTGCACAAAGTCCATTGCATCACACACACATGTCACAAGCAACATTCCTTCTGTGAACTCCTACAAAACCCACATGAATTTATACTATTTTAAGACAATTTCTTTGTACAAACTACATTTTGCAATGAATTTGGACTTTTCTTACTCTCTCACAAAAGATGATTTGTCTGGTGTTACTCTTCAGCCCAAATGATATGGCTAGTATTTCCCTCCTATTATGCTTTAAATCTGTTTTGTCATCAAACAGCTTTTTTTCCTTATTTTGAGTACGTTGAATATGCTGCAACCCATTAAATGGGACTATATACTTGTCAAAATAGTTCAGCAACATGTATGCCAATAACCCTGTCACTGAGGCATAAAACTATCTTCTTCTTGCACAATGTTAGCACACTTACAGAATAAAAGTAAAGAAACATATCTCTGACAGGCTTCTGGGAGGCTAACTAGCTACATTGATAAAGACACTTATATTAATGACATAACATAAAAATGAAACATTGTATCCTCAATTGGAATATCCAAAAGAATCAATTCAGGAAAAAAAGAATCAGCACTCATAATGAAAGAATCAGCTTATCTTATTGGAGAAGGTGTCCCCGAAGAGAAGAATTATGACAGGATTCTCTAAAGCTTTCCTAGAAGCAAATGACGAAAGGACCTTGAGTGATTTTATTGATTTGTATAGAGGTGATGGATTCAGGCAGGCATTGTATTGCCTGCACATACTGTCTCATATCTGCTTCCCTTCTCATGCTCACCACCAAACGGGAAAGCATGGCCAACGGAGTGTAAAATAAAGACACTGCCAATAAATAAACTGCAGTTGCTTAACACAAGTTATGTGAAAGTACGACATAACAAAACTCTGAGAACTACCAGAAGAAGCAAACAAACAGAGCACACTGATAAAGAAATGACTAATGTGAGCTGACCGACAATGTTGGACAGTGAAAAATGGACTCTGGCACAGCAATAACAACGTATAGATTACAAGTTTGCAGGAGTTTCTTTCTGGTGTCATTCCCTAAAGCTAAAAGTTTTTTTTTTAAATGACATAATACACAATCTGCAATCAGGCTGTGTGATTGTTTAACTGAAAAAATGAAAATTCTTTGAACACACAGTCAAACATGCAGAGCCGGGTTTTCTTTGCAGTCTGTTTAGTGTAAAAATATGAAAATGTCATGCAGGGAAACACTATGTGTCGGAAATGTCTGGCATCCATTAAGGGTTAGTTAGTTATCTGGCCACGGACTGGGTGTTGTTTACATTTGATAGTGTGGGAAGAATAATGTGGGACTTATTTATCCAAGGGTTAGAGTTTGTACAACAGCAACATTAACCAGCATGCAACAGTGAACCAGCATGCAAAATACAATCATCCTGAGACCAAAGAAGCAAAATGGAATTCAGCCATCATAATTTATATATACACTTTTAACTGATTGCTTGCGTTTGTAACAATGACGGACCCGTCTTATTCATCTGAAAATGCTCACACGCATGTGTGCAATGCTTGGACCGGCACACTGATTCTTCATTTTACTGTAGGTGTGACTGAACTTGACAAATTGGACTGTCCACTCTAAAGGATGATTAATTAGCGGACGATAACATATACCCAGGACGGGCCACGGTATTGGACTTCAATGACAAGGCAGCTGTGTTGTCAGCTTGACAGATAGCTGTGGTGTTGATTTGAGTCGCCTTTTAAATGGTTACGTTCTCTTGCAGTAAAGCTTTTCAATTGTCATCTGGTCTACAGAGCAGGTTTTGTTTTTGCCTACTGAATTTAAAAAATGTAACACCCATTATAATATAGCTATTTTACTAGCATAGCATCTAACATTTTTCACTTCTTTACATGTATATAATTAGCACTCAGCACCTCATTTGTACAACCTTGACATGCTTACCGTGGCGACAAAGTTCAGGTTAAGGATGTGGACCTCTGCCTTGTCCTCTCTGATGAAGCTGGTCCAACAGCCAATTTGAATCTCACTCCCGTAAACCCACGGGTTGGCGTTAACCTCCATTGGATCGCACGTCTGACTTGAGGCTGAAAGAAATCAAATACAATTGGTTAAGCAGCGTCTGCCACATATAATCAGGTTCCACGAAATAATCTCTTGCCTCCAACATTAATACGCGTTCCACTTCCGCATTATCCAGTCCTGTGTGTCAAATGCCAAGCAGTGCGAAATTATGACTCTATCCACTACACAAACCTGCCATATTTGGACATGGAGACAGCACCCGAATCAAGACCATTATTTAAAAGATAGATACACAAAGCAATGTAACAGATTCCTTGTCAGAAAGAGGCTACATTTGTTATTGGTCATACTGAAAGCTTTGTCCTGGTCTCAGAGTATGGATGTTAAATGTGTGGGTAGGACTACATTGTTTAAGAACGAATCTGCCGGTTTGCGTTTATCAGGCGTGTCAGGATACCGGTCTGCAGTCATTCATCAAGCCGGCTCACTCTGCTCTCTGCTGTGCGCCTGCTGTTTAACCTGGGCATCCGTGTCTCTGGAAGCTGAATTAATTGAGCCGAGGCTGCGCGGTCATGGATGAGGTTGGGTATAAATGCCTGGTGTTTGACCTGTGCTGTGCTGTGTGTGTGTGTGTGTGTGTGTGTCCTGTTTTGTGCATAAAGTGAGTACGCATGTGCACATGCTCCCTCGAACAGGTACAACATATTCTATGTCTTTCTTCGAGAAGAACGGGGGAGAATACAGTGTCGATTAGAGATGGGATGGTCTGACTGGGGCATTATGGGAGTCCTTTGGCATTGTAGCCTTGGTGGGAACCAGAATGGCTGCCATAGTTTCAATCTGGATTGACCCGTCAGGACGAGGCCTTAAAGCCACCCAACTTCACGATGGAGTCGATCAGTCAGCACTACTCTGTCCTGCGCCTAAGCATTGGATAAGCATATCTTCAGTAAGATGAATACAAGCAATATATGTCTAAACATCCACTATGCATGAGTCAATCACTTCCAAAACAGCTGCTGCTGAAGCATAAAAGCGAGCAAGACTGATAGCATAACAGATAGAACTAATTTAGTAAGCAAATGCTGCATGACATAGCGCTCCACTGACTTCCATGATGTATTTGGAATGTTAACCCAGCGAGCCTCAATCCCTCAGAGAGGCGATGTGGAGCAAGTGAGATGAGAAGGAAACGGGAATCGAGGGGAAAGGGTGAAAAGGAAATTGCAACGTTCAGAGGCTCAACAGGATGTGCCTTATTTAGAAGCAGCACTAATCAAAGACCCTGGTTGAGGCAGAGTCATCACCAGCGTTGGAGGAGAATGGTTGGAGATAGAAATTAAAATGGGACAGAAAGTGATAAATGTAATGAAAAACAGTAAGAATAGAGGATGCTAGAACGCGTTACATAATCAACTCTTTCTCCTGTTGTTTGTTGCACGCACATTGAACTGATATTGGCAGCATAGACTTTATTTGTTCCATCCACGTATTTGTTCATAACATCACTGATAGGAAAAGAGTTGCTGATGAGATATCATATTAATTTGATCACATTATGTCGATTTTAGAAAAATTATACATCTTTTGTTTGTGTCCCATTCAAATTGTATATTGTTCCTATTTTCTGAGGGAGTAATGCATCATACCACAGCTTTTTCTTGCATCATTCCTGGAACAACTTCTTCCCCGTTTCTTAGTCCGCTCAGCTTTGAACTGCAGCTTTTCTAGCAAATCGAGATGGAGAGCCATCCATGTTCATTCGCAATCTCTTTTTCCCTCCCTCACCCTAGAGGTCAAGGCTGGTTTCCTGTTGTTCTGGCCCTGTGTGTTAATGTCTGTTGCTCCATATCCACAAAGTTATTTCTCTCTTGTTCTGCTGTGACAGAGTCAACAGCCCATGACTGTCGCCCAAATGGTCTTGGTATAAATCACACTGACTGCGTGAGGCTGTGCGCGTGAGTGTGTCTGTGTGTCTGTGTGCGTACGTGCATGCATGCGACACTGGTCAATTTTTTTTTTTACAAGTCACCATAGGATATGAAGAACATTAATTTTGCCATCTTGACCCCGGAAATGCCGATGGCTTCGCTAAGCGGTTTGCTGGTAAATGAGGTATAGAAGAACCATTCCATTCCCTGTCCTCGTCGTCGTCTACTTATACCAGTCCCCCCCCCCCCCCCCCCCCCCCCCCCCCCCCCCCCCCCCCCCCCCCCCCTCAGTTTCCCATTCCATGAGAAGACATGTTTATGAATGTTGATGATTTCCATTTAGATGTTAGGTATGAGGGGGAGATGTGAGTGGGAAACCATTAGGGAGCATTAGGGAAGACAGGAAATAGCCTCATTTCATGAAAAGTGCCTATAATCACATTTGACCTTAAATTTGCTTTAATTCTTGATGCAAATTTCATTAAATAGGTATCAATGAATGTGTCTGCCTGAATAGACGGCTGACAATTAACATGATAACAACACTATGGTGCCAAATTAACATACCTAATGTCTATTAAACACATTTAACTGCAAACATTATCATAGCAAACTGATCGAATGCATATAAGATTAAGACCAACGAGTGTGCAGCCAAAATCTATGATGGCCAATTGGCTGATTGGATTTTGGCGAAAGCAGATTTTGTTAAACTGCGCCAATATCTGTGAGCGAGGAACCACTTAAAATATGATGCACTTTAAAATGCCCTCAGCATTCCCCTGGTTGTCTGCAGCACTCTGGGGGCCACAACTAACAAGAATAGATTAAAACAAAAACTCCCATCTAGTAGCTTCACACGTACAGGGCCTCACTGCTCCCTGTTTCCCAACCCTCCAGGGTATTCCAGAAGAAGATAGGAGACTAGTTCACAAATAACCGACATCCGTTTTCCATGTGTTCAATTGTGCAGAATACCAAGACATCACCTCTCCTGTGACCATGTTGGGGCATCTCAGGGCCAGCTTGACATGAACTTGCCTTGTCTGAAGGCTGACTTTGTTAAGTTGAGCTCAACAAGCTGCGTTGCGTCAGGTTGCTGTACGTCGTGAGTTGCAGTTGTACTTCATCAGCTTTAACTTTAGTCTGGCCAGTTGGAGTTGACGCTGTGCTTCAGACACATACTGTGTGTTGTGAAGTGTGCTGAAGGCAGAAGGGCCACTGTTGTCAGAGAGGTTGAGCTCCACGGCTGGCTTCGCTATTTTAAGGCGATAGTTTTTGTGTCTGGTCTATTTTCTATGCTTGCTTTGGGGAAAATCTGGGCAGAAAACACTGATAAACTATATTTACCAGAAAATGATAAATGAAACTGCCGTTTGTCAATGTGTTTTTTTAATTAAATACATTCCACATATTTTTCAGTTGTGTCAAACCGGATGAGAAGACACACGTACAAGCAGACAGAGAGGCAGAGTGAGAGAGAGAGAGAGATTAGCTCTATAGAAAACAACAGAGGAGCAGAAACGCTTGTTGATTGGTGTGGAGAAATGCACTTCTGGTGTGAACAGCCGGGCTACTCCTTGCAATTAACTTTAATTAATTACGATTGACTTGGCACGGCGCTTCCACGTCTATTGTGAACCTGCGAGTAAAGTGGAACTTACACAGATACAGTGAAGACCAGTCTAGGTCTGAGCCTGACAAGTTGAGCTTGACATGGCCGTAACATTTGATGATTGCTGTATGAATTATGGTTATTCCCTTCGTGGGCTGGACAGAGTCTATAGAAAGATGTATAGATTGCAACTAGCCTGACCAACAACATCACAGTTAAGGAGTGTCCATGTGTGCATAAAAGCGTTATCTACATCGTCTCAAGATTTAAATTAAAGCATCACAATTTAATTAAAACAACCTTTTTACAGGGGACCAACCTGAACCTCCTAAATCAAGTTTCACTTCCTACATAATTATGCAGAGCTCAACATAGCTGCACCGGGGCCAGTGGCTGTACTATGGGCGTTACTGGAGACTTTGAGCAGACTTACCATTATTAGGTGTCAAAGTAGCCCTGAATAGTATTACTTCCTTTAAGTCCCTAAAAGCACCTGACACATATACACCATTCTGCTGGTATGCAAAACTTCTTTAAAACACTTTTGAGGAACACAATGACTCACTGACAATCCAAATCAAACCAAGTAGTGTTCTTGAATGCTAAAAAGAACATGTATATTTCCAAGTGGGGTGGACCAAATTACATTATATTGTTATAATTGCTCTGGGAAATGAGATGTCGTAATGTGGGCGCTCATTGAGGCATTAGGGTAGCATTCAACACATTGTGGCACACTATGTTAACATTATGGTGATTAGGAAAGAAATCAATCTGTTTTAACCCATCCAACCAAACTGGAATGTGGTTCCACTTACTGTGAGTGGAGAGAAAGTGGAGAGATGCGAGTAGGAAAAACTAGAGTGGCTACGAGTGGAGTGGTAAATCGTAAATGGACTTGCATTTGTGATGACAGAACGCCTTAAGAGAGGAGATTACATTGTTGTCACTCCACTCATTTGCATGGGCACCATTTCACCACACGAGCAACTTGTATATGAAAAAACGTGAATAAATAACATTAAATCATTTAGAGGTCATGCTGTATTTCTTGGAAACGGCACACTGTGGCTCCTGACTGTCTAAAACGTTTGCACAAAAAAAGAAGAAGAAGCACCAACATGAGGCACAGTTCATTTTTCATTGGAACTGTATATCTGACTAGATTATTATCACTTCTTGTTTTGAACATATTCAAGAGTGTCAGCGTCTCAGCAGAAATACAATTGACCTCATCTAAATGTAGAAATCAATGAACTATGGTAATAGGGGTGATAACCAGAGAGAAAAAGAAGTCTCTTCTTGAAAAAAATACATTTTCCAAAATGAAAAAAAATGGATGTGGTGGAAATGGTGGACATGGTTTGTTGTTAGTGCTACTGGCAGTGTGTTGTTTCTGTTCGCCAGCCACTTCTGCCTGTAAATGAAAGATCTGTCTGCCTGTGTGTAACACCGTTGGATCAACTCTGAGTCTTCGCGCTGTGCCGACATTACAGAGTACTGACAGGCAGTGGCGTGGCCTTGAATTTCTATCGCAACTAAATGTTGATTTAGATTCAAGGGATTGAGTACCTGCGGCCCAACAACGAGCTGGCTTTCCACTTACCTCGGGGCCAGCAAGCAGACAGACTTGATTTCATGCCCTGTCTTTCCTGCCTTCCCTGATTGTAAGTCACTGTGTAAAAGTGCGCCAGCTACTTGAGAGTATAGATGCAAAAGGAGGACTAATAGTACTTGAGGCTACAGTGCATGGCTTGGAGGGGGCTGGGGCAGACAACGTCAAGACCAACTGTCTCCCTTGGTCCCTCGGGGTAGGGTAAACTGTTTGTGTCCAGGGTCGGTGGTGATGGGGAGAAGGGAGGGAGGGGTCAGCGGTCCTATCAGAGTTTGTCGGAGAGGGAAAGGGGAGCTCCAAGGCCACACACACACACACACACACACCTATTGTCCCGGCGTTTCCGCAACTGCAGATCGAGGCCTGACCATCCACAGGAAGGTAAACAACCCCTTATCAGTGCTCTGCAGGGGCCTGCACTGTCCCCTGGCCTCTCACCCCTGCATACTACACATTACACACTCCATACCGCACACACACACAAACACACACACACATGCTTCCTTAGCATCTCACCTCCCTCTCCTAAGTCCAGAAATTATATCTCCAAAAAATGTGCTGATTAGTCTCGTCAGTATAATGGCAAAATACTTTGTGTGTGTGCCAGGAGCCTGCATCCAGTGTTTGCTGGAGGATGTGATAGCGGGTCTGGAGACAGCCTGTCTTCACACTCGCTCTGTTTACACCTCTGGGAGCCATTCGTCCGTTGTCTCATCGTTGTCGGAAGCCGGCGGAACAACAAGTCCGACGGTGGCGTATGGAAGGTCTATGGCTCACTTCCTCCGTTGTTCACTCACTCACTTTAAGCCTTGTCTGCTGCTAGTAATTAGGCATTCCTTATTCTTTGACACGGACACATCCGATCGTATGGATCGGATGCGTCTGCGGCAGCTGCAGACGTGAAATATATGCCATCATTTTTCTGTTGATTCTCCAATATGCTCTCAGGTGTCCTGTTATATTCCAGACACCATCAGTTACCGTGAAGAGCAAGTCTTTTCCATTCACTTATATAGTTAGTCGCCCTCCCACACCCCACCACCAATACAGCGAAAGAGCACAAGCAAAACACAATTAATCACCTGAGTGTTAATTGGTGGATAGACAGACTAATTTAGCAAGTTTCATGCTAACTGCGTGCAACCAGAGCAGATTGAAGCTTTGGAGATTCATTGCACAGTGGTTGCCCCCAATCATTCAAGATTGATGTAGCTTTGCACAACATATGCTTCATTGAGAACCAACAGAGATTAGCTCGTTTTTCTTGACTGATCTTTGCCAGAAAATATTAATGTTTTCCGATACGAGGGTGGCATAGTAATGAAGGCTCTGTCATTTTTTTTTTACATATTGAAAGTGAGGGATGTCAAAAGTACAATCCATGATCCTACGGTAAACAAAAGAATAAGAACTACAAACTTCTAAAACGCAATATACATGACCAGAGTGGCTATCACTGACATACATATGACATATCACACCGGACATGTAAAAAGAAGCACATCTCTTTTGTATTTTTTTATATTTTGGTCACAAAAATGATATTCTGCCTCAAAGAACATAAAGGTTTTGAATTATTTTAGCAAGATCTCAGACGCCTTCAAGTTTATTATATAATTTTCACTGTATAACTTATGTAAGTGTCTGAACCGGGGAGAGTTGTTAAAGTGTAACTTTATTCCCTCTAGCGTCTGTGAAAAGATTAAGTATCCAGACTTTGACTGTAGGATTTGTTGTAGTTACAGTATATGAGCAGATTAAAATAATCTGTCAGATGTCTCGAGGCTTTTGCTTTGAGTCACATATAGTCACAACATGTATATTACAGAAATATGTGCATGTGACAAAATTCAGTGTCCAAATCCCGTGAGGATTCTTTCCCTCACAGCAAACACGCACACACAAGCTCTCTAAATACAGATTGACCGGTGGCACCTGAATCAACAGGAAAACTACCCACCCAGTGCTTGAATCAAGAGGCCATTATAGATGGCTGACCACTTGAGGAATCAGGGTATGCAGAAATATGGTATACTCTCTCACGAAAATGTACTTAGTACAACAAAATTGTACTAGCATGCTCTAAAATGCTATTTTGGGATTTGCCAGAATGTCCTTTAGGCCAAAAGAAAAGGTTAAAAGCAAAGGCCCCTCCGTTCGTGCAAAAACATGACATGAAGCACTTGAGCTGACATTTTAGCTGAGAACATTTTGTTCATAGCTGTGCAGGAACAGATTTAGAGGCTGATTCTGCCCAGCATAACAGTACCCTCGTTAATTAAAATCACTGGTGAATAAAGTTTTCGTGAAATGAAGACATATGATATAAAATGCAAGCCCCCCCCCCCCCCCCCCCCCCATCGACATCGGAAGACTTCCGAACTTTGTGAAATGTTGACTTTAAGTCATAGGTGAGACAGCTGAGCCATCAAGAGTTTTCTGTCCAGGTACATTTCCTGTGTTTGTGCAAACCCCAGGGTTGACCATGGGTAGACAGACCGAGAGATAAGAGTAGATATTGCCATGCCTTATCTGGACAGACAGCCGGCATGTTGATATGAAGAAGTGGTCGCCATGCTGTCGAGGCATTTATCTCGCCCACCACTAATGAGCCATTCAGTGGTCATGCCACTGCATGAAGAAAAGCGTCGGGCCAGAGGGCGCAAGATCTTGTAGTCACACGGTAACACAGCAAAAAGCCATACAGATCTATAATGATGAGCATTATAGATTTCTAACCTTGTCATACATACTAAACTCTTTCTGTGCTTAAATTATTTAAAAGCAGGCATGACTATTAAAGCAATACAGGAGCGCCATTTAGAATAAGAGGGAGCCAGTCATCTAACAGACAGTAGAGTTAGACCAGACACTAAATACAGTATAAAAGGATTATTGTTTTCAGCTTTTTAATTTTTTATATGAATAAAATGATACATAAATAATGAATGTTTAATAATCAATATTAACTAAAACAAATATTAAAATGTATATAGTATAATAATAATGAACAAGCAGGGTTAATTATGTGTATCAGATTTTTTTTTTTAAATACTGAAAAATATGTCACTTACATAAAATACCATTCAATTGTGTTTTGGTCTTTTTTTCATCCCACAAATAACATTACTTGTATGCCCCCATTGCATGCTAGAACAATCTTGAGTAACAGTCAAGTGTTCGCTGGTGAAAATCCTGCTGGAACAAACAGCAGAGAGGAACAAAGCCTTAGTGAGGCTCTCTTTGCACTGCATGTTCAAACAGAGGAAAAGCAAGGCAGTCAGAAATGGATTGTTATTTGGGAGGGGCATAACATTCGAGGAGATTGAAATCGGTCTGAGGCAGCGACAAGTGGTCGCGTCTCCCTGCCACCCAGTCTGACGGCAGGCAGCGCTGGCTCACTATAGTAAAACGGGGGAAGTGGACTGTTTTGACTTTCAACGCCATATTTAACATGACTTTTTTTTTCTTCTTTTTTCTTCTCCTACTCCAGTATTGCACGCCTTCCGAGAAACGTCCGTCATCGTTTTTTAAATCCAACATACCTCGTTTCTGTCACACATATGTAGGTTGTTTAGTATTTTTCTGCATCGTTCGTCAAACAACTTAAGTCTTTTATTTCCACTTTTCCTAACGTCATTTAACTGGGTCTCCATATCTCCTAGTCTTTATCTCTGTCTTGTCCTTTTTCCTATCTGTGTTTTTTTAAATCCCCTAGCTACTTTCCCCACATCTTTCGTCTGAACCACTTATCTTCTCTTTGACAGTCGCATAAATTTGACCCCCCACTCCCTTACTGTCTCCATGAATCAGTCTTTATGAATTCTGTTATCTCTTTTTTTCCGTTCGTCTGTCTCGCTCCCTTTCCCTCTTCATGATTCATTTTCAGACGGCCCTCCCTCCTTCTCCAGCCGCTCGCTAATTACTTTTGTGCTTTTCCTTTAGCCCGTGGAGGGAGACTCTGGGGTAGGCAGAAATGCAGCAGGAGGTCTGATGGTTAACATCGTGATGCCTGGGCTCCCACTGGGAAAGTTGCTGCAGAAAAGGGGCATATTCAACACTACTTCCTGACCAGGAAACGCGGAGCACACAGCGGATAAAATCACAAAATACAAAGACTTCAGTCAGATGCATAGATAATTGTTTGTTTCCAACCGCTACAGGGAGCTTAAGTGGTTATTGTGCTTGCAATTCTAAAACGGAAATATACAACTAACTCTTATGTAATAAGCAGCTAGGGCAGACAGACTCTAAGAACTTCCTTCCACTTCTTGATGTCCTTAAAAAGATATGTGTAAGATATGAACATCATTTTAGTTTAAAACATTAAAAAAAACAGAAAGTGAAATGGCAACAGGATTTACACAATGTCTATATTGTGCTGCAGAGTTATCGACTGGAATGAGCATGCAGACAAGCTAGCCCCGGGCCGTCCTGTCTTGTAATACCACTTGTACCTGTAGAGGCGATAGTGAGTCACCGTAGTGTTGCGTCCGCCTCCAGTCCAACATGAGAGGACGGAGAAATAGAGCTGAGAGGGTACAGCACCCGGTTATGGCGTCATAAAGGGTTATTTTCAGTTTTGTAAGACATGGGTGCGTACCAGTCAAAGAAGCTGTGCTAGAAGACCCTTTTGAGATGGCACTAGTAGTCGGAATATAGCCTCTACTCCCTATTTTAATCGTTATATTTTAACCCTCAACTTTATGCATGACAAATATTAAATCTCAGCAATTACCCTCAAGTGGCGTGTAAAAATGATGAACATTGCCTCGTCTGAGACTATAACATAGCCAAATTAAATACATTCTTTAAATGCTTTGAAACAACACCGAGTGTTGCAGCTGCCTAGCAGCAGTGCACAAAAAAAATGAAATAAACAAGATTAACAAAAGACTAAAGTCCAAATAAAACAGGCACAGTTTGGAGCCTGGGAGAAAAGAGCCTTGAGCATGTTTTATCATAAGCATGGAGGGATAATTAATTTAACTATTTCAAAGGCATCACCACCTATCTTGGCACAAACAAATACCACAGTTTAATGAGGAAAGGGATTTAGACAAATTGTGGTACCATAGGCGCACAGAGATAAACCCGTAGGCTGGACCATGAAGGGCTTTCGAAACAAACGGCTACATTTTAAACACAATTAACCTCCCGGGGAGGCAGTGTAGTGAAACTAAGGCTGCTGTGATGTTGTCTGTTTTATTGGTGCCTGTCCAGAGATTATTGATGAGCTGTAGACAAGAAAGAGAGGCCTCACTGATCCCAGCATATCAGGGATTTTAATAATCAAGGTGTAAGGTGAAAGCAAGGATGAGCTTTTCTAGGTTTAAAAGAAATAAGGCTGTAGGCGATTTTATAAATAATCCAGAGCTGATGAAAAACAGGATCTCATGTAAATTTCCAGGGAAGAATTAAGAGCTGTGTCTGGGTTCTTCTGCCTGTGGTTTGTGATGGGCGGACAGAAAAGGAGTGTTGGAACTTAAAAAGTTGATCTGGTGGACGACTCAACATGGAACATTTTCAAATTGAAGCAGAAACGTCCATAGCCATAGAAGTTTTCTATCACGCACAATAAATTACTAATTGCTCCAATAGTGTTTCAACTGCACAGCACCAATTCCTTCATTAATTGGCCATTAAACACATTTCTCCAAAAATACATAAACGCATGACGCCAGAACACAGGCCAGCGGGCTGCTCTGAGGAAGAATTAAAGTTCCAGTTTCAGGAAATGAAGCAGATAAAAAGGTATGACTTATATATATATATATATATATATATATATATATATATATATATACCTTGCCAAGTGACCCAGTAAAGCCAGAGGATAATGTCTGAGTCTGAGATATATGTTATGTATCTAGGATATCTGTTATGCATCTAGGGTATCTGTTATCTATCTAGGATATATACAGATACAGCAGATATGTGTTCAGGTTTCTGAAATTATGAGCGCAGTAGCTGCAGTACATTGAAACCGTGTTTCAGACATCACAAAAGGATTTAATAAGCCTGATAACAAGGATCTGACAGAGGAAATAAAGCTGAAGCTCAAGAAAGACACCATACCAATGCATGCAACTGGCCAAGAGAGACATGGGATTTGTTGCAGACTGCAGGCTATTTTTTTTAATTTACTTTCACTTTTTCTGTATTCACTTCTTCTTTTGAGAAACTTTCACATCGTGTCTGCTCCCACACGGATTCACAACTGGCGAGGATGCTATTAAATAAACAAACCTCAAATCTCAGTGAATTTTGCAGCACCTTACTCAGTCTGGGAGCGTGCAAATTTGATTTGGTATCCTCTTCGCTGTAGTGAGTCACACCTGATGTTTGTGCATCATTTGTTCAACCACAACAATAGTGCTAAGCCCATGAGACAACGTCAGAGAAACTGACAAATTAATGTGACAATAGTGGATAATATGATGACAAATATACAATGCCCGAGATAGAGGGACGTATATTAACGCTTCGACATTCAGTGCACGGGGTCAGAGTTGAGTAGCCTGCTGTCTGAGAACAGGGTCACGGCTCCCTATGGCTCTTCTTCTAAAGATGATGTTGCCCAGAAAGAATTAAGAAAAAAAAGGAAGAGAAGAAAAGGAAAATCCTTAGAACCTCTTTTGAGAAATTAATCAAATCATTTTGAATACAGGTCTATTTGTCGCAGGCAATTAAGGCTACGCTGAACATCTCCTTCAATTCTCCACCGGCAGACAGGGAGACGCTCCGTGAGGTCAACTCTCAACAGGTCTGCCAGTTGGCCAAAAACATACCTCTGTATCCTTGCCATCAGCACCTCATGTTGAAGGGGTGTTCAACACTCGTGGCAATATTGTGATTTGACATACAGGTCAGCACTGAAGACAGATTCAGCAAACGGGCATGTTTCTTCTGGCACATGATCATAACAGTGATGTATGCCTGCGAGAGCCAATTTGCCACTCCTAAAAGCTGGAAGTTGGAAACGCCAGTTTACTTTTCTGGTGTATGTTTATAAGCACGGGGTGTGAAGAAAGGTTATTTGGCACTGAAGTGCTTGTTCCAGCTTCAAGTGCATTATTGGGAAGTGAATGCGGACAACTTTATTTTGCTGACAGTTCACCTCTATAAATACTCTCAACAATTTTTTTAAAAATCTGCTTAGAACAGAGTGTATATATTTGTTCATACTTTTTTAAATCACAATTGGCACTCAGATAATGATGCAGTTTGTCTAAAACTATAGTATAAGATTGATGAGGTTGAAAAGACCAGTTAATCTCTAATATAATTCTACAATCTATTCCACCTAAAAAAAATATATATTTTACAAAATACGTTATATATATAATTATATTAAATGCATTGCACAAAAAGGTAATAATCAAATAAATTAATTAGCATTGTTTTATTTATTGAAGCCACGTGACCACCTCAGATGCCAGATTACTGCAGGGGAGTGAGACCTAAACACCCCAAAGCCGCAGCGCAGAGCACTGTTCAGAGATTATGGCCTGAGGGCACAGGGATAGTTTCTGATCTTTTTGCCACTTTATAGGGATTACAGGTTTGGATTCGATATGGATAGCCACAGGCAGCCAGTAGAGGGAGTGTTAGATGGGGGCCAACAGAGGAGGAGCATATGAAACGTGTAAGGGCCCCCACGTTTCCCTGTCCCTTGTGCCTGGGCTGCATTTCAATAAAATATTCTTCATTACATTACATTACATGTCATTTAGCTGACGCTTTTATCCAAAGCGACTTACAATAAGTGCATTAAACCATGAGTCCAAACTCAGAACAACAAGAATCAAGCAAGTACAATTTCTTCAATAATGTTAAACTACAGAGTACTATCAGTAAGTGCCATTTAAGTGCTACTAAAGTGCTAAACAACAAAGTGCTATCGGTAAGGGACATTTAAGTGCTACTAGAGTGCTACTACGGCTCTACCCTCCCTATTCAAGGTATAGTCGAAAAAGATGTGTTTTTAGTTTGCGACGGAACATGTAGAGACTTTCTGCTTTCCTGATGTCAATGGGGAGCTCGTTCCACCAATGAGGAGCCAGCACAGCAAACAGTCGTGATTTTGTTCATCACTGAAACCTGAACAACTACACAAACAACAAGATCAATCAGAGGTTTAATATTCTGAGTACCATATGTAGTTGCATGGTTTTTGAGTCATCGGATTTATTTCCCTACTATCAAAAATATTATAATCTCTCTCTAATCTCTGAGCTGTTGTAAGGATAAACCATCATTCAAACCAAATGACTTTTTTTTGCACATAACCTCTCTCTACAGATTGGTACTAAAATTCATATATAGCGTGCAAGACAACAACAACAAAAAAAGAGTGAAATAATAGTTTTCCGTATGAAATTATGTAAGAACACAGGACAAGATTAATATCTGACTTTGAATTTTGGCTCAACGGAAATATGCTCTGGAGGCTCAATAGCCACTAAGCCCAGTGGCCTGTGGTCTGCTGTCTGAGGTTGTACCCTTTTCAATAGATGCACGTTTTAAAACCCAGTGACAAAAGATCTAAATGCTGAAAGCCCTGAATAACAGCTGGTACACTTACCAGAGGCTGCAACCGTGATGCACAGAAGAAGTGCAAATCGCGTCACGTGACCCTCCATCTTATGTTAAGTTGATGTTGGTAGAAGCTGAGGTCTGGGTCTCTGGGGGCGTGAAGCTTCTCGGGCTGAAGAGTCCTCTTCTGGTGGCGGAGCAGCAGTGACTGTGGCGGCGGAAGAGCAGACAAGTCCAGTCTTTAAAAAAAGGCAGAAAGGCCAGGTGGAAAAAGAGGCTGGGAGTCAATGAGGACATGTGATGGAGTTGATAAGGATGTGACCAGCTGCCAATCAATCGTAGGCCATGTCACTTTCCTGGAAAGTAATCAGTGTAATCGTGTAAGCAAATCTATCTCCTGTTATCCAACACTCATATATTCCAATGTGGGCATAAGTATTGAACATTAATATAAAAAGTGAAGTTTACCATCAATAATACATTGTATTAATGTCGTGCAAACAAAGCACAGGACATTGGTCATTTATAAAAAAAAAACTATTCATCACTGACAGTGGAGGAAGTGCGTCTTAAATGTTTGAAATTCCTTCAGTGAGATGACAGGATGTCTGTCCCCCCACGACCCCCCGAGACAACCCCACAATAATTGTGGTCGCCTTCCTGGTGCACAATGCCGGCCTGAACCCGAGGGTTATCTGGTGGTCAGTGACTTCTGGCGCACTGTTTCAGGAAGCACGACGGCATCGCTTTCTTTAAATAATATCACAATGCCTAGATCAGATAAGGAGGAGACTGCTCTTGTTGTATGATTCATATGGAGGGAAAGGAAGAGCCTGTGTAAACTGTGTATGCACTTCCAAAGGAAAACAGTCGCGTTATTTTCCGCACACTTCTTTCTCCCTCTTTAACGCTCTTTAACGCGCAACATCATCACTTAAAAAAAAAAAGTACTTTACGAAGCCATAAATAGACTTAACTGGTGAAACGAAACAAAACGAGCGCAGCAATAAACACGTAATAACGACAAAGGATTGAATGAATGAAGCGCGACAGTAATATGACGCATCGGCCTTTTTTTGGCCATAACTCCCTTGTTTTCATAAATCTAATACTAAGCGCTTCCTCCCGTTATTCGAGCTCCCGCTGATCATTGCAAGACAGACACAACACGGACTGGTGGAGGGTTGAGGAAAGAGCATGGCTACATTGCTGCCCCCTAGGCCGGAAATGCACATCCCTGTGGCAATAAGAGAGAGAGAGAGAGACTTAAAGCAAAGTTATGAACCACCAAACTTACTTTTTCGGCTCGTGGGCGCTTTGTTGAATAAAGTAGCTGCTTTATAATCCACGGGCGAGGATGTGGCCGATGTAGAGATGTCAGGACTTTCCTAACTTTGAGCTGCCTGGGCGGTGCAGATTTACTTTTGTACCCCTCCCACACCGGCCCTTTTTTTTTTCTCCCTTTCTTCTTTTCCCAGTAACATTCGGGCTACTGCCCCTGTCTTTGCATTGTCTTGTCTGGTCAACACAGAATCTGTTAAACATATAGCTTTGAATCTCAAAGTTATTATTGTGACATTTTATTTTATATTAAACAGCAGCCCTGGGTTCTTTTACTCTTCAGGGAGGCTATAGTAGCCGTTCAATATATATTATTTTTTTTCTTTTGTTTTCATAATCTCCAGCACTCACGGTGATATTGCTAGATTATTTTTTTATTTTTTTTTAAATAAAAAAAGTCTACATTCATTTACACCAACACAATGCTATGTAACACCTCTTTGTGTTATATTGAGGCAACACACAAAGTGCTGCCTCAATATCAATCTCGAAGAGTTTGCACCATATGGTGATAAGCGGGGTTGCCTTATTGCGCATGTGTTTTTTGGATCACACGTTTCAGAGATACAAACAGTGTGCACCGCTTGTGATTTTGTTCCCAGTACGTCGCCACAGACACCCAGTTTGTAGTACCGTAAATGCAAAAGGCCATCGGCTCAATCCCCATTGGGTCACCTCATTCTTTCAATAGATAGGGACTTTACAGACACTCTTACTTTAAAATGTGTTACATTTAAAAACGCAGAGTATATCTCCACACAGCTCTCAACATGGCAACGGCCTTTGTTTTCACTGTTAGCACCGGTTAATGTTGCTAACAGTGAAAACAAAGGCAACAGCGCTGACACATTGTTTACCTGAGGGGTGATCGGAGCTCAGCTGAGAGCGACTTCTAGCAGTAGTGCTTCTTTAAATCGGCGGCATACCGAAAGCCATCTACTGTGGATTATACACAGGGGACTCATACGACCTTCTTTTAATACAATTACATAAGGACATGACTTATTAATTAGTCATAACATTATAATGTGTCATCAAACCGTTTCCAACAGAACATAAGTCACTATTAGTAATATCCTAACATTGTTGTCACAGATGTTTTGTTATATTCATTCTACCTGTAGTGAGAGAAAATGCCCATGTAAAGTAATACTGTTGTGGTCAGGCTAGACAAATACAATAACAAAGCAATACATGCCGTAACAGAGATGTTCCCATAGGTACAGATAGCTGTTTTAGTTACATACTGTAAAATATTAAACCCATTATATTTTTTACAACGAGTCCCATTTAAGTCTTATGTAAACGTGTCTTTCACAGAAGACCTTCCACACTCACACAGGTGTTTTCAGTTATTCTGATTAGTGGAGAAGAGGTCCAATCAACCCAAATAAGTGAAATCACCTGTGTGGCTGCACGTGTTGAGATTAGTGTATTTACTTTGAAATCACTAAACGTTAATGGTATGTGTACTGATCTGAACCAACAACCCCTCACTGATAGCAGATTTTGACATTTTTGTTTCATATCATATGCTGTCTCCATATATTACATCAAATAATTGTTATCTTTATTATTGTTTGATTTATCCTGACAAAACGTAAAAATGAGAACACACATTAAAATGTCTTGGAAGGAGCAGCATTTTATATACAGTACCACACACCACTGGTACTTTGTGAGGATAAATTGAGTGGAACAAAGAGTAGACATAACATCCTTTCTGTACCGAACAGACTCAGAGGAGTCATCATCCTGTAAAATCAACTCTCCACACAATGTCTATTGGCAGAAGGAGTAAGAGAGAAGAAAAACAAACGTATGGACTACACTTCAACAATGCCACAAAAGCCTTTATAATAATAACAAAACTGCTGTAGCAAACTAAATTGATCAAACAGAAACTTTCCTTCTCTCTCTCTCTGATTTTGCTCCACATGTGTGTGTCATGTGTTGTACCAGCAACACTGGCACCGAGCTCTCTCTCCATCAACTTCCATTCTAAAGTTAGTTCAAAGTCAGGTTGTTTTTAGCTACATGTTTTCTTCATCCTGATATTTGAAGGGGGGGGGGGGAAAAAAAAGTTGAAAGGAGTCTTTGAAGTCTTCTTTGCTATGTATGGAATTTGTGATTCCGGAAGAAACTGTCTCTGGACATCACAGGAACAAAGTGCAGTTGCGGGACGAAACAAAAACAGCTCGTTACAGATTTAGTGAAATATGTTAAATCACGAAGGTGCAAAGTAATGGTCAACATTGTCACAGCTGGTGCCATATGGCTCTAATCGGATCTCTGTATCGGCCTCGTCAACCAGGACACAATGTAATCTCACCAAAAAATCAATATGTTTTTGGAGCAGACATTTGAAAAGGTCTCCAATGTATAAATACCCACTTTAATTAAGCACTAAACTGCTCAAATTTAGCAAATAATTCACATGTACAGGATATATCTGCCACAATCATTTCACATTGATTTTAATGGGCACTCGAACTGTCGACAGTCAACAGGCTTAATCTAGTTAATCTATGATTGCATATCATGAGTGCCTAACGACTAATTTGTCCAATTTACATGTAAGAGTGCTAAAATCCCATGGTGCATTGCAACAGTTAGACTGTACATAGAGTTTTCTGAGACTACTTGATGTTCTGCTTATTGACTCTGTGAACTTGCCTTGACCTCATTCCTTCAGGCAGCACGAACAAATAAATGCACATGGGATACTACTCTAAGTAGAGACAAATTGTACTGCGTGTTACTTAAATGATTGCAATCCCCTAATAGTCGACATGACTTGTATTAAGATGCTGGGGCATATGTCACAGTTGGCAAGCGTTCAAGGTATTCGAGGTACTTCATTACATCTGAGGTTGACACATCCACAGTAGCACTCTCTTTCACTGGCTTCCCTTTTTATAGTGGAGCCTACCCTCAACTCTCCACCCCCACCCATGAGTAGTGTTTCAATAACAGGAAACAATCGGCCGTCGTCTTTCATCACAGGTTGACGTCGGTTCCCGCACGGTGCCACTGGGTCTCAGTGGTGCCAGCCAGTCAGCCCTCCGCAGTCTACAGCGGCGGCGGGAGAGAGAATAAAGTGTATGTGCCAGCTTACTCGCTTCCTTATCGTCCTCCAAGGGGGTGATCTGACGCATTCCCTTGCAGCGGCAATATCCGAGACTGAACCTGGATGATGAACAGACGCCTGTCAGCCTCACAAAGTAACTTAGATCTACATTGTCATAAGGCAGCTAATTGGCAGGGCCTGAGAAATATCCCATCTTTCCACGAAACTAAAAGCAGCCAGCCATCCGTTAAGTGACTCGACCTGGTTAATTTTACATTGGAGACACAACTTTGCATGTAATTAATTGTCTGTGACAGTCTAAAAAGGGATTATTTTCTCCATCCGGCCCTGTTTCAAGCTGTGAAGATCCCCGTGCCACCCATGGATGGATAGCTCACTGGTAGCCCAGATGATACCCATGAGATACTCCGTAACCAGGTTACATTAGGCTACCAGCCATTCCTATTCTGTTGGCACACTCCTTTTACAGCAGAAACAAATGTGCATATGTTATGTAACCAGACAACATGTTTGATCTGCCTCGTGCCACAGTAATTATGTCAGACTCTGCAGCTAGAATAAGTATATTTTTTAGGTTAATCTGATCTACCTTCGAAGCCTCTCACAGAAGGTTATGTTTGCACATTTGCTTATCAACACGTATTTCAAAGATTTAACCATTAACTCGAAAAGGTAGATGAAAAATGTACAAATCTATCTATTGGTAGATTATTCCATTACAAAAGTGCTGTCTAACCGGTGCTGTATACCCGGTGCTGTCTACCCGGTGCTGTCTACCCGGTGCTGTCTAACCGGTGCTGTCTAACCGGTGCTGTCTGGCCTGACTAAGAACGCATCGGCTCATGGGTTTCCTCTCTCTCCCACGTTCGCAGACTTGCGTCTCTTTCTTTCTCTCTCTGCTACGTGACCGCCATGGCCTTTCTTCCCCTTTTGTTTTCGTACCTTTATTAGGTAAAAGCTGCATTCCTAGCATGCAAGCAGTATCCTCAATGGCTTTATGAAAGTGCTCACAGACGCCTTTTCTTGATTGACTTTCCGATGGACACATCCTGTCCCCCTTCAGAAGCTGTCTTCCTCTTCCTCATCCCCACAGCGCAGCCATGCTCAGAGCTCTCCTTGGAGGGTACTCCGGATACCTGTTGCAGTGTTTGCTTGGCTAGCTGGAAGTGTGTGTGTGTGTGTGTGTGTGTGTGTGTGTGTGTGTGTGTGTGTGTGTGTGTGTGTGTGTGTGTGTGTGAGAGAGAGGAAGGTGATAGGTAAAGGAAGACATGTTGGTCATCACAGGCTCAAAGGAAAGGTTATAATAACAGGAGTGCACTGTGGCCGTAGCAGCGTGTCCTGCATCCTGTTGTGTCTCCGTGCTCCAGCACCTTGACCATATTGTCTGAATGCTTTCTCCTCTTCAGCCGTGATGTGTCTGTGTTTGTGTACGTGTTTGTCCAGGATGACTCATCCTGTTAGTCGGCCTGCAGTCGAATAGTGTAGTGATATAGATTGCATGTCATTGGAAATTGCACAGTTGAAGCTAATAAACTAATTCAAATAGCATAGTTTTTTTCCATATACTTTAATTTTCTTTTTTCTTTTTTATACATACACCACTTTATACACCACCATGTTACATGAGTGCATCTTGATGGAAAAAAATATATATATATATATATATATATTTCTGTGCTTTAAATATAGTTATAAATGAATTAATAGAAAATGATGTGTGAATATGATGATGAGTCATTTGAAAGTTCTGTGGATGTACATGTATACAGTTTGCTCACAGTGGGTGATCTCTGCTATTGTTGAATGGCACAATCATAAAGGGCTGTATTATTTCCCCATGAACTCTGGACTTTATAGAGTTAATTTAAGATTAAGGAAATAAGATTGTGTAAAGTGCAGGTTTTCCCCCGAGCGGGGTGCCTAAAAGGTGAGGAGATGGTTGACACCTCCTGTATACATGTCACTTGGATGCATCCACGTACGTGTTTAGCACAGAACAGAATCAATACTTATCAATACTTATAGAAAGACACAAATGGATTTCCCGATGCTGCTTCAAGCAGATCAATTCCTACAATTTTGTAGAATCCTCCTGCTAGAGTCGGAGCCGAGTTAAGGCATATTTGATCTTTAACGACCTTTTATTCTCTTTTTTCTTTTCACCAATAAGAGTGATTAGGGTATGGAATTCATGTTCATGTTATGTCCTGATGAAATTTCTACTGATACAATTTAAAAAAATTTAAAAAACAACAACCAGACTCATCTAGTTATCTTGCTTTACTACAGCGCATCAATAGCCTTGGACACTTGGTTGAAGACCTCATCCACTGGGAGCTCAGAGTCAACCTATTGGATAAATAGAACACATGTTAGATTTTGCAAACAAATCACATTACATTAATAAAATTAATTCAGGAGCAGGCATATGCACCTTCCTGACAATGCCGCGGCTCTCGTAGAAGGTGATGACCGGCTCAGTTGCTTTGTAATACAGGTCCAGGCGCTTCTTGATGGTCTCCTCGTTGTCATCAGAACGTCCGCTGGTCTCGCCGCGCTTCAAGAGCCTCTTGACCATCGTCTCTCCTTTGGCATCCACGTACAGCAGCAGGCAGGGTTTGCCGATCTGCAGAATCAAAGGTAGTTTGCGTTTTTCATTGTTCTGCGGGGATGAACTATAGAACAAAAAAAAACCTCATGCCCTCTCCTCGGCCCACCTTCTTCTCAAACTCCTCGCCCTGCTTCACCTCACGGGGGTAGCCATCAATAAGGTAGCCCTTGGACACATCAGCCTTGGCGATCATGGCATCCTTAATCATGTCCAGGACCGTGTCCTGAAAAGAGACATTATGAACGACCGTCGCAATAATATGGCTCTTCCGATAGAAAATACACTCAGTTGCTAGTTTATCATACCCCATTAATATCAATGAGGGTAGGCTAAATAACAAACTCTCTGTATGATACACAGCAACACAAACTACATCCTCCAAGATGATCCTAAATCACATTGACTAACACAGTTTCAAGAAAGACTGAACATTATAAACTTTGTGAGTGTTGTATTTAATCATATGTCTGACCAGGGGCACCAGCTCTCCCTTCTGCATGATGGCCTGGAGCTGCTTGCCCCTCTCAGAGCCAGAAGCCACCTCAGCGCGGAGCAGGTCCCCGGAGGACAGGTGGGTGTAGCCGTACTTTGCCACTACCTTCTCACACTGGGTGCCCTTTCCAGAGCCAGGCCCACCTGAAGAAGACAGACACAAAGCATTGGCATAGCACAAAGGAGACAGTTGTATTTTAGCAGGATTTCAAAGTGTTTTATTGCTAAATGAGACAAAATGCCGCTTTAATTTACTCACCCACAACAAAGATGATTTTAGCATCTTTAATTTTGTCTGAAATGAGCACATACAAAAAACAGAATTATGAGTCCATACAATACATGTGAGATGGCAAAGTTTTCACAAACAAAATTCACGAATAAAAGAGTGTTGTAACAAACCATCTCGACAGTCAAAGGTGGAGGAAAGGCCTTCCCTTGAATCAGCAGTACACATTTTGAATTGCTACACAGTGTTGGTCTGGTCCACGAGTCTGTTGTGAGCTTGTGTAGGTTTGGGCAAACTACTCAAACAGTGTTGCCATGGCAACTGTTGTCCCGTGATAATGGTATTAAGTCAGGTTCACAGGGAACAGGGAAAGTATGAGTTCTAAATTAAACAAATGTGCAGAAAATGAAGAAAAACTAACTCTTAACTGTATCGTATGATAATGTATAGGTTGTTATATAATCATTATAATTATAACATATTGTGTTATTAATTAAATGCTTTGTCATAACAATCTTAATTTTTTTCAAGGAAAACCATATATAAGTGCAGTATGTAAACAAATTATGTAAAATGTGGCGACTGTGGTTCAGTGGTTAGCATGTCTGTCTTTCAATCAGGGGGTTGGCAGTTCAATCCCCGCCCTAGTCGATGTGTCCTTGAGCAAGACACTTAACCCTGAATTGTTCCCTGTAGCTGTGTCTACAGTGTATGAATGTAACATGATTGTAATTTGCTTTGGATAAATAAGCATCAGCTAAATGACATGTAATAAAATGCAAGAGCTCCACTGTAAACTCAAAATCCACCATCAGAGGGCAGTAGAGTCCAAGAGAACGTAACACGTCTGCTTCTGCTTTATGTTAACTCAGTGCATCATTAATCATCATCAATCAATCTCCTGCATGATATATTAATTACCTGCCATTTTGTTGTGTTAGATGAGTATTTTCCTCCAACTAAAAAGAAAAAGGACAAAGAAGAGCAAATAAGGTCACCGCAGCAGACATTTGTTTAAAGGCAGACGATCTTATAACATTTTCATTTTATTCAGAGTCTATTGCTGTCGAGATTAAATAACATTCTGTATTTTGTGAAAAGCTCAGGGACTGTGTCACAAATTCAGAAAAGGCTATTGAAACCTTGTTGATTATGTTTTTTATCATTTAATACTTTATCAAATATCAACTTTGGTCTCTCTAAATCAATTGCATCTTTTTTTCCATTGTAAATCTTTTGTATTTTGTACCATGTAATACTAAAACACGAACACACAAGACCCACTTTCAGGTCTCACTGTTCTTCTGACAAACACATAAAAACATATGCAGAAGTAGCTGGTAATAGTTTTAGTGTTGGCGGTTATGTTCTTGTTGGCGTTCACCTATAAATAAAAATAGACTATGCATTGACCCAAATACTTCAAAGATGAGTAATGGGAGCTGTTAATAATTATTTTATTTATAGAGACTTAACGATGTGGCCTCACTTAACTTATACGTATGGAGCACAATATAAGTGGCTTTTCCAATGGGTCTCGTTACTGATAAAATGCTCCCGTCCCTCAACATTTGATTGAGACAAGAAATGCCTATTCATTCTGTACTAAATATATATCTAAAGAAGACAACAGCCGTGTGGTTTCCTGTTCACACTTCTCTGCTTGATGACTTAAAGAGAAGAATGAGGAAGGAGAAGACTAAAGGAGTCACTGGTGCTGTCATGTGTAAATAGATACCTTCACTAAACGCTAGCCTGTGTCATTGATAATGAGTGTGTTTGAAAGAACTGCCTTTAAATAACTCAACAGGTGGTGCCTATATGCCAAAATAAGCAACCGAGTGTTGCTCACTATTAAGAAGTTCTACAGGCCAAACCTGTACATTTGAAGTATACTGTATATGGGTTATATCCTAGGCCTAGCTATATTATGTGCATCTATTATTAGGTTACAGGGATATTCACCTTTCCGTATACACATTCCAGTTTTGCCAACTGGTTACTTAAATATAACGTACGTTCATGGTGTAACCTGAGGAGTTGCTGGATGGAGTTTTATGAAACCAGATATTTGACACTCGGGGCAAAAAGAACTGGCTTCTTAGGTTACGTGGTCCAGCTTGGATTTAAGTATTTTGGCCTGGTCATCAGCAAGGAAAGAACATCCTGCACACAGATTACAAATATCTTTAGAGGTGCAGTATTAAACTTTTTGAGTATTATTGTGGGATTTTAGACTTATGTCTTGGTGGGTTATTCTACACCCTGCATATTTTGCTGAGCTCGACATTACAGGAGATAAAAAACGGGGGAGTGTGACATTAGATTAGATTCGAGACTTGAATTTGACCTGGTGATAATGTTTGCTCACTCCCTCAAGCCTGCTATTTAAATAAATCTGTTACATGCCAGACTTTAAGGAATGCACGGTATTAGAAAGGCAACTTATTTCACCTCAGCTCGACTGCAGCCGAGGAATAATATTGTTATATATCACAATATGGACACACGTTTCCTGGTTCACCATGAAGCTATATTTCAGGAGAGTAATACACCAAATGCTACCAGCTTGTTTTCTGATTCTCACATGCAACCCTCCTCAGCACCGGTGCTGCTGCTGCTGCTGCTTCTCAGGTGTCTAGTTTTATGTCAGGGACCTTTAACCCTGTCGTCTGTAAATGTCACTCGGAGACTGTCATCTGAGTCAGCAGAGAGCCGGTTTGGGAATCCCACCCTGGCCTATTATGGTGCCATCTTGTGGGTCCCCTGCTTCTTTGGCATTTGAGAGGTGTTCTGGTTCTAATAGGATGCGAACAACAGTGCATGGCTCTCGGGAACGGTGTCTGTGTGAGAAATTGTGGCAGCGAAACGTTACATGTATTTTGTTTGAGCGTAATAGTGCTATTACATATGCCAACCGAGGCGTCACTGCATCAGTATCGGTACTGGAGATCGATATGGCGAATCGTTTGGACTGGACTTCCTCATTTTGTGGACGAAGCCCTGTGAATGTGCTGCAGGATTAGATCCATATTGTTTCCCTTGACGTTTATGAATCTCTTACCGCATAGATAATGTGGTATCCTGTGTGCTGTTAATACAGAATAATACCTGAAACATGGGAGAGACATTTGAACATGCAATGTTTGTAATTCAACCCTTGAATTAGAGATCCTGGACTCCCCACAACCCCCAACCCCCCCATGTTAGTCACCCGTCACACCCTCAAGTCTTATTACCGTTTTTTAGCATTTGGCCCTGCTAAAAAAAGACTCAGCTGTTAAGGGATAGCATGTCAACCGTTCTCAAAAAGCACATGGGAATAAAGCTTTCACCGACTGCCCGTAGAAGCAACAGGAGAGCAAACAAAGTAGCGAGCACATGATCTATTAGTACATTCCCTCTGTGTACCGTTAGGCACTCTGCAAATTAATAGAGCGTACTGTTCCTTTAAGGGAGAACAGGGGACCCTATGACGTCAGTGCAGTGGGAGATATTCCATTATGTTTGTGAAAAGGATGGAGCAAGATAATGTCTGTGTGAGCTGTGGCTGTTGTGGATGTGTTTGAGTTCCAAATGTTGGTTCATTGTAATGTGTGCCATCTACTGACAACAACCAATAGCACTCAGCCCCTAATCAATTGTTCATGACCGTTACTGGGGCAAGAACACTGGCTGTGGAATTACAAGGCTGGCTGCATGGAAACAGCCTGTAATGGGTGTAGGTGGAGGATAATGTGTGCATGGTATTGGAGTGAAGGCAAAACCATCAATCAATGAAATGTCTGGAGGAACAACACATGAGAACCGATGATGGTATTGCACACTTTTCAGCAAAAAACAATAATAGTGATGTCATTCATTGAGTGTCATCTCTGTAGAGCGTCGTGCTTTGGCACTGTGCAGAAATGCCTTATCCTCTTGACAATGTCCACCATTTTAAACAGCATGGCGAGCCAACGGGTTCTCTAGAAACCACATGACAGTTTACCATTACAGTTTCAGTTTGCCTTCAAACCGACCTGCCCACACTCTTTCTCTCTGACATCTCTCTATGTGTCACTCCCTCTCACAGTCAGACTCACTCCCTGGCATCGCATGCTTCCTCTATAGAGCCTTTGTCCTCTGTACTGACCTCTCGTTCGCGCTGTGGCTCTAGATCCCAGTGCAAGGGGCTGCCGTCCCTGGATCCCCGTGTGTGTGTGTGTTTGTGTGAGTGTGTGAGTGTGTGTGTGTGTGTATGCACAGTTCCTACTGCACGGCAGCCCTCCCTCCCCCTTGCTATGCCTTTTTATAGCTCAACTGAGCCTGCTCAGCTGGCGTTGCATTCTGGGTAAGAGGGAGGAAGCACACACATAAACGAACATGGATGTGAAAGAGGGAGGGAGGGAGAGAAAAGATGGGCAGGAGGGAGGAGGCATGAGAGAGAGAGAGAGAGAGAGAGAGAGAGAGAAAGGGGCTGCGGTAGAATGCACCACCGTGAGTTATTAGTTCAGGTCATTTTGTGCACATTGTTAAAAATTCATGGAGCACTTAGAAGATCAGACTATTAGAAAGGGGAAATATTATGTCGTGGCGCGGTTTTTATTGTCATAACTATCCCAAGAGTCATTCGTGACTGTGATTCAAGAGTTTATTATTAACATTATGAGATAAATTAGACATGACTTAATATAAAGGAACATGGGAATGTGTCAATATAACAATGAAAAGACCGAATTAATGCCTTTTTCTTATTAAAATTAAATTACTGAATCTTGGTGATGCAACCAAACTGGAAGTAAACCAACACGTCGAGTCTTGTTCTACGTATTAAAGTTTGATTTTGAATGTGATGATATGTATGTGCTATAGAGGTCAGTGTTGCTCGTGTATTTGTCAGAAGCTTAACAGATGAATTGATGTGTACCAATAGTGTAATGACACTATTCATTATTTTTGTTAAAACTATAAAAAGAAAAAAAAGAATAGAACCCCAAAAAACATCTGAAACATTTTATTAAAAGCACGAGGGGACATATTCATGTCCTCATATGGAACATAAATACAAAATATATTTATATGTACAAATTATGGCAAAAGACAAATTGAAGCGTACCAAGAACTTTCTAAAAAATGTTAATTCACAAAAAGAAAATATTTACTTTAGCTCCCAATGTGTTGTTTATCAAAGATGGACGAATCAAACACAACCACCGTGAACGTGGTTCATGATCCATTCTGGTTCAGAACTCTCAGTTCATGAGCTTTGGAGGTACAAAAATGAGGTATGCACGACTTAAGAATGAAAACCAAGCCCATCGGCACTGTCAACTTCTTTTTTTAACGGTACCATTATAAAGAGGTTTCAAACTCTTAGCCGATTCAAATGTACCTCTCCTGCTGATTTGGGAACTGTTATGGCAAAGAATATATCTAAATGTACACTGAACTGAAAGGATACACTCGGACCTTTATGAGAACATGTATGGTGCAAGTTGGCGAAACACTGTTGCTGAAACTAGAGGAAAGTTATGCGAATAGTCATGCCTGTATTGTGTGGCAATATTATCATTATAATGTTGCCTTCCACCCCCAATACATCGTATTACTCTGTATTTCTCAGAGGTAATACAAGGTTCTGACCACCGGGAGGCAGCACACTAGTCGTGCTTCAATATTGTTCATGGCATTAGTTAAAATATCACACATTGATCTTATCCATTCTGCCTCTATGTCTATGTTAAGGGATGATAATAATGACAGTAAGCAGTCGTCTGTTATCAGATGTTGACAACATTATGGGATGCATTACTTCCAAAGCGAAGCAGAAACGCATAACTGGAGCTGCAATCCTCGCACAACTTTATTCTTGGATCGATAAAAGAAGCAGCCGTTTCATGTCGTTTGCCCCGGTAACCTCGGTTACTGCATACTGTGTTAGGAGATGCACTTATATAAATGCAGGAATGCACATGAATAACATGTATGTGGGAAATAAATCATATTACTTTGTCAGAAAACGAAAATGAAGCATTGTTATCAATGAGTGGAACATTTTAAACTGACCAAAGTAGTTTCACTGGATGATCCGGAATACTGCACAAATAAAACCAGTTGTCTATGAGCAGTGGGAACCACAACCCTTTAATGATCAAGCACCATTGATCGTTTGATAAGAACAGTTGCTATATACATTATATTTCATATCTGTATAAAACTGGTTAAGAATTTAGTGCAAATCTGTAATTTCTCAGATGTTATTCATCAATACAGTTACCATCATCATATCGTTGTGATCCCCACGACTCATGCCTGTAGGTCTGTTTATTAATCGTACATCTTACACTTTATGCCCATCATGTGCCTCTACAGAACACATCTGGCAGCAGGAAATACAATCTTCAGTCTGAAAAACAAAAAATGCTGATTAAGGCATTAGATCGAGTACATTATTTCATGTTATCTCAAAATGTATTTCCTTCTTACGGCATCGAGCTTGAAGTCTGCTTTGTTTTCCCCTTATATTAAACACACACTTAGAACACAACACATCGAGCAACATTTGACAGGGCACCACCTATTGCACATGGAATCTGTCTTGTTATTTAAAAAAAATCGTGTTAGTTCACCCTTCAGTGCCGTCTTTAAATGTTGGCTCATCCCTCCTTTAATTTCTTCCGCTTGTCATGAATTCACGCCGCATTATTCACCGAGTCCTAGCTGGAAAAACCACCGGGCGGCTCGGGATCAGGCGAGTCCGGGTCGTCCTGGTCGTCCTGGTCGTCCGAGGGCAGCTGGACGCGCTGCTCGTCCATACGCTTTGCCTGCACCCTCTGGATTAAGCTGAAGAAGTCTTCATCAGGCACTGTGGGGGCGTGGGGGCCGGCTTCTGGTGGGGAGCAGCGCTGATCATCAATCCTAGAGGACTACAGTCAGAGAGATGGTTACATTTAGAGTGTGGCCATAATGCTACCTGGGCCACTTCTTCTCATCCTTGTACGACAATCTGAATTCTGAGACTAATAATTAAGAATCTAAGAGGAGTCGTAGCCTCACCTGGCACTTGATAAGCATGTTGAAGAAGTCGTCGCTGGGTTCTTGATGATCTCCTTCACCCACCAAGTGTCCCAGATTGTTATGAGTGATCCTCAGTCCTGGAAGGTTACCGACATTAACCCTCTGGTCATCTAGACGGCGGCTCTGGGAGCTCGCAATCAAATCAAACAGCTCTTCAGTCTGGGGGGAAGTGGTAATGCCAGGATCTAGGAGAAAAGAGAGAAGTCCGGTTATCAAAACGGAGTTCACGTGTCCTTAAAATAGCCAATAAAAAGGACCAACATAGGTGTGGGAATACTCTTCTCAACCAACCTAATATTTCGTTTAGGGACGGCACGGAGTTCGCGGCACCTTCCCCGTCGTCTCCGTTCTGCGGCTCATCAAGATGGCAGCGCTGGTCATCCATGCGGCTGCTCTGGAACTTGCTAAGGAGGTCAAAGAAGCAGTCTTCATCGGACGGGTCCCGGCCCAGCTTCTGAAAGAAACAGGACAAGTTAGTAAAACACTCTGGTTAGAAATGTCTGCCACGTTTCAGAGTGAGTCTCTGATCTCATGGGACTCCCCAGTTATGTTGTTCCTAGAGACAAGAAATATGATCCGCAGATCTGCGTGATGACAATGGGGATTTTCAAGGAGGCCAGCATGTGAATGAGAAAAATAATCTGATTAACTCACACGGGCTGCCCTTGGCCTAGATACTGAAGGTGGTGAAATATCATAAAATGTCATGTAAAAATATACAACCCATTTGTATTCAAGTAAAATTGCCCACATAGTGGCACCCTTGAAAAGCAGATGGAAATGTCAACAGATACTGCTTTTTTAAAACATTCTGGGGTTTATTTTGTTGATTGACTGAATAATATAAAAGTAATTAAAAATGTTAATCGTTTTAAAATGTCACACTAAAGCAGTGCACGTGTTAGATACCAACTAAATACAACTTGGCAGAGCTGGAAATGAGCAAATAGGTCAAATCAATGATCAGCCGATCAATAATTCAATCCCTGACTGACTAAATGCTATTAATGTGTCATATCCTCACAAATAGCCAGCCTCTGGCAGTACTGCTCTCTCCAAGCATACACAATATCCCTCATCCAATGTCAAGGTTGAGCTAATATGTTTAAGCTTTGCAACAACATACGCATGAAAAATGTTTAAGCTTCAAATATGAATTTGTTCTGTTTAACAAGCACTATTGAAATATTCTGACAATCCGTTATGATACGGCAATAGAATATGTTGAGTTGTAACACTGAGCTCAAATAAAAAAAATGTAAAAGAATAAGCTGCTGTCCAATCAAAAAGTCAGAGAACATAATATACTTCTAACAATTTAATTAAAATGTTCAGACAAAGCAAAAACAATAGAATCACAAATAAAAAACATATTTTTTTTAAGTAAATATACTAAAAGCAACTAGTTAAACTAAAAGCAAAACAATAGGCTGAATTCCTGAATTGAACTGAGAAATGCCTGGGACACGTTCCAAAATATGAATAAGCACGAAGAGCAAAAGAGAAATGTTCATTTTTTTTACTCAGCAGAGCTAAGATGAAATGATTAGAACTGCTTTCTGGAGGGTTTTTTTTCTACGCCATGCATCACGATTGTGAGCAAAACTGTAACTTTACTCATTAAAATAAAACTGAGATAAAAGGAATATTAATTAAGCATAAAAAGTTAGAGTTACTTAGAGTTAGAGTTAAAATTTAAAAAAAGAATATGTAAGACTTAAAGTAGTCATTATTGAAGAACAACAAAACATTAAACTACATTATTGAGGTCAGTTCACAGCATAAACTCATATACAGTATCATATCATTCTGCAATCAATATGTTTTTTTTAACTGACTAAACATTAATTAACTGAACCAAAGATGGATTAGGACTCAATTTAACGACTCATACTCGACAAGAACACACACACACACACACACACACACACACACACACACACTACATTGCAGAAGCGGTTTGTGATACCAAAACATCAACCAAACGTCCACCAGCAGGTCACCGGGAGACGAGCTAAAAGTAAGCGTCACAGATTGAAAACAGTGATAAGACGTGTCGTCAAAAAGCTTTTATATTAGAGACAAACTAACGCCATTACCACAATGTGCAAGTTTAACAATATGCCACGAGACAGAAAAGATATGTGACATAACACTAACTAGTGGAGGAAGTTGAAATCACTTTGCCTCACAGCAAGATGTGAAGTAGGTCAGCAGGCAGCTGATTTCAGTCATCTCCATTCTAGTACGTTCTCCCCTAGAACTCTTTTTTTTTAAAATTGAAAATCAAACGATGTTTCAAACTAAACACAGCTTTTACTGTTTAACATAAAAGACTCTTCACTTACACTACAACAACTCCCTGAAAGTAGAATCATATACATATATACATATATTCACACAAATACATACAGTCACATGTGCTAAAGATCTAAAGGAAATAACTAAGTTAATAACCTCTGGTATCCTTGTTCAAGCTGTAAAACATCAATTAAATATCTTACCGGCAGCACTTTTTCTTCCTCCTCTCTCTTTTATTCCTTCCCTCTCGCTCTGTCCTCACGCCTGACTCACACCTCTGTCTCCCCTACTTTCACCCTCCACTTCCCTCCCTCTCTGTTTGCTCCCTTGCTCTACTAGACTACCTCCCCCAAAATGTCCTCCCCTGTTGCATCCCTCTGTTCCAGCCTTCCTTTAATCTCAACCATCCAATTTGTCTCCCTCTCTTTTTCTCTCTCTCTCTCTCTCTCTCTCTCTCTCTGTGGTTCTCCTGCAGGCCATTTCTATCCTGTTCATCCACTGTGGGAAAACAACTCATTATGGGAAGCAGGGGGGTTGACCCTGTGGGTTGGGTAGCAGCTCTGTGATCAAGGTCACATTATCAAGCATAGGGGTGAGCTGGGGTGGAACAAATGGGAGGAGGGGATGAGGGGAGAAAGGGGGTGAAAAGATGGGTGCACGGGTACAGTCTTGAGTACATTGCATGCCAACAGTGGCAGCCAGCAGAGATCAACTGATCAAATGACAAGAACCACCGATGTCTTTCAAAAAAATATAAGTTCTATAATATACCATTCATAAAAAAAGAATATCTTCTGTTATGCCCATAAAAAAAAGCTCTCATGTGATTGATATGTTATTTACGTGTTATTTGCACACAAATCCGCTGTGATTTATGGCAGTTTCTGTCCTCGTCCCCATGATCTCTGTGTGGATCTCTTCACTTCCCTCTCTGTAGTGTTTAATTAATCAATTAGTCCAAAGGGACCAACCAAGAGAGAATGAAACATGTGACGAGAGAGAGAGAGAGAGAGAGAGAGAGAGAGAGGGGAAATAAACGGTAGGACACGAGTGAGAGTCGGAGGGAAATGAAGATGTGTGTGAAAGGGAAGAATAAAAGACGACGGCAGTTCTTACTAGAATATATCAACATTGTGAATTCTAACCCATTGTGTCAATATCTTAATCCACTACATAGGAAGGATACAAGGAAAAGGTTCAGTCCTTAATCTGCTAATGAAGAACATGTGATAAGGTAGAAAGCTCCAGATTGAGCGAGTAAGTAGTCGATTGTTTTATCAAGTTTTAGGCCAACATTTATGAGAAGACAGCTCAAATGGAAATGAACTCCATCTGCTGCTGAAGACCATGTGACACGTTTGACAGCTAGAAACGAAGGGAGTCGGTCGACCTTGTGTCAACTCTGTACTGTGTGTCCTTATAGCCTCATGACAGTTCACTCATATCAGTGGATCTAGAAACGGCCTGAAGCAGACTCATTTATTTGCTAAAATGCGGCACTGATGGATCGTTGATCATTGCACCCTGACATGATTACAACTGGTTCTTAAGACACAACAGTGAACTTCTGGAGGAAAGAACGATCACAGATGCACAGCTGGCTTGAACAGATTGAAGAGGGGATGCTTCAAAGTCATCGGGATCACCGACATTTGGCTTTCTCGTCCCTCGTGATGAACTATCATTACGCATCCCGGTAATTTCCACTCTTTTCTAGTACGTCAGCTTGCCGATTACGACAATTAGCATTGACACAGAAGCAAGGCATGATTCGGTGGTGTAGAGATACAACAGCTGTGAAACGCCATATTCATTAAGAATCTAGTTCACAGCAAATGGAGCACTGTTGGCATTTAATAAGAAGACACCTTTTGCACTGCATCTGACTTCTAACATAATACTGTATAACCTCGTGGGAAATTAAGGGAAGTGTTCCCAATTTAAATCTCTGTAATTTCTCTCATTTCTTTTTTAAAGCAGAAGCCCTGAAGACATTTTGGACAGCTGACAGACAAGAAGGCAAAAAAGTGTAGTTGGTGAAATTCAGCAGTCAGTCCGCTTGATGCTTTCTAGGAGAAAGATCAAACTCATCTTTTCTTGGGCTCTTAGTGATTGAATTAAAAGACTGAAGAGTACTTTATTTATATATATTCTGTAAACTGCGATATGTGTGTTGTCAAAAAGTGCAAAACTTACATTTTCTAAATCACAGCTTCAATTATACATCAGTTCCAAATTATTAAAAGAAATTGATCAAATATTTTCCGAATAGGCTAATATGAAACACTTCAGGGGGCTGAAGTGGAAAATATTATAAGGCCGAAGCCCAAAAAAAAGATGTGACAAAAATCTTTGATTGATAGCACTTTTTATGGTTAATATGCAGCTGGTTAGCTTATCGTAAAGAATGGAAACAGGGGAAACAGCTGTCTGGGCTCCGTCCGGAGAAAAGCTTCTATCTGGCACCGCTGAAGGAGCAAACTTGGCGAGTAATAAAATAAACTGAAGCTACTCACTGGCACTGGAGGTGGGACTTGCACAGTGATGTCATCCGTGTCAACAGGAGAGTCCAACCAGGGCCTTTCATCTGATGACTGACTGTCCGGATAGCCTTTTCTTTTGCCCGGCTGTGACAGCTGACTCTTGGATCTCCTGGGCATACGTTCCAAGTCTTGGCTCTCTCCGTTCTGCAGAAGAAGAACATATTGTGAGAGCGGGATTGATAATCCTTTGGGGAGAGGGGTGTGGGGGCCACATTCACAGGCGCATGTCCCTATGGAGTGAAATGTGAGGGAGATATTCACCTTGTCTGAAGAGTACTTCCACAGTTCCACACTGTCCATGCTGTTTCTCTTGGTGAACTTGGGTCTTGCTCCTACAGTAAAAAGATTATTACATAACGTTGAAACAACTTATCTCACAACTGAAGAATCCTTCAAACAGTTCAGTCTGAAATTAAAACAAGCATGCAAGGTGCTCTTTGTTAATTCTCGGGTCAGCATTGGCCCCATGATGTTTCGGTGTGGATCTGCGGTTTAGATAGACAACCAAACTTCTGAATAGGAGTCTGTTCGCCAGCTCTGCACCCGAGAGTGAAATGTAGGACATGGGTGTAAGCTTCTGCCCGGAGGGCGGGGGCTGACTGTACACATAAAGACTGTACAGTTCCTACACACTTCATTGTATATCACATGCTCCCTATTAGTTGCTGGGAGTCTATAATGATAATAATAATAATAATAATAATAATAATACATTTTATTATTGGAAGACATATTGAGACTGGGGGGAAAATCAAGAGTTCAGTTGGATTTACATTATTCCGGTTAGCGTGCTCAAGCCGACACGTTATTTTTGTCAAACATAGTTAAAAGTGCAGGAACTAAAAGCTATTGCGAAATAGATTTTAGAGTCGGCTAGCTGCAGTTCTACTCTCAGTAACATCCATACGTTTTAAATTCCTATAAACAATGTTCATGAGCTTGAAGGATATTGTTTGTTTCCTTCCTATTTTTGAGAGATGGGAGGAAGTACACCACACGTTGCAGAGTGCAAATAGACTTTTACATTTAAATTCAAACACACAAACACAAATACAAGCACACACACACACACACACAGAGAGAGAGTTTAATCTCCTACTTGACTCCTACGCCTGAGTATATTGCCACTGTGCCAAAGAAATAAGTGCACATAAACCACTGGTGGACCAAAGTGAAATAAAGTTCATCGAGTTGATATTTTATCCTTTAAGATTGATTTCCTTGTTTGTTTTACCAAACATTTAGTTGTATATTAATTTAAATATTCCTGATTATACAAAATCCATAACAGAATAAATCCTAATGGGAGATGCAAACATTAATGTCATTACTTCATTCAATGTACAGTCAATCTAAAAGCAGTGGACCTTTGACACAAGCGTATGTGTTATGAACTACTCTCATTAATTGTATACAACTATAAATCGGGGACATTTATTCTGGTCCGTGTAAAACCAAACCCGTCACATTGTCTGAAAATCTAGAATTAGTGGAGACAAAGACAATGTCATGTTTTCAAGTATAATTCCATTACTAACAGTCATATAGAGAGTATATGAAAAACATACAGTACATGCTGGGTTCTCTGAAATCAGACTCTCCCACTCTTTGTATGTGTGTGCACTTTTCTTTATAAGGAACACACGTATTTGCTTTCTTGCCTTGAGAGATTGATAGCACACGTGTGTCTGTTAAATATGAAGCTGCAGCTAGTTAGCTTAGCGTAGCATAAAGACTGGAAACAGGGGGATACAGCTAGCTTGACTCTGTTTGAAGGGAACACAATCTGCCTACCAGCACTTCTAAAGCTCACTGTTTAACACATTATATGTTGTATAAAAGGTAAAGATAACTTGTACTGTTACCTTGCATCTCAAACTCTGAACTGGAAGGTGAAAGGTCGCTCTCATTGACCCCCAGAACCTCCATCAGCTGCTCTACATTCATTCTGGCGGTCAGTTCCCCATTTCTGTCTCCAATCTGTGGAAGAAATTAAGAGGCAGGGACAAAGAGACAAACAGAGCCAGATGAGTCAAATGAGGTTGAATGCAAGGAGTCTTGGCTTTACCAAAGATATTTTTAAGAATTAGTCTCACTTCTTTAGAAATGTCCAGATGCTTCCGGGCATAGTGGAGAGCTTGTTTGTGGTTCTGTAAAGACACGTATGCGTTTCCCAGACTCCAGCAGGCACGGCCCTCACCAACTCTAATGAGACATAAACATGCAGACAAATTATAATTATAATTATATTCCTTTGCTCATGCATGTCTGTGTGCATGCACATATATATATATATATATATATATATATATATATATATATATATATATATATATATATATAGAGAGAGAGAGAGAGAGAGAGAGAGAGAGAGAGAGAGAGAGATATTGCTCATTCTACCTATCAGTAAGCTCCTGGGCTATGTACAAGTGTTTCAGGTGGTAGTCTATGGCCCTCTCATACTGCTGCAAAAGAGTGTATGTGTTTCCAAGGCTGTAACAGGCCTGAGCCTCCATCACCTGGTCCCTCAGCTGCCTGGACAGCTGCAAAGTTTTCCTATAGAAAGATAAACAGAGGAGTAAATTGAGTGAAGGAAACATTGAAGATCTAGAAGGTAAGCAAGTTGACAAATGAGTGAGAGAGTTGAGAAGGTGAAGGGGAAAGGAAGAAATATAGTGTTACAACTTTTTTTTCAGTGTTTCAGGATGTTTCCGGCATATTTTGTACTTTTGCTGAAATAGCTTCACTTCACCTTCCCTCCACTAGATGTCAGACTCTCCTCTTTCCTCACCTATAGTATTCAGTCGCGGTGTTGAACTGGCCCAGGAATATCAGGGCATTGCCGAGGTTACTGTAGGCTCGTCGTTCTGCTGCTTTGTCCCCAAATTCTTTGGCTATGGATAATCGCTGTGAATGACAGAGCAGAGAGGTCAAGTCAGCGCAACACCTTAAACATGCCTTGTAATTATAGCAGCTAATTTGTCAAAGTTAGCTGCTATAACTCAAGTTATTTCACCTTACTCTTTGCATTGTGTTTTTTTTTTATACTCAAGGTACAAGCAGAGGCAAGTTCACGTTGAGAGCTCTGTTGGGCACACAATCTCATAAAAAGATGTGCTGCTACAGCAGCGGTGGTGGTGCATCCAATCAGCTTCTCCAAAACCCTTTAAGGGAAGTGTGCTCTCCTCTATGGCACACTGATAGATCTGTAATGGGGAAGAGAGAAGAGGCCGGCTTCTCCCATGAGGAAAAAAAAGCGGTATACAATGAAGAGTGACCGAAAACACGGGGAGCATGAAGTCGTGGATGTGACTGATTCTCCAAGAAACCAATTTCATCCATTTTCTTTCAATGAGAGGTCATCAGTCTCTGCCCACTGTGTTGCTTCAGGGTGTGGTGGATCGTGATCCACTGGAAAGCTCACCAAGGTGTTATTTACTGGCAAGACATGCTCGGACTAGCATGAGTAATCATCTCCCGCTAGCATCCTACAGGAAAATAACGCAGGTTTCAATGAAACACGATATTGTCTTTCACCTCTATCCCTGTTCTTGCACTCACTGCCACCCATGCAATCTCCACAACTCTGCTATGTGTACTAATTCAGAAGGTAATAGGTACAATATAATGGGACAAGTAAATACCTCCTTCACTTTCAAACTGGCTGTGCATGGGCAAGTCGGCTATTTTGCATGTACAATTTCAGTCCGACTGAAGTCTGTGCAAAGCAAACTAGGTAAGATCTTTTCTCGACAAGAGGCAAATGCACAATAGCCTGCTTATTCAGCAGGGAAGGAACCACTGGTTTGCTTCTGGGCTGCACGTAAGAAGCACACACAAGCGGTTGAACGCGACCACGACAGAAGTCTGCAAAGTGAAACTGTGGCTGCAGGGAGGACAATCCCTGGCTAGCATGTCATAGCCACACAGCATGAGCACCAGCCACCAAAACTCCAGCAAACCACATTTTACTGTGCGTGTCAACGGCATGGAAAGAGCAAACCAAACAGGAAGCTGTGTTTGTGTTCACAGTATTTGTAAAACCCGATCTAAATAAGGGGAGATGAAAGAATATTATCTTTTTAATATGTATTTCTAGTCCCATTCCGTGCAATCCAACGCAATAGCCACAAAGTTCCTGAATAACCGTACAGTGAACGACCTTGTAAGTAAGGCTGTTGACATGGCGATGCAAAGTCACTGCTCTTATCTGACTTGGCGCTTATTTAGTGGTATTAATATGATCTTGAATTTCTCACCTGACGGTGGAACTTGATAGCTTCGACAAAGTTTCCCAGCAGATAGTGGGTGTTGCCCAGGTTCCCATAGGCCCTCCCCTGAGCGGCTCGGTCTCCGAGTTCTTTCACCAAACACAAGTTCATCCTACAGACAAAAGACACCAATTTAGCAGCAGCATGCACATTATATTAAAGTAAATTGTTGCTATGAGTGTCACCATTACATAATATAAAAATATAAGCCCATAATAAAATTATAAATATTGATAAACAATGGTATGCTTATTATGATGAGTTATCAAACACAATAAACGCTGAAAACAACTTTCGCCTGTTATATGAACCACGTATGAGTCCTCTCTTTCACTTTTGGTGTTAACTACTCTACTGTTAGTAAATGTATTTAATAGGGTCTTGATAATTGCCCAGTGGGATAAAATATTATTATGGGTTTATGATGTTTCATTTATCTAGGCAATGCCAAATGTGTCAGTTGTTTTTAAGAACAGTCCTGCTTCCCATATCTGGAACGATTTATGGCAATTTTTAATGGATTTGGATTTTTCTCATGAACCATTAGAAAGTATTTAATAATAATAATAATAATAATAATGCATTTAATTTATATAACACTTTTCAAGGTACTCAAAGACACTTTACATAACTAATTTAAAACATCCTAAAAGCTATACAATAAAATAACTAACTAAAAAATACAATGAAAACAATAAATAAATGTAACACTTGTTTTCTGAAGCTTTAAAATAAAATGTGTTGCATCTTAACACTAATCGCCACATGATCCACAAAATTAAAGTGCACTATATTTGTTGCTCTTATTTACGGCTATTTATTCAATATGGTATTCCCTCCCCTGCAGCTGCACTCCAAGATGACACTCCCTGCATTCAATTTCCTTTAAATGTCACAGAGAGTCTACCTGGGATCAATTACACTGGAAGCTCATGATTTAGAAAGACATTTAGAACATCGAGATAAACCTGCATGTCAGATCGGAAACTCTCCAAGGAAATTCAAAGAACTCATTCAGATAATGGTTTTGGAGATTTGTGTGTAGTATTTTATTTGAGCAAAACTGGGCTGTGAGGCAGATTGGCCTGAAGGAACATCTTTTAACAGCGAGGCATACATGAGCCTGGGGTTTGCCAGAAGGCATTCACGGAGCGCTTGGAGTAAATTCTGCGGATTTGATGACAATAAACTGAAATCTGCAGCAACAATGTAGAATGACTTTCTGTTGAATACCAACTCATCTCATCATCAATTCCCACAGCAGCCCACCTGAAAAGCCTGACAGTGGCAGCAGTCGGTGGGTCTGCTTTTAAGCATCAGGCACTGAGGGGATTGTGAACATAAATGGACAGTGGCAAATTCAAGTAAATGTTATTCTGTATACAAGCGAGCAAGATCTCAGGAGAGGTAGTTTTAACACAGGCTACACAGCCCAATCAAGTCAGGACTGTCAAGCTGTGCTACGCAGGAACAGATGTATTGTCAAACATTAGTGGAAAGACTTCTGTAACTATTTTTTGGAAAAGCAAAATATTCTATTTTTTGTTGAAATTGTTCAACATTCATAAAAATCCATTTTGACACCACACAATGCTGTTCAGCTCACCTGTCTAGGCTACCACTGTGCTTTTGAGTTCATCTATTATACATCCCCATGTGTACGAGTTCACTGCTCAACAATACATACTCATAGAAGCCAGTAGCCCTTTGCAGAGTGTCTCTGACATCCAGAGGCAGGTCCCCTGGGTCCTGGGTGCAGCCCCATAACTGCTGTTTGCCCTGCGCATGAAACACGTTGCCTATGTTATACAGAGCTCTGGCCTCTCCAACCTGCAATCAGACAACACAAACAACACAACAACAAAAGAGAAAGGTAAAACAAATGGAAAAAGGCTGCATAAGGATCTATCTTCAGATGATCTGTGCGTCTTTCTGGGTCATTTTTTTCCCCTAATCTATTCGTTTATTTTTGCTTCCAGATGGTTGTGTATGCTTAAGCATTTTAACATTAGTATCGATGATACATACTATCTTTCATGATGCTCAGAAATACATTTTTTTTAAAAAGGTATAAAAATGACTGCATATACAAAAAAAGTCTCAATTATTAGTTTTGATGTAATCTAATGAACAAATAAAAAATACAGGCAGCAAACTGAATGTGACGTTTGTAGACTCGATCAATTCAAAACAAACGTGCATGTTACCTTGTCTCCCTGCTCTTGAGAAATATCCAGGTGTCTTTGACAGCACACCACAGCCTCATCAAAGCGCCCCAACACTTTTAATGTGTTGCCAAGGTTACCACTGGCTTTTCCTTCTCCAATTCGGTCTCCTATTGTTCTGAGAAAGCAAAAAGTGTTTTGTTTACTGTAAATGTGACTTAGTTAAACAATATCCCTTGAGGTTTTGTGAGAAGATATAATGAGGAGATGCTGTACAGTGCATTTCCAAATGGTTCTTTACTTACAGGTCCAGGTCCCAGTGGCCCACATGAGACTGTAATGTAACAAAGTAAATCCTCCTGGGGTCGTTGATCAGCTCCCCGCTGAAGAACCAGCTGCACTCACTGCAGGGGACCACTTTACTCACTAAAGCTAAATATCCAGCTGGTATTGTCGACTGTTGCTATTAGAAAGTCACTTTTTCTTGGAATTGTCATTGTCTAACTTAATGTCAATACACTAACATCCTTAAATCTCTTCATGCATCTGGTCTATACATCAAATGGCAGAATCATTATTATAGAATTCCTCCAATAGAGAGCTCTGAATGCATAAATGAGCCGACTCGTGATGTGAACAACTAAGAACCCAGCTTCAAAGTTTTCTTTGTTAGCCAAAATCCTGACGTATCCTAAAAGGATTCATGTTTTCTAATTGAATTGCAATCCGGCTACAGAGCTGGCCACTCGGTTGTAGTGCCTTAAGCCACCAAAGCAAACAAGCACCAACAAATATGCATTCAGTGCCTCATGAACTTCACTTAATGTATGAGTTTCATGGGGTTTGAATGCTGGGATAAACATATATCGGCTTTTCTCAAAGCCTGGAGAGTGATTCGTAAAAACAAAATACGGATGTTTACTGTTGATCCTTTCAATTGAGGCAAAGCTTCAAACACCAATTATCTGACTGGATGAAAATACCTCTTTCAAATCCAAATGGAAACTTTGCAGATATTCAACCGGCATTGTAGCGTTGGAATGTGAGTGGAATGTACAGATTAACAATGTTTGGCAGACTTTTTCTCCTCTTGCCACAAATAGTCTCCACATCCAACTCCCTGGTGGGAATGTGTATCACTCCATAAATGTAAAGCAGGTTGGTGCATAATAATATCTCATCCCACAGGGAAATTATCAAGGCCCTATTAAAAGCTATTGTTTTAACAATGGAGCAGTTAACATCAAAATAGATAAACTGTCAAAGGTGAAAGAGAGGACTCTTGCATGAATACATGGTACATATTACAGGCTAAATTAGTCATTTTTATTACATTATATACAAAAAATAATGACTGTAACTAATACTTTGACCAGCTCAAAACAAGTAGTGGCAACTCAACCTCTGTACTATGCTATTAAAAAGGAGCAATGCTCACCTGGCCAAAGTAAGGTCATGTTTGTGGTATTCCAGGGCTTTGCCGTACTCTTTGAGGTAGAAGTAGGCATTGCCCAGCTGGCTGTAGATGGCACTGAGGGTCTTCAGGTCTTCTGTGCCGACCTGCACGGCTGCCTCAAAGAAAGCGGTCCCTCCTTTAAAGTCCCCCGCCTTGCACAGCCGCTCTCCTTCCAAGGCCAACTCCAAGCAAGAGGCCTCCATCCTTAACACATACAAAGAGGGAAAGACAGAAAACATCAACATTCGAGCACAATCGGAGATAGAACAATGTCTCTCATGTTTTGGTTTTCCTCCCCAGGCTGTGGGTCGGCCCGTCCTGACTCGTACCTCAGTTAATAGTTATCATCTGGATTGTAAGTAGTCCAAATAAATAAATAAATAAAATGAATAAGAGTTGTAGAGCGATATTGACACTTATTATTGTGGCATTGCAATATCTTCTAAGGAAGGAACAATTTGCCAGTATCACCATGACAACGAGGTCTGTAGCCGAATCTATGGACTGTTGCCTTAGCAACTTAAGTCTGAGGCTGATGGATGAGCACCTTGAAAAAGGTGCACTTTTCACTCATTACTGCTCACATCAGCTTGTTTGTCTGATTTAAAAAGACAAAGTTGTTTTCACATCATCAGCTGACTTTATCAAGCCGATTGCCAACAGAGATTAAGGGAAACCTTGAATGTTGTGAATAATAATTATTTCTATGAAAAGATAATAGAGTAATTCATTAACTGATATTGTTCATCATCCATGTGACCAGGACAAAAAATGATTAACTCCCATTTCACAACATGACCATCCAAGTGTATCTCTGCTCTCCTACACTGTGAAGCTGAGATATAATCAAAGCAACACGTTTCCAGAAATATATCAAAAGGCCAAGTGGAGAGGAATCTTCCATTCACCTCTACAATGTCTTTGTCACCATGGCAACTGCTGGCTCAATGATGCTGACTCAGGGAATGTAAAATACTTTTTTTAAGTAAAGTATTTGATGGACACTAGTTCAATAATATGAAAAGGTAAGCATCATAGAGCTGGGCCTAAAAAGATGCTAAGCAGAAACATACACTATGTGACGTGTTTGTTCATAATAAATCAGAAACCAGGCATTATGTGAGAGCAATTTCAGGAGGCAAAAAAAGGATGTACCAAAATATCGATGTATCGAGCCAAAAGCGTGTTGACCATAGGACATGTACTGTGTGTACTACCATGCATTCCTTTGAAATAATTCACACACAGACGCACACACACACACACACACACACAGAAAGTATACACCCCAGATTCTTTGTATAATCCAGGATAAACTAAAGGCCAGCCGATTTAGCTGTAGCTCTAAATTCCAGATACTGCACTAGAATTTAGAGTTAAGCAAGGATTATCCTCAAATCTAATCTGTTATACAAATGGCACCATTGAAAAACTATAGCGTATATAGATACTGCATAATATATATAGTTTCATCTGCAGCTTTAGCAGAAAACTCAAAAGCTTTTGTTTCATAGGTGCATTAAAGAAACACCGCTTTAAGTATGACACTGATTATCCATTTAAACTGGTCAGGGACCCATCTTATTTATTTATTTTGAAATCTATTTATTTGATCTACCGTTTCCCCTTTTCTTTATATTGTCCCGTTGTAAAGGGACACTGGAATGTTTATATCATTTCCGTTGCATTCAAACTACTATTAGGATTCCTTGTAATGTTGGTCATCTTAAATGTATTAAAACGCCCAATTCACTCAGTAGAAGCACGTTTGCATTTTGTAGCCCTTTGGTAGTCAAAGGAAAATGGAAATACAGACGTCTCCTCTGTCTGTTTCCCAAACACATGACCGTAATTGCAAAAAGGATTTATTGAAACAGGTATTGTTTATAGTTATTTACATTACCAACATGATCGTCTGGTCAAATCGTCTCAAGTTGTCCTGATCTAGAATCAGTGTGCACCAAGGTCATTTGGTTTGCAAAACCTTGCTTGCCAAGCAACACAAATCACCACATGACTGGCCCTTTGCAGAGTTCAAGCAGTACCTGTGTTTTTGCTTGGTTCGTGTTTTGTCCACATACACCTGCAGCTCCAAGGTTAACGGCCTTAACATAGCTTGAGGTCGGGGTCCACAGTGGACCAGTCTACACATAGCTCTCTCTGCTCCAGTCAGAGGACAAGGCTCCAATGCCATGAGGGCAAAGGTTAACAAGACAAGCGGTGGTCCAAAAACAATAAGGGATGCAGTGCATTCAAGCAGCACACTTATTGATAATGAGACGGTAAGTTATATCAGCTGATATAGCTAGTTCAGATGAAATTGTTCTGTTCGAAAAAGTCCATGTTGTCCACTGAATAACTTCATAGAAATTGCAATTGCAATGTTGCAGCAAACCTGGACACAACCCAAGTAGAATGTATAGACAGTCCCGCACCAGCCAAAAAAATAAATACAAAAATCACATCTGATTTTCAAGTCCTCCAGAATGTCGCAAAAACTCAAAAGATGAACCCTCTAATCCCACAGGCGAGCCGGTCCAGAGGGAATTGTAGAATATTCCACAAAAGAGCAGTTCCAGTCACAGTTGTATTGATAAGCAAAAACATGTTGATTTAACAGCTAAGGGCATGTTTCACTAATACAATTGAATGTAATCAGGAAGTTGTCCGTTGTTGTAATGTTCTCACAATGCCCAACAGAACTATGTCCTTTTTCATCCTCTTCAACCTGTCCTCAGCTGTGACAGCGAGATCCATTGTTCTGACAAGTCACACTTGGAAAGAGGGAGTGTGTACTGAGGGGAACAATTTAGGTGAGAGCACGACTCCAGTCAGGGAACGACAAAGCCAGTGCAATACTTCTAAGCTTGACCATTGCTCCAATGAGAGGACGGATGAGAGAGAGAGAGACAATTGCTAATCCAGTGATCTGCACCTGCTTGGTCGGGACAATTTAATGAACTGATTGGCCCAGTCTAATCCAACTATCTGCTGACACTGGCACAAACATTACTAGGTCACCAACCAGCACAAATAAGACTGTGAGTGAAGATGAGGTCATGGGCGCTATAACTGTCAAGAATGAGTGCATAATTAATTGTAATTATCGTCACTCCGATGTATAACCAATGTATGACTTAGACGTTATGTCCATGTTCATTTATCTACAGTCTTGGGACAAATAATATAGCAACTACTACAAGAAATGTGGACGTTTTTCACTTCCAAATAATGAAAAATTCTAAAAGCTCAATATATATTATGCAGATTATTCATGGAGGAAATGGGTAACTTTAAAATCACGCTATACACACTTAACGCTGCCAAAACGTGGTTACTGTACCTGAATGCATCTTGTGCCTGCGCTGCTAATGTGCCACTAATGCTCCTCCTCCTGCGCTGTCGGGGCCTTAGAGACGTCACACGAGCTTGCCGGAGTTGTAACTAATAACATTAACGATATTCCATTCATGGTAATTAAAGAAAGGATGATATAAAAACAAAACCCAAATTCACAGTATGTACTATGTCATTGGGCAACCCCAAAGCCGTTTCAGACCAGTCAAACATCTGCCACTCTTTAAAAAGAAAAAACAGCAGACATGAAAATGTGTAAGCTGTGACAGCAGGCACAATAAATAAACAAACAATCAAACAATCAATTAATTAATTAATCATTTATTTACTGCAATCGTTTGATTTTGAGTATTTTATGCCTTTTAGTTAAAACCGCTATTTTGCCTCAGACATCCCATTGGTGCCAGTTACACAGTGCCTCTACACCAGAGCTGGGCTTCCCCTTTGATCGCTCACAGGTGTTACTGATGACAATGACTGTGGCTCTTTTATATTCAAGCATCCCAGAGAACAGTAAAAGTGAGAGCACAATACCAGGAGGCCGTGACCAAAGCAGCAACATGGAATTCAGTCATCAATCATTGTATTATTCACATCGGTGCCTTTGTTACTGTGAATATTACAATTTCCTGACCTCTCCGAAACAGATGCTGATACCGCAGCTGAGATCATAGCTGGAAAGAGGCCTATCCTCTTTGATCTTGGCAGTATCCCCCAGGTGGTGTTTTACTGTATATTGTTCCCTCGTTACTTATATCACTTCTAGCAGTGGGCGATATGGGAAAAGAAATCTAATTATCTAGTGTAGTAACCAAACTACAATGTGTGTGGGCTAATACCGGGAATTTTATACTTAAACTTCATTACATTGATGCGAAAATCATATACAAATTCATTATTGACAAAGCTGTGCTTGCCATAGAATTGCAACATTATATATATATATATATATATATATATATATATATATATATATATATATATATATATATATATATTAGAAGGATCGATATCAAGACATAAAAAGGCAGGGAGAAATTTCTGATGCTGGACAAATGTATATCATCTCACGGTCTGGCTCATATTTACCAAAACCTAACTGTCTCAATTATTTATATATATATATATATATATATATATATATATATATATATATATATATAAATAATTGAGACAGTAAAAAATATGAGTGGGCAATACTAAATATTTTGGCCATCAGAACCATTTAATCTGGTACTTTAAGTACACAAAACATCTTTTAGGTGGACTGGCCATAACAGATAGAAGTAAATCACGACGAAAAGTGGATGGAACTGTTACCACAGTCCTTCAAATGTGCAAGGTACCCTTGGCTACAACAGACTTAAAATAGCAACAATTAGGTGTGCTGGAGTGGGGGAAACCCTCCAGCTCTGAAATCGTTCAGAGGGGAAAAAGGACATGAAGGTGGATAATAACTCCAGAAAGCAGATTTCAGTCATTAAAGGAGGGCCCACGCAGTTGTAGACTGAAGCAACGCTACTCTTCAGTGCAAACAGGCCCTGGTGGCAGTAGCCAGGAGGATGAAAGGTTTTAGGGCAATGAAATGACAAGATCATATATATATATATATATGTTTATGATTGAGCAATCCTATATATGATGTAGAATACATCAAATGTATTTCACCAAGCTAAAAACTCTGTCCCTTCAACTTGCCCCAGTGTTATGGCATCAAGCAAGCCTCTGCACACAGGGTTGCAGCACGTGTCCTCAAGAGGCTCACAGAATGTACGAAGGGCAAGGGAGGTGTTTCTTTCCTTTATCCCCCATTTGCTTCTCGTACAATTAAAATGTGTCTGACAAAGAAAGGCAAAGAAGCCTGACATCCACTCAAGGTGGCTGCTGAGGCCTTTTGCAAGGACAGCAGTGCAGTTCAAGGGAGCGTGACCGTGATAAGGAATGAAGTTGAAGCAGGTAATTACAGAAGTGCTGCGACAAAGGAAAGACAAAGAGGGGGGGTACCATAAGGACACTGAGTCCAGCAGCAGATGGTGCAGCCCCCCCCCCCCCCCCCGTAACAACTCTGAACTTTAAAACAGATTGTGGAAAAAGGGTGGAGCCTTCAGAGCGCCAGGCGACATTGTTAAATAACCAAAGTTGTGCAGTTTCAAGTGAAACGGACAATATCTCAGGACTCATCTTGATCAAATTCAGCAAACTTAAAGGGGGGCTAGTATGAGGAAAGTAAGAGACCAACATCGAGAGAAAGACATTCATGGGCATGTGAAGAAAAGGAAAGCGAAGGGACGGCAACACAAAGACCCCCCAAAAAAAAAGGATTATTCTCAAAGAGAGGATTTTCACAGTGGCTCTAATTCTTGTCATCTTTGAGGTTGGAGTGAGAATGGATCAGTGCAGTGCAGGCTAACATTCCCTCCTCTGATTACCACTCTAATTGGTCTGTTTGGGAGACATTCATCCCATAATAGCCTGCCTGTGGTTTAAAAGAGACAGTCTCCCAGTATTGTTCCCATAACAGCGTACATTGGACAGGTTTAGGTTGTGTGAGCTGAACTCTGACTGGCTCTCTCTGTCGTATAGTCAACAGAATGCCTTTGGTGTTTGGATTGTGGGCCGAACCAGCTATCAAAATACAGTACATCACCTTGGGCTGTAAAGTTTACCGGTCGAGACCATTAATAAACAACAATATTATTGTGCCGTGATTGGCTTATCGGTCATAAAAATGATTGAGTTGCAGCCCTATTGTGTTTTGCGTCATTGTAAGCGTAATATATTTGGTTTAGACTGTTTGGAACTAGCACTTAAGCTATAGGAAGCAGTTTAAAAAGTAGTTACAAAATAATAATAATTAAAAAGCAGATTAATTGATCATGAAAATAACTTTATACAACATACCCCCTAGATATTTTACAACTTAAATAGTTGACCCAGTGATTGAAATGCTGCAATATAGACCTGCTACTGTACACTACCTCGTCCATTATAGTCACATAAACCCATAACAGGAATATATATTCTAATAAATAGTAACATTTTGAATAGTTTCAATATGCAGCAACTACCTGAATATGAAATATGACCCAAATAAATCAGGATCATAAAATGTTGATTAGATTTATTTCCTCTGAAAAATAAGCACCTTTTGGATTTACATTTCTTTCTTGGAGCTCTTTTTTTTGGATCCTTATTCCACATTTATTCAGCGTTCAACACTACACTCCCCTTTATTCTTGGCTTCGCTAAGAAGCTCTGTGCTCAGAGTGGTGATCCAGCCATAATTACAGAGTACCACAGCCAGTTGTCAGGGAAACCAAAGAGAAACTCTCGAGGAATGTGTGTTTCTCTTGCAGCGCATGAATCTTCCATTAACAGCAGAGCTGTCTCCTACTTTCTTCTTTTGTCAGATTTGCTTGTAAAACTTCATCATTTCTGTGATTCGGTTTCTCATAATCTTGTTTTGTCTGGAGCAATATTATTATAGAAAAATCATGTAATATGGTCCGAACAACAGAAAACATTCAGGGAACATAACACGACATTTAGGGACAAATAATTATAATTTCATCTCATAAGCAACAATTCCCATGATCCTTGGTCTCTGTGAAGAACATGACATAGATCTAATGACATCTTCAGCATCAGGCATTTATCTTTTTACCAATGAGGTGATGTCATCACACCTTCATTTGATTGTTATTTTGCCAATTCTTTAGCTGATTTAAGACATATATATATATATATATATATATATATATATATATATATATATATATATATATATATATGTAAATAAGGACATGAAGCTGTTATGAGCTTCTTGGTCAGGATAAAGGTATATAAAGCAGTAAGTCTAAAGTTTTAGTCCACAGACTGCCATTTAATTTACAGAATCAGTTATCTGATGCTTCAGAATACTTCAGAGTTGCTTCTAAGCATAACAGGGTACTGTTTTATAGCAATATCCAATTAACTGAATTCATGTCTGGAACCAAAGGACTTGTTTGTTTACAAAGGCCACGCAGAAAATATCCTTGTGTCTCTTGTCTGCGTTTCCTTAGCAGCTACAGACAAAAAATAAATAGAAATACACATACCCAACCCTCATTGCAGAAAGGTCATCTATTGACTCCATCAGCTTGTAAAATAGAGAGAAAGCAGTCACTGAGGGTAGACCTGGCAATATGATCATGACCAGCACTGAGACTCTGTGTATTTGTCGTGTTTGTGGTTGTGTGTGGTTGTGGGTGTGTGCATGTGTGTGTGTGTGTGTCCGTGTGTGTGTGTGTGTTTGAGTCATGCACAATCTTGAAGGTTTTATGAAAGTCACCTCAAAACGTTCAACACTTATTCCCAGCAGTCCACTCTGTGTCACAGACACTGGGCTTCAAATTAAAAAAAGGATGTAATCTGTTCTGTTAGCGGTATATGTTGGTTACTTTGTTAATAAAGTTTGAGTGCAGAAAATGTGCTTGCTCAAAGTATGTTACACAGTTACACACATATTACCTTGATTTGACTCGCAGCCCTCCCCTCCAACCATTCCTTTGGAAAATGTTACCATGCAGTTATTATTAGATGAATCATTTCCCTACAATTTATTTGCATAATCCGTGGGTGTTACTGAATTATCCTAGTTGACTGACTAGCACATACGTGGAGGAACACTAACACAATGTAACCAGTGTCTTGGCGATTAGTAATTTCCAAAATGTCAAAATATTAAACAAAGATGCATCACTCTGACAAGTGTTACCAATATCTGATCAGTGGTGTCAAGATATGACTTGACAGAAAGGCAAACAGATAAACTGGCCCATGGTCTAGTTGGTGCAACTGTCAAAAAACATTCATAACTCGGACTGATTACAATCGGTCAATAATTTGCCATTTAGTTTTTTTCCCAAGCAGAAATACCAAATATATTTCCTTTCAACTTCTCAAAAGTGAGGATTTGATGCTTTTGAATATGTCATAATGGGCCTATAACACTATTGTATGACAAGCAATCAATTTAACAAGAATATATTGAATAATAAAATCAACTATTGATACTTCTTAATTGGGACTGCCATCGAAAGACAGTTAAAAGTTCAAGCTGGTGAAAGACGGCGCAGAACAGTGAGAAACTTTGCAAATGAGTGGGAACATGGTTATGACATAAAGACCAAATATGCAAATAAGAGGTAAAGTGACACATTCCCCTACACAAATCCATCTCAATCACGCAATACCTCTATGTGCATCTGTGTTCAGATTTCTTCCATGGGATCATCTCCTGACTGTGTACATATGGTCCTGCATCCACATGGCACGTTTCAACCAAAGCCCTACGTGCTGTGAACGTGTCCAACCTGGAGACACACACACACACACACAGACGCACACACACACACCTACACACACACACACATACTCAGTCACTCCTCCAACGTCCACATCTGATGAGGCTCCTTTCAGTCTGTACATTCCAGCCACAGCAGCTCAATGACCCGAGCCAGGAATGGGGCTTGGAACCGGGCTCTGGTTGGAGCTGTCGCTGGGTCTTGAGCTTTAAATCAGTGAAAGCTGGCCGGTCAAGTTCCGCCCGGCTGACTCCTCCTTAGTAAGCAAAGCCCCGAGCTGGCAGCCTATATTATTCTCCCAGTTTGCTGTCCCTTCAGCCGCTCCCTCCCTCTCTCTCCTGACAGCCATTCACCCGACCCATGTGTGCCGGCGTACCCCCCCCCCCGTTCCCCCCAGGCTCCTTCCTACCTTGAGTGCAGCCTCTTGCTGGCCAGGTCCTGGTCCACACCGTTAGCAGCCGACTGAGCCATAGAACCGCTGCTAGCGTGCCTGCCTGCCCGCCTCCTAGCTTGCTTCCTCCCGCTATGAGGCCCCCCTCACAATAACTTCCTCCAGAGACAGCTGCCCTTTTCTTCTTTCTGTCGTTCCGCTTCTCTGTCACTCCCTCCACGCAGACACACACCACCACCACCACCCCCACCACCCTCCCCACCACCCTTTTTTTTACGCTTGGTCTTCAACAGTTTCTTTCTCCCCTCCCCTCTTCCCCACATTCACCACAGCAATGGAAGCTGCTGAGGAAGAAAAGCTATTGTGCAAAATAAGCTATAAAAACGCACAGCCACGCCCCCGAAATGACGTCACGGGCCGGGGAGCCGCTTATGCGTGAGAGCCTTGAATGTTGCTGCTGGCCACTATGAGCGTGTTTCACAGGTTAAAACACATTTCGTGCACACATAAAACGAAAAAAAATGTGTCTCAATATTTTTTTGTTTTTTTGTTGCTGCCTCTTCCTCAACATCAGAGGTGAGCAGATGCCGTGTGTGGGTGTGGTCAGAGGTTGTACCTGTACCCACGCTCAGCTGCTCAGCATCACAGCAAGGTGGAAAGTTAAGCCACTGAAGGTCAGCAGAAACAACAATGTCAGGAGTTGTTATCAGGGCTTTATGTACAGTCAGGCATGCAGCATATCCACGGACATTAAAATATCCCAACATATAGATCTAAATGCTGGTCCAAATTTTTCTTCACACTACCATCACATGAATTACTTATCTAATCGTTTGCCTAAAAGCCAGACATTTCTAAACAGGGTCTTAAATAAGTTCATGAAATAATAGCTCCACAGGTTGCTAATAGCCTTGGATTTCCAGAAGAAAATACCTGTCAAGACTCCAGTCAGATTCCATAAGAGATACTCCAGATTGTCTGTGTCCGCCCTGGATGCTTTCCATCCTTGTTTTATTAATTTAGCCTGTCTGAACCCGCCTGCCTAAATTCCTGCCCGTTTATGGGATTGGTGAATCTTTTGAGATTGATCTCCTGCTTTGTGAAGCCTTTGGGTTAAAGTCTGTTCTGTGCCACAGTCGTTACAGTACCTGGGACATGACTCACGATTGTGTCATTCTTTTTAAAGATCCTAAAGACCTGGTTTCAATTCTTAAGAATTTCCCTGACAATTATTACTCATGACTAACAAAGGGAACAATGATAGTTATGAAATGTAGATCTTTAATCAGTATTTTTTTAAACCTTAAGACTTCTTAAACTTAGCTCATGTTCCTCATCAGGGCTGGATGTGGTTTAATAAGAATGGATTGACAGTGATGGCGACTATAAGGCTATGTCCATATAACTTATTTTTACAATTGTTTCCAATGAGGAAAGAGCATATGAGGAAAAAGTGCTAAACCTCTCATAGACTTGCTTCATGTGTTACACAACTTTACTAGATCTACGACAGACATCTACAGTATCAGCTTTACAGAGCTTTGGACAAAAATGTCGAGGTACTTTTACTCTGATGTCTCTAATGTGGGCCTTCGTACAGTGAATCTGCATGTACCAGCATGATACGCCTTTTGGAATAAAACATTATGAAAATCACAATGTTCATTTTAATTCATGCCTACTGTAATACAGTCACACATTAATTGATGACAATGGGGAATATAGTTTTTTTTTTCTTCCTCTTTATTATTCTTTTGCAAGATAACAGTCAATAGTGAAAGACTAAGACCATACATTATTCTTGTTAATTTCTTCCTCATCAAAATAATGGGTCTCTTCCGAAACATTGCTTGTTGAAATAGTATTTGTAACTCTTTCTCTAATTCTTGGTGCCTTTTTAAACAATGGATTTGACATCACAACAACAGAGGGAATGTTAACTGACTCTAAAACAATCATCACAATGCACTCACTCATGGACACAATCCTTTGATTGTCTATTGTTAACATGTTTAGGCCAAATCGTGAAAGTATGTACATCTGTTTAAATGTACATGTTGATTATACAATAGTGCATATAAAAATTGTGCCAAAACTCATGAATTAATGCCCAAATAATAATCCAAGCCTGGTTCTCACTCGCGTCACCATGTCGGTGCAATCTTTCCAATTCATTCCTGTTATGATGACTTGTGTGGTTTATGGACTTAAGTAATAACTGTACTCTGCAAAACACACTATACAAGGGCTGTTCAGGGACAAAAGTACAGTGTGTTCTTTCCAGAGGTTTTCCATATCACACTCATTTCATTTGAATCATGTAAAGAGGGAGATTGTCCCCCTCATTACATATGTTATAGCTCTCTAAAGCATGTCCAGCAAAAAAGTTGCTGCATCAGTACCACAGTGGTAGTAGATAAATAGGGAGTGGTGGGCTCATCTGTACATAACTAATATTGAGCTTTAAAATCACTTCAGTTGTGTACACATTTTTATTAATCTGTGCAATTCATGTATTATAATATTGAATGGATAATGCCCGGTTGCTGTTTGTTTACATTAATAATATGACTTGTGCAACCCTGTTTCTCCTCCGCATGTGACTTGCATTAGTGTAATAAAGCACATTGAACATCAATGCATGTATAACAGTCTGACATCCATGATAAATGTCCAGTTGATCCAGTTGATTAATGTGGACATTTTACAAGCATCCGTGTTAATAAATTGGCACATGTACAACCTGCTCTGCATGTGTCGTCTCAGATCTCTCCGTCTGATCTGTGTGACTCTGTATGTCTAATTAAGGGACTTAGTTTCTCTTAGCTGTTGCATCAGACTGTACAGCAGATGTTTTGCGATTGACCCCTGACCTCTGACCTGTTGCCTTGGTTTCCACAGAAACAGAGATAGTCTTTGTTGGATGCTTCTTGTCTCATGAGAATCTGCCCGGTACAATTAGAAACCCCACAATGCCAAGGGGTGTTGCTGCGGCTCTTTCTTTTGGCCGTCAAAACAGTGGTGTGCAATATTTTACAGACGAGACTACATGTGCACGACTTCATCTGATGTGCACACTGCACTTGTCACTCTTCACTGCCACTCAGATCAACTGAGCTCTACTGCACATTGACACACATGGTGTGTGCAGAGAAATAGTGTTTCCCGTGTGTAGAATTTATTTGTAGTTTATAGGCAGTGCACAGATCTAAGTACACACGAGTATCACATTTCAAAGTACATGTTACCTGAAATGAGTAAATCAGTATGTTATGTTATATCAGTTTGTTGCAAAGTAAAAGCACAAATTATATTAATTAATTAAGTTCCCACATTGTTTCCCCCGTAGATATTAACGTCACATCTTGTTCACTTGCACATGTATGTATCAATACCTTCTGTTTTGGTATGCAATCAGTAAAGATTACAATTGTTTATGAGTTCATTTGAATAAAATTGGGAAGAATTATACTGCACGTTGCTGTCCGTTTCTCCATTTTATTTATATCAACATGTACTATTACGAGTATCAATATTAACAGTAATAACAGTAATGCCTTTGAGTCAACCGGCGCTCTCAATCTGGTCCTATGGTCCTCCATCCTTCTTATCTGGTCCTGTGGTCCTCCATCCTTCTGGTCCTCCATCCTTCTGGTCCTCCATCCTTCTAATCTGGTCTTGTGGTCCTCCATCCTTCTGGTCCTCCATCCTTCTCATCTGGTCCTGTGGTCCTCCATCCTTCTGGTCCGCCGTCCTTCTCATCTGGTCCTGTGGTCCTCCATCCTTCTCATCTGGTCATGTGGTCCTCCATCCTTCTCATCTGGTCCTGTGGTCCTCCATCCTTCTCATCTGGTCATGTGGTCCTCCATCCTTCTCATCTGGTCATGTGGTCCTCCATCCTTCTGGTCCTCCATCCTTCTCATCTGGTCCTGTGGTCCTCCATCCTTCTCATCTGGTCCGTCGTCAAGGAGACCCTGGATGTTGCTTCTTATGTCATGGCCCCCGATACTTGAGTAAAAGAGACTTGGAGACTTTTCTTAAAGTTAGTCAATATTTACCACAAAGAATTGAAATTTTCGAAATACTACTTTAGGATTTCTTTAGGATTACGCTAAAAGTTGTTTAGGCATCAAATCTGTGGTCAGTTTGTCAAGATTCAGCCTCCTTAAAAATGTACTTTGATGATTTGGTAGTTTGATTGTAAAAATACTTCACTGCGTCCTCCCGTCCCTGGGAGTCTGGACTCACAAGTCAAAACTCCAAAGCACACAACTGGGGGCGGAGCTTCTCAGGATGTTCCTCAACAAAACCTCTGCTACAGGATGCTACCTATTGCCAACCCCGCGAGAGGGAAGGCTGTCTGGTGCTTTATCAGTCCTGCCAGACATAAAGGTTTAAAATCCGGCAGCAAACAGGCTGTCGGTCTCAATCCGAGTCGCTGTCCTCATCCCACTGCTAGTGTTTTCTGTGTGAGGCCTGACGTGGAGGACGAAGACTCCCCGTAGTCCTCTTCTCTGGTCCTCTTGATGGAGATCCGAGGCCTGACGTGGAGGACAAAGACTCCCCGTAGTCCTCTTCTCTGTTCCTCTTGGTGGAGGATACGAGGCCTGACGTGGAGGACGAAGACTCCCCGTAGTCCTCTTCTCTGTTCCTCTTGGTGGAGGATACGAGGCCTGACGTGGAGGACGAAGACTCCCCGTAGTCCTCTTCTCTGGTCCTCTTGGTGGAGGATACGAGGCCTGACGTGGAGGACGAAGACTCCCCGTAGTCCTCTTCTCTGTTCCTCTTGGTGGAGGATACGAGGCCTGACGTGGAGGACGAAGACTCCCCGTAGTCCTCTTCTCTGTTCCTCTTGGTGGAGGATACGAGGCCTGACGTGGAGGACGAAGACTCCCCGTAGTCCTCTTCTCTGGTCCTCTTGGTGGAGGATACGAGGCCTGACGTGGAGGACGAAGACTCCCCGTAGTCCTCTTCTCTGGTCCTCTTGGTGGAGGATACGAGGCCTGACGTGGAGGACGAAGACTCCCCGTAGTCCTCTTCTCTGTTCCTCTTGGTGGAGGATACGAGGCCTGACGTGGAGGACGAAGACTCCCCGTAGTTCTCTTCTCTGGTCCTCTTGGTGGAGGATACGAGGCCTGACGTGGAGGGTGGAGACCATGGTCGTTTCTCAAAACGACTTGTGTTTATATCTCTTATACATGTGTTTTTTATTAATTTATATTAATTTTATGTTATTTATATTTCTTAAATATATTGTATTACTTCATAGTTAATTTAATATGAATAGAGGATTATCCATTTATTAGTATATGTATTTATAACATTGTCATGTGGAGTTACTTATTCACACATTACATGCTAAATATACATATTACATAACATTAAGTAGACTGTTCCAGTTTCAATAAAGGCTTATTATCTCATAATGAAGAGGTCTCTGCAGTAGCAGAGGTTCACCAGAAGAGAGCAGCATTGCACTAGTGTGCACACAGTATTCATCTCAGAGACAGGAGTTCATCATGACAGGAACTACACAGAGTGGACACAATAACATGGACTCTCTACTGTAAAATAGGAAATAATGTGATGGCCATGCAAAAATACAATATTTGCAATCCTTAAAATGATAAGCCTGTGTTGAGGCTCACTTTTATTTCAACTCTTTATGAGGCCTTTTAAAATAAGATTTTTAAATCAGCTAAATTGTCATCTTTTAAAATATTCACTAATGCTTTTATTGTATTTGTATCCCTTTTTTGGGGGGCGCTTAGTTATCAGTGTATTGCCATTTGTCGTGTTTTGCTGTTTAATTCCAGTGGTAAGAATTCCTCCTTTTACTCATGACTGGACTTATTTCAGTATATATATATATATATATATATATATATATATATATATATATATATATATATATATATATATATATATATACATTATTATTATTGTTTTATATTTTATAACTGTTCTATATCATCAGTCTGCTTGTCTGAAAGTTCAATAGTAGTTACCCATATCCACATACATGACCAGTGGTGGCACACAAGGCTTCATGCACAATAATAAGCACGTTTATATTGTTTTTTATTTGTTATATTTGTAACTAAGTAATTATTTGTATATATATATAAACAAATGTGTATGTGATATTAAAATGTTGTAAGATGATATCACATTCTTCACTTTGACTACTTATTAATGGATTTCTTGTCACTTAAAGATACAGCACATACAGTACGTCAGTGTGGCGATGTTTACAATCCTGTTGTTTTGGTTGCAGTGTGTCAGGTCCTTTGGCTTTTCAGCACTCTTCAATGCACCTTATCGATGTCATCAATATGCTGGTAGCAACATGGTAATGTGTGTAATGAGATTCAAAGATTGTCATGGCTCTGTACATCTATACATATATAAATGTGTAGTGGCACACATTCATCTGTTCTGAATATATTTGCTATTATCCTTTTTCGTCATTATTATATTTTGTCCATCCTTCCCATCACATCACTGGCATAAGCTATATATTTAGAAAATAATAGTATTATCAAACCCATCATGTTGTACATATATTAACTAAATGACTGTAATGTCAATTTAATGTTTTATTAAAATTATTTATTATTCAGAGCTTCTGCTTTGACAAACTAAGGATTATAAGAACAACTGTTCCTCGACCAGCCACTAATCTTCAGAGTACGGTATGTTTATACTGTATTTGTTGTTAGTGCTTTTACATTATTGCAATAGAAACCACTTATTTTAATGAAACCCTACTTGTACATTTGACATAATAAGCTCCTCAAATCAGCTACTTCATACTCGTATATGCTGTTGTTGTCCCTAAAAATAAAAGTGTTTTTGGTCTCTTGCTGCTTTGTTGTGTTTCTGCCTTAATCCTCCAGCCGCATATCTCTGTTGGATCTTGTGCATGGCAGCAGCTCATTACAGACAACCAGGAGCAACAAAAGCAAAATGAGATTGCGCTAAGCTGATTTCAGATTTAAACGGAGCAACTCAAATTTGTTTCTCATTTGTGAGGCTGCCCATTTTACAAAAACAAAACCATCTGCCTGCATCTATTAGGTACTCTTGAACATGTCGTATTGTTTTTCACAGGGTTATCGTAACTATAGTTAGTATACGTAGGGACATGTATTTTCCTCACTCCCATCTATACATTATTCCAAAATACATTATAGTATTGTTTCATTAATGTTCCTAAAGGCCAAAAACATGAAGGTTTAAGAACATAATTGACTTAATGTGTCACCATAGTCACGTTTCTATTCTTTTTGATACTTTTATAAACCCTTTTGACACACTTTGATATTGAGAAAACTATTTCTAAAGCACCTTAAACAGTGATTGGAGCCATGGCTTTCTTAGCATCTCATGTTCACATTGTTTTCAAACCTGCCCAGTTTGAGGGTTGGCTTTGGATCCAGATTCCCACCTTTCAAAAGCATAAAGAATTAGTTATACATATTTTTTCTATTTCTGATGGGTTGCGCGATTGTTACATTAGGAGCCATAGGTGGTCTTCAGCAGGTTCTTATCTGACACACTCCTCCACTTTCTGCCATTGAGCGAGCGGTCAGTCCTCACTGTGGTGGTGCTGATCATCCGGAGGTGGAGGCATCCTAACCAGCTCTAACTGCACAAGCACTAATTATACCAGTAACACTGCAACAACACAACCAGGAGGACACACTCTTGGGTTTTAGGTGCTGCTGTTGTTGATCATGACCTGAACACCCTGAAAAAGATATTAAAGATAGGATTTTACCAGAAACAGGTGCACCAATCAGCCTATTTACAACGCTTATATTATCATCCACGAAGGAGAGAGAAGATATATCTAGGAAGGCAAATGGTTTTAGTAGTTTAAAACAAATATAAAGAAGGATTCTGCTGAAACACTAATGGCATCTCTTAAAGTTTGTTTTGCTTGATTAAGTCAGATATTGCAGCAAGCTATTGGTAAATTCTTTCTCAGAATATTTGCATTTTAATCCTAAAAAAAAACTGATACTAGATTATTGGCATAATTATGGCCAGAGTGTGCGACCCTGATAATAGTGTGGGATACCATGAATAAAGCGAAAAGGCACCAGTTCTCCATTGATTCCGCTGTATGTCATTTCAAAGGGATAGGGAAGCATTCCTGAGTTGCAAAAGCTCAAGTGTGTCTCACCTGTATGCCACTTGTTGCATCATGTTACACAAGTTATGGTAAATAACTGGTGGCTTGCCAATTCAACATGTTTGGCTTTGTGCTCATGAAACAGTTTATGCGAGAATGAATTGAAGGTCCAAAGTGAAGCAAACGTAAAATACTAGCATATTTTGAAAAAGTTTCTTTTCAAATGGAATTAAGGTGAACATAAATGTTAAAAAGATAAATAGAGGCATTTCATTTTTAAGACAACAAACATAAATCACACAATGGGACAACACCAGAAAGTCCAAAATAGTGTGAGATAAACAGAAACCAAGTGTTACACCTGAGACCGGGGTTAAACAGATAAAGACAAAAGATGAAAGTATATTGTAAACAAGGAGTAAGGCATTTATGAATGCATGCTGATGAAAAGAAAAAAGTATTCTCTGCCCCAGTAAGTTCTAAAGACATGAACAATATAAACCTTTTAACTTTATAATATTTTCTTTGGTTGTTTTTGCGTTCCATATATTCAATACCACCCATGTAGTCCATTTCTAGTGAATATGGGGGATTAAATAAAACAGTACATCTTCTTTAGATGTACTTGAGTGTTTGAGTTACTGTTTATTTAAGGATTATCCATTTAATTCACATTTTTAGAAACAACCAGACAGGTGTGGAAAGTCATGGAAATCCATGATTTCTTGCAGGTATAATGACATCAATGAAAATTGGCTTATGTGTCATATTCTTTGTGGACAAAACACACAGATATGCAACACATATTCCTAAACTATAAGTGCAATGTTACCCAGTGAGCACCTGATACATCCATTACGATAGCATCTTTTTTCTTCCAGTGTTGTTCCCTCTTGGCAGTACAATTATCCAACATCTGGGCTTTCTAATTTATGAAAGCAGGACAACAGGCCTTTGTGGCTTATTACAATACACTTCACTAAAACCTGGCTATTTTATGTGCAGCTTGGTACTAATGATAAAGCAATCTCTCAATAATACTAAGTGATGACGGTGGGGGGATGGGAAGGAAAAAAAATAATTTGCATAATGGAAAAATCAGACCTAATCTACTCCAGAACTACTGCATGAGATCTTGGAGACAGGGAGGGTGAGAAGGAGGAACGCAGTGGATGAGCCTTTAAATCTGAGAATCCAACTGGAGCTCAAGTCTCTTAGCTCAATCCTTAAACCTCTTTGAATGCCCGTTATTTTACAGCAATCCCCAAGACAATACTTTGGCCTCCGACAATCCCCTTATGGAAGCATATAGCTTTCAGGTTGGTCTCATTTTTCCATAATGTGATGAAGACACGTGTGAGGTGGCAAATCCTGTGCCACCTCCTAAACTCCACATGCTGATGTTCTCTACTGGCCAACAGGGGGCAGTGTTGTTTACTTTCCTCTGGCATGGGTTCACTCCAGATGAACAGTTGTTAAATCGAAGATTATGAAGTTCATAAATAGCACACAGACAGTAAGAAAAGTAGAGAAATGAAATTGTTAATCATTAAATCTTAAAACAATGCTAACATGTATGTAGATAAAAAACAATCTTCTTCCTGTTTTTGTTGGCCAGAAGAAATCCAATATGATTATCATGTAATTGATGATGGGCATAATCTGCTTTTTCTGTATTGTGAAATTTCTTTGTGTTATACTGAAGAAAATATTGTCTTCAGAAGGCTGTAACTTTGGAAGATAAAAAATATTGGTCTGACTCAGTGCTAAAACCTTATGTATTTGTTATTCTTTTACTAAGTAATATAATTTTGTCCGCTATGACTCACAGTGCAATGGAATCACTTCACGGCACAGTATGGACAAGTGTACCTGTGACAGGTTTGAAGACACTCTCAGTCGACGCTCTTTGCATGCAACCGTTGGTCTGAAATTGGAATAAAGTTGCCATATGTGTCAATAGACAAATCCTTATGTCTGATAGATTTATTGGCAAAGAATCTTAAAATTGTTAACATGTTTAGAAAATTGTCAACGTTCTTGTTCATGACCGACTAACTGACCACATGATTTCAAGGGAAGGATTACTTTCAGTGGGGCGTTTCTGTAATCGTGGGAACCACAATGCAGATGTTTAGATCACAAATTACTGAGGCTGGCGTGTCTTCAGTTACACCTGTCATCATGGCAACCGCTGTTTCCATGGAGACAGTCCCTGTCGCTAAATGTGCCTTTTAAAGTTTTTTATTTCTCCACAGATTTATGACCAAGGGTATTTCTTCTGCACAAGCTTTACAGGTTGATGAAAACAGCATATGGGCGCGTGATTTAGAAAATTATTGATTTGTGTTCACAGCTTATACTCAGAAGGCCCCTCCTGTCATCAAACGTAAACAGGGCATTATCTCCCATTAAGCCGCTGTATAAAGAAAAGAAAGTTATCATCTAACTGGGAGAAACAGAGAATAAACACACCGGAGCAGAGCGGCTCTGTTCTCCCTTCCAGTGGCCAAGTCGAACGCTGGAAGGTGACTGCTGAAGAACAGGACAGGAGGCTGTGGCTGAAGACAAGTACTGCATGTGTTACTCAGTGAAGATGGAAGAGGAAGCAAGTGTGTGTGTATGTGTTTGTCATTTTCAGGTTAGCATCTGTGTGTGTCTGTGTGTGCGTCAGCTTGTGTATACTCTCCTGGTAGACCAGCTTATATGTCATCTGTCCAACGTGTGTGTGTCGCTCATGACTGTCTGTCTGGCAGCGTGACAACGCTGAGCCCTCGTGAAGCCGCTTGCCTCTCTGTTGTGGCTCCTTGTTCTTGGCCTACTTTGGGAGAGGTGAATTTAGGGCAACTCGAGTCTATGGGTAAGGGGATTAGGCCTCCAAACACGCTCCTCTCCAGTTTGGGATTTCGCCCTGATGCCAGACACTTAAAGTCTGTCAGGGATTAAAATAAAGAGAGAAGTAAGAGCGGCGTACATTGTGGTGTGCGTGGGGAGATGTTTTCAACAACAAAAAAATGGGAGAGGAGGGGCAGGTGGTGATTAATAAATGAATAAGATGTATGGTGGTGATATGATCTGATACATCAAGGCATCATTTGTTGACCTATTTGCCAGTGGCGCGTGCCATGATGTCAGTCCGTATGTTTTCAAGGGATAAGACACAATAGTAAAGAAGCTGTTCTTTTAATTTCCTTTGTATTAGTGGATGCTCTCTGCTTAATTCAGTGGTTTAGTTAGGAAATGGCTCAGGTCTTTGCCTAATATCATTGGCTTCCCAGTTTTTCTGATTCAGGAAACAAGAGCAAAGTCCTTGAATTTGACAGGAAGAAGAATCAAAGTCCATCTGACATGAAGCTCAAGCTTACAAAGTAAGCATATTTGCCAATGTGTTTCACTGACTCTACTTAGAATATTCCAGTAAAATCATCTGCATAAAATGACATTGTTGTTAGTCTTTGCTGAAATAATGTAGTATTAGTAAATAATCTAAAAAATAACAACAGGTGCAATCAGCAATAAAATAATTAACATGTATGTTGCACAAGAGAGCAAAGTGGCACGCCCTCTGAATTATTTATTAGAATAAGAGCATCAGGTTGAGGTATTAGTGTTCCTGAACCTCTTATTTGGCTTTCAGAGGGGTCTGTCTTTTCCTTTGTCTTGACAGGGTAGGGGTGGGGGTCCCTCGACCCCTCCACCCTGCGTCTGGAGGCTCCTCCAGGGTAAGAAGCCGCTGCTCCATCACGCTCCTCCAAGAAAGTGGGTCATGAGTCTGAGACTGTGGGATTACCCACAGTCAGGCAGGCGTGTGCCGGGCCGCCTCTTATCCGTAATGTTTAGACCCCCACCCACACCCCCTCCCGTCAGTAGAAAAGAAAGGCAAAAAAACACATGTCGTCCACCAGCCCTTGGTACACAAACATCCATCTTTAGCCGTAAGCCTGTTAGTCTAAGACAATTGAGCGCTGACTCGCAACGCAGCATGGCCATCACTAATGGAGTGCTCAACTTCCTAAAAGTCATGGAAAAACACATTCACAACAATAACACTTGAGAATGTAAACAAATAGAAACGAAAACATTGGCATGTCACCCTGAGGATGACGGGGTGATCTGTACAGTTTCCCAATAAGCTGTTTTCTAATTTACTGGATTCCAACCAGCTCAGCAATAATGCAATCTAATAGCATGACCATGATCAATGCTCGCTTTTAAACAGCGGACCCTGTGTTACTAATGGCATGCTGGGTGTCTGCTATGCTCTGACATGGAGTATGATTAATCAGCAAATAAATTACTAATAATAAATACATTCATTTTGCAACAGTGTGACGACATCCATCATTCGAAGTGACTGTTTCCTTGTACGGCCCCTAATCAGTGTCCGTCTCTCGACTTTCCACCTACTGATGGCGAAAGAAAGAGGGATACGTCAATGGGGGACTGTGGAGACTTTGAAAGGTGGATACGAAGTCAGATGTAGCAAACGGAAGATGGAGTTGAGGTATTGGTGGATGAGAGGGTTTTAGAATAAAGTAAAAGGTTTAAGCGTAACACAAAACAATACTCTGTTGTGTTTGGGAATTGGGACGGATTCATGCTGCAGAGAAGGAACTACAATTCATCTGCTCCTCTTATGGTCCAGATTGGGGGTCTAGCTCACTCTTGGAGGGTTCATCAGAGAGAGAGAGAGAGAGAGAGAGAGAGAGAGAGAGGGGCGGGACAGGGATTTCAATAAGACTTCAATTATGAGCATTCATTGCAAAACATGACCTCCTTAAACATCCAAACACTACATTAAATTGAGCCACGGTGTCTCATTCAAATTCATTAAGTCTTTGTAATTAGCAGTTTTTAGTTAGGCCACATATGGGTATCGACATGCATAAATAAAAGATATGGATTTACAAAATGTCCTACCACACAAGACAGTAATATTATTTTGTTATTTTGTCTGGCACTTGGTTGAAATGATGCCCTCTGGATGGTCCACGATGATAAATATTTTTGACAAAATCATGCTTTGTTAAAATATTTCCTTCTTCGCTCATTAAATCTACCAGTGATTTTACGCAGCACCAAACAGTTAATATAATAAAGCCCCAAATTTAGAATTCAGCTTTCTGTTGAGTGTTCCAATTATATCTATATAAAAAAACATAACCTGCTTTAAATGTGTCACCATGATCCCGTAGTGTAGGACAATACTTCTTGCTAATTATTTTGACAACAAAGTTGCTTTTTTCACAGTGAAACATAATAATAAGACTAATAAGGCTCAGTGGTCATCATCAGTGTTATTACTTACACAAAGAAATGTATCCTAAACTGTGGACTAACAACTACAAGATGTAGTCGTGAGCACAATTCCCATTGAAAAAGAAAACATTCAGATTCAGACAAAGCATCAGAGCTGCAACTACAACATGTTTTATTATTTTATTTAGTCATATTTTATTAATTGAATGTACCTGTTATAATTCAAAGACACTTTGACCTATCCATACCGGACAGGATTAGAATTCACAAGGGAAAATACTTAAGACAAATGGTTTATTTTGTCCTTTTTTGTTGTTAAAAACCCAAATTCACAGAGAAATTACAGAGGATTTAGCTCATTGTCCCCGACAGCTTTAAGACAACTAGTTAAATATTTGGAAATATTAATTGGTGTTAAATTTGATTCTGTTAAATAGTCTAGCTCAAACCCTTGGCCGTGCATCCTTGACCACGTAGTTGCCTCTTTTTGATCAAAACATTTCACTCTGCAACACAATAACAAATATCCCATCAAGCCTTTCAAAGCTGATTAGGTCTACATAACTTACTTTAAACCAGTCCATAGATGTAAAGCTCATATTCCTGGTAAGCTCTTCAGAAATCTTCATTTTCTGTATTACGTATTTATACAAAAATATAGCACCTGCAATCCAAATAGACCCCACAGTAGGCCAACATCTGTAATGACAAGCTAAGTCAAGCCTCAACTCGGCCTGAAAGGTTTGAACTCTGACCTTGCAGGCATTATCTGCCTCTGGGGTGGCTTATCAAAGCTCTAAAAAGCTGATATTTCCCACCCAGGACAAAGATGGTTAAAACACAACGTAACCAGTCGGGTCCCAAGACAGTGCGTCGGGACAGAGTAACAGCACCCCCCCCATATAAATGGATGGGCAGTTGTTGGCCTTTATTGTCTGAGCATGAAACTAGGGACACATGTTGGGTGGTAAAAGTGTCAAGGCCTGACTGAGGGGCCATTGTATTGGTTTCCAGTGGTAGCAGTCAGGCTTTGTTCCCTGGGTTGTTCATCATTAGCATATCAATATTCAAAGGGTCTGATGCGAGGCAGAGGTGGCAGCCTTTTTAGCCTAGAGTAGACCCTCATGCACAAATAATGAAACCTGCATTAGACTCTTAAAGGCCAGCTGTTGAGTTAAGCCCATAATAAGAAGATGCGTGATGAATTATAGAGCTGATTTTTTTAATCACAGCTGGGAAGATTTCTACAATTTGTGTCTTTTTTTCCCTCATATTTCCAAGGATCATTTCAAATGTCTTGCAGAACACATGACAGTGTTTTGAACCACTTGTCCAGTGCTCTCGGGTGAATAACAAAGGGCTAAATGGTTTCACCCATTCCAACCCACCAAACCTCCCTCCCCTTCCTCGACTCAAGCCATCTGACCCTAAGACTGGCAGGCCGGGGGACAGTTAACCTTGTGTGTTATTGTGTGTGTGTTGGAGTGTGTTGGAGGGGCAAAGCCACCAGAGAGTGTCGGTTACTCCGAGGGCCAAGCGGAAAAGCGGTTGGGCAGTTTAGCCAGCTGCTGGGGGAGCGAGCCACGGCTGGCCTGGTCAGTGAAACCTTGCCAGATGGAGCCATTTTAAAACAATGAGAGCTCCTATGGTTAAAAACTAGAGGCTGGTTGCTCAGGGGACGCAGAGGGAGGGCCTTTATCTACAGTATCTACAACCGGTGGTTGGGGTTGAAATATCTACAAATATTCTTTGGGTCAGCAAACTTAATTCCTTAAAGTTTTTTTCTGTTCTAAATACCTTTGTTGACTTATTTGTCTTGCAGCCTCTGAATCAGACCTATCTGACAATCTAAGGTTAACAACTTTTTCTTAGTTTTCCAGATTCAGAAGTCATTCTCCTGCCGTCTTTGACACCATATCTTGCTAACTATTTCTTTCTCCAGCTCCTTCTCTCTCTCTCTCTCTCTCTCTCACACTCTTTCACACACTTGCTCTCTTCCTCTTTCTCTCCAGACAGCAACAGGCTGAGGTGTCCCGGGACCACTCCGCTTAGGAGTAACCAAGCCTGGGTAATGAGGTGTGTGATTGGTCCCCTCCCTCTTGAACAAGGCCAGTCTTTGGAAGACATGATTGATCATGACGGCAGAACAATGGCAGCCCGGTGTCAGAGGGGTGGCATGGGTGCACATGGACCCCCCGCGGTAACACTCTGTCACCCAGCTCAGCTGTGCAAAAGCAGCTACAAACATACACGGCATGTATGCACTCGATGTGCACAATTCGGGACAGCACAGCTCACAGAGGCACTTGTGGACATAAGCAAGCATGTAAAATGAGAGGTACAAACCGAGCAAGATCACGTGCTTCAATGTGTGCATGATAAAAGACAGCACATTGTAAGACTACATCATTTCAAAAAGAATTCTAATAATATCGCCCTTGATGATGTAGATTCTGAGCTTATTGTGAAAAATGTTCATTCTTCTACACATATTTTTGTCAATAAGTTAAGATTTGTATTCCAGAAAACTGTTCATATATAGTTAATGTTTTGCTGATTTAGCAAAAGTGCTGCACTTGAAAGGTGTCCATGTTGGGATTTTTTTTTCAGTCAATGTTAAAATTATTTTGCAAATCACAGTCTGAACAAAATCCAACATTTTCAGATGACAGAATTACACATGACACAACGTTCCCTCTAAGGTCTTGTTTTTGTTCATAGCTGCAAAGAAAAAGATGTGGTGGGGGGTCTTTGCTACAATTGAATTTGTTGTGCAAAAAAAAATCAAATATAAGCTTAGATCATATTATATTATATCAAACACAACAGATCTTAGTAAAGATTTGTATTCGATAAACTATTCCATTCTCTTTTCGGGTAAGTGCCCTCACTTGAACAGAGATTCCATGTGCAGCATCTCCTTTTGTTCTTTTCAAGTAATTCTTGAGGGCCGAGGCTTGTCTCCGCCACTTGTGAGCCTGTTGAACCTGCTCATATTCAACATCAAAATCAAGGTCTATAGAAGCAAAAGGCAGAGTCTTTATGGAGGACCCTTAATGGCTGATTGCAGCTGCTATCTCAAGTATAGGACCCAGGTGTGTTAACACTCTTACCAATTTTCTGTGATGATGCTTTAGAAAAACAGTATAAAAGCCATGGCACGTTTCCGGGTTTGGCTCTTTATGATATTCATGCCAGCAGGCCGAGGATGCTAGAAAACAAAATGTTTGTATTGGCTTTAAAGGAGTGGCATCATCAAAACCAAATTCCAAATGCGTTTTTCTTTTTTGCTCAGTTTATTCCTCGAATTCCTTCTTTAACACAACTTGGTGATGTAATCAATCATTTTGATGTTATAGTTTACCAAACGTAGTGTTTGGAACATTATGAATACCCTATAGCTTATGAATGTATCTTGCATTCTTTGAGATCCTAATTTAAAAGGTTTGCTTAGTTCACACATGTCCAGTGAGTTAGAAATGGAACGGCAAATACTCTGTTGTCACATGAAAGGAAAAGCAAAGCAGTCCTGTTGTTGTGCTTGTCGTCTAAGCTCCTTTGATGCCGCATTGGCTTTAGGTTACTGTGTACATGCTCCTTTCAGATTTACAAACACTTCTCACTTAATCTGCGTAAAGATCCACACTGACTTGTTGACCTGAGATTACTGCACTTGAAAACACCCCAAAAATGTTGTGTGCTATACTCATCCATGAAAACAAACATTCACAAGACATTGTTTTTTAAAAAACACGACATTATGTGAATGTAGTGGGATTGCTGGATGGATAGAGGGTGCAAGGTTGGTGAGGTAGAATGAGAAAAGGAGAAAAGGTGGTTGTTTTGGAGGCTAATTGCCCCGAGTGGACTAACGAACAGCATAGGTCTAATTGGCTTACACCACTTGAGGGCTCGCGTGCTGGGCGAGCAAAATTGAATCAAAGCTGTAGGACTACGTCAGAGTAGTTTTGTGAGTTGTGGTGATAATTGGCACGGCGTCAAAGGAATGAAGCATGGCACTGAGCCAAATACACTCGCAGCTCTGCGCAAGCGCCTGAATTGACATTTTACAGGAACGCATAAATTAGGGACAATATTTTGTTTTAAGGAAGCTTGAAAGAAAGAAAGAAAGAAAGAAACGTGTTACTATTGAACTATAACCTTTGTGCATTTTAAGATTCAAACTCGTTTCTGTACTGTGGTCATATTCTATCAAAAATATAGTTTAATTTAAAGCGGTGTTTAAACCGATTACGTGTCACTCACTTTGAGCTAATCCAAGCAGTAACGACGTGCACCCACTTTCTCTTATTTCGGTACAACCCAACTGTAACTCTATAAAGTACTCTAACGGCATGTACTGTCCGTCCACTTGTATCATTAATGCGATGCGGTCTATTTTTAACCAACAAAAGAGAGACGCGGTGGCTGAACAGCATGACAACAATGTCCCGAGCAGTGCCCCATTGTGCGCCTTGAAAGACAGACACGTGCACTGCAACATAGCTAAGGAGAACGATGGGAGGGTGTGTGCGCGTGTGCGTGTGAGTGTGTGTGCGTGTGCGTGTGTGTGTGTGTGTGTGTGAGTGTGTGTGTGTGTGTGTGTGGGCGCGCGCTTAAAGATATAGGCTCGGGCGCGACAGGAGCAGCACACACGCCTCCAGTCTGGTTATAGGAACTCCCCTTTCAGGACCCTGGACAGAGGCAGCGCTGACCGCCGGCTACTTGAGTACTTCAGTAAAGTCGCAGGCTGCGGGGCTACTGGTCAGACACTTTTCCACGGCCACCCGCCCCCTCGTCTCCGCATCATCTCCAGCTTATCAACGCGGAATCAAAAGAGCAACTTGATGAATATTCAAAGTGTACGTCCTCGGTGGCTGACGAAAGGAGACAAGTGTCAGAAATCAAGCTGCCATCGAAGAGAGCTCAACTCACTCTCGAGAGGATAAAATATCCAGGAACGTCCGGGTTTGAATCTATCGTCCATATACCTGATTGTTAGGCCTTCTTTTTTTTTCTTCTTCTTCTTCTTTTTTCCTGCACGCGTTTCGGCGTTGCTTTCTCCCGTTGGAACATCGGAACATCTTCAAAATGTTGCTTGAACACCCGGGGTCAAGCTGTCAAAACACCGGAAATTTCTCCCGGTACAGTTCAGGCCAAGGTAAGAGCCCGTTTTTGACTTATTTCACTGCGCATATGAGCGTCATCATTTGGCCGGGTTTAAGTGATGTCCTGGGGTCAGTCAATTAGTTACAATTAGGCATGACATAGGGGACAATAAAGCAAATCGGCACAGCAGGACTGGAGGAGGCTCTTGTTTTGCTGAGTGAACTCTTGACAAGCGTGAAATGGGCCTTGTTGTTAAACTGCTTTTTATTTTAATGCGAAAACCAAGGACACTGACTAATTGACCAATTCATCGTATATAAATATGCAATGCGCCCGAACGGGACACCCTGTGGACATTACGTCATATAAAGCTGGCACAGTTGCAGAAAACCTACTGTTATTCATCGACCCATGTTGATGTCCACAGACTGTTTAGAGGCGCTTCTCTCGCGTGCGGGAGACGTTATGAATCTGTAATGAGCCTTCATTGTTGGGACAATCGCACCAACAGATGTTATGCGCGTGCTGTCATTTCACACCCGCCGTCCGCGGTTTGTAAGGAGAGCGCGCAGGGTGCGAGAGGCGGAGAGGGAGAGGCCGGATCCACTGTGGCGACAGCAGCCTCTCCGCGGCTGCAAGACAGACTGCCAGCAGGCGCAGAGGGGCTGCTCCCACCCGCAGACCACCCGCACAATGTGCGCAACAGGTGACATTCCTGCCTTGACAGGTGGGGCACCTGCATGTTGCCAATGGATGGTGATGTTGTGAATGGTGGTTAGGGTTCAAAGCCTCCCTATCATAGCTAAATTATTAGTGGCTTGTTGAAATATTGAGTGGCATCTAGACGTCGAAAAGACATGGTTGGTTGGGCCCGCTTCGTGTTGTTGTAAAAGGATGTGTGCATTAAAGCAACACGAAACCACTTTTTCATTTTATTTTACAAACATGGAATTGTGAAGAATAAAACTCCGAAAATGTGATTTGGATTCAGGTCACATTAATCATTTGAACCGAATTTACAAATTTAAAATTCAAGCAACAAAAAGAAAAAAAGAAAAAAAGTCCCAACGAAAATAAATTCTTACGTGATCGTCTTTGCAACTTTCTGTAACTGACTGGCCATTATTCTGATGGTCATTTCATCGCTTTGTTGTCACATTACATGTCGGGCTCACCCCTTCAAAAGTGAGCTATCAATATGACATAAACAAATATTACAAAGCTCAAAAGTAAGAGGGTGCTTCCATGAATCCCACAGCTTTCTCCAAAACGGCTTTCATATACTTCTAAAATACAGGCAAATAGGACATTGATTTTGGATTCGTCAGCGGCCCGTCGGCTGTGGCACTACGCGTGATTTCCCCTGGCGCTCTTTTGTGCCAAAGATCAGTGTCAATAAAATTCATTGGGGTGTTGGCCCGATCAACATGTTATTGAACAGCCAATCTCTCCTCTAAATAAACACTTGTCTTTGAGCACTCAACACACATGGGATGGAGAGTGTGTGCGCGTGTGGCGTGTGTGTGCGCGTGCGTGTCTCTGCGTGTGTGTGTGTGTGTGTGTGTGCGTGTGTTTGTGTGTGTGAGATATTTAAAAACACTTATTTCACTTTTGATCAGAATCAATATTGTACACATTGCTCCCCAGGCAAGCGAGTACAGTATTTGAGAGTAAAAAGAAGAAAAAATGCTGCATGGGCCTCTGCTATTTACATGTTTTACCAAAGAAGACAAGACTGTGTTCCCACGGGGCCCAATCTGTCCTTTACGCATGGCAGTACTGGAATCTGAATTAAAAATGGATCCGAATCCGATAGAAACCACTTTGGTCGATTTACATAATACACCAACAACATGATGATTTCCTAGTTTTCTGGATTTATATATATATATATATATATATATATATATATATATATATATATATATATATATTTATTTAGAGGTTGTAGAGCTGTTCGTTCTGTTGTACTCAGGAAGTCATGACGTCAGTCCAATGTACACGCTGCTGCTGCAGTCTTTAACAGTTTGTGTAACAATGTTCTGTCTAAATGCATGGGCTCCTTACTCAAAACACTTGAAAGAAATGATTAAAAGTGTAATCAGAATTAGTTGCAGAATATTTTCAAATAATTTATTTTCAAAAGAGTAATTCGTATGCCTCCTCCAAAATGGCATAGCATGAACACTCATTTATGTTTGAATTAGCAAAAAATACAAATTACAAATCCATCACGTCGTTCAATATAATAGTGAGAAGACTTTAGGGAATTCATTTATTTTAGAATTGGAGAAAACGAGCTTTTTAAAGAGGACGTGCAATAAATCGTCTGTTCGTGTTATTTGGAGCAATGGGCTGTAGTAACGCGTATCTGAGTAACGTTACCACCCAACACTGAACCTCCTGTTTAGGGAGAGGCCCTCTGGGTGGGTGATGTTAATCTATCTCCCTGTCGCCCAGGAAACGGCGCAGCGTAATCCTGCACAGGCTTCAAGCATAACAGCGAACTCCACCGGACACTCACTCGCACGCTCGTGTTCGCCATTGGGCCTCCCGATACACACATTTAGACAACACCTGCCCGGCGTGTGTGAGTGTGGATAGATGACAAACAACATTTGCATACATGTAAGCGTAAAGCATGAGCAATGGATGGACGCGGTGAGCGCAACTCTCCAAAAGAGGCACCGAATAACACGGAGATGCTCCTCGCTCTGCTGTCGCACAGTGAGGAGCTACGGAAAGGTAATCGGAAGCCAAAATATCATCAATGTATTCGTTTGTGCACTGAGGATATTACACACATTTGTGTATCATGTGATCACACACACACACACACACACACACACACACACACGTGTTCGACTGTCGTGTCTTAAAACAAGATTTCAGTGTTGATAATGTGTGTCTGTTGAATATGCGTCATATGGAGGATGGGTGCTACAGCATGCAGTCCTTTTAATGTGCCATGTTCGTTGCTTTATGCTTCAGGCATTGATTTATATAAAACTGTCTTTAAAATGTAGATATATTATATTTCATAGTTAGTGCACTGTTTTGGATGGTAAAGCAGACGTAACTCGGTTTACGCGCTCCATTAATTTGGAAACTGTTGCAAAAATATGTTTGAGTCTGACATAACCTTTGTTATAAGATTCAGAAGAACACGGTTTCAATCACGTGCTAAGGCGTAAACTAAACAACGGGTTTCTATTAACTTGCGTTGACTGGTTGCATGATTATTATTCACTATAACATAATGAATGCATATGAATCGTTTTGGGGAGGGTGTTGGATTGATGGACCGAACCTCACCTGCTCCAAAGTTGTGAATTAACTTCCATTGGGATTTGCAAGCGTCTTTATTTTCAATATTCCATAAGGAGAGCAATTTGCTTGGACACCTTATTGGTTGGCCGTGAGACTTCGAGGCCGCAGCTTTCTAGTTGTACAGAGCGCATTGAATTAATGATGACCTGGGTACACCTGTTCATGACGTGGCTCCCACCACCACCACCATGTGCAGGGCTTCGCTGATACCAGAAGAAATGGTTCATTAATGGTTCATGAATTGTCCACAACAGAACAATAGGAATGCGATTCATTGCACGGATGAAATATGAAGTGGTTGAACCTCTTTTAATTAGTAATAAAGAGATCCGATGACGTTTTACTTGGCATTTTAGTTGTCCTTATTCATACTTTTTTTTGTTATGTCTCAGAAAGTTGTCGTTTTAATCCGTCGCTGTTGCTTTAAGGGAACGTTGTTAAAATATCTGAAATGTGGTTTGGGGATGTTATAGGTGCTGTCGGCCTGTCTGTCTGAAATATGTATATGTCTGCTGCTTGTTAAAGCTGATTACACGTGACAAAATAATACGTAGCCGGCCACTATTCGATTGTCGAGCTATTAATTACCAATATGATACATTAGCTTATATGGTCTATTTATTTATTTAATTTAAATTTTGAAAATCCTGCAAACATTTCATTCTGCACAATTGCATTTAAGGCTTTATTGTCGTTTATTTTATTCAGTATAATCCATCGCCATTCAATGGCATGATGTACAAAGTCGTTTGCTTGTCGGTTTATTGATACAGTGTCTGATATCATTATTTATTTCAAATAATGATAATAGCAGGTCACTTACATTTAAAAATGTGTGTTATTTATATGATGTAGATTAGTGAGATACACGAGGCTAAATACACTTGTGTTTTCAAGTGAAGTTGTTTTCATTATAAACGAGACAGCCATATCCGAGTGGACTTCGAGCACATTTAACCTTCTTTAGCCTCCAAAATATAAAATAAAAACAATCTATGTATTATATCCAAATATGTCATTGGACAATGGCCTCGTGTTTTAGGCCGAATATACATACATTCATATCCTATTATGTATACCAAAGTATTGAACACTTGAGGGGAATTAACACTAACAGGTCCATGTAGGTGCACGTGTTCATTCAACACTGTCATTTTTTTATTATTTCTTTATTTTTATTTTGTGTGGTTGGGGAGGGGGGGGGGGGGTTGTGTGTGAGTGTGTGTGTGTGTGTGTGTGTGTGTGTGTGTGTGTGTGTGTGTGTGTGTGTGCGTGTGTGTGTGTGTGCAATTGTGTTTATAGTGTTATTTAGTTATTTTACTGCATTTGGGGAATATTGATGAATATTGATGATTGATGTTGTGTTCTTGCTATTTATGAATAACAAGTGAATATTAATTTATCTCCTATTGAAAATTATATATTATTTTAAAATCATTAAAAAAAAAATAGGACCTAATAGTAGGCTATTTAAAATAGAAAAAAAAAAAAAAGAAATGGACAAAAGAGTGAATAATTATTTCATGCGCGCAGCTGATCTTTATTTCAGCTCGTGACATGTTTTGCTGATTCCATCTTGTCCCCACGCAGACATCCCGTTATGTGCCGGCTGCAACCAGCACATCGTGGACCGCTTCATCCTCAAAGTGCTGGACCGCCACTGGCACAGCAAGTGCCTGAAATGCAGCGACTGTCAGGCGCAACTGTCCGAGAAGTGCTTCAGCAGGGGCGACAGCGTCTACTGCAAAGAGGATTTCTTCAAGTGAGTAGCTTTCGAAAACATTTTCCTCCGACATATATTGTTTTACACAATATATATATTCAGAATTGAATGGCGTTTAGAATGTTATTATGTATTGATGGAAACCGTCTGATTTCCCAAAAGGAGATTCGGGACCAAATGCGCCGCCTGTCAGCAGGGCATCCCGCCCACACAGGTGGTGAGGAGGGCGCAGGACTTCGTCTACCACCTGCACTGTTTCGCCTGCATCGTGTGCAAAAGGCAACTGGCCACCGGGGACGAGTACTATCTGATGGAGGACAGCAGGCTGGTGTGCAAGGCCGACTACGAGACGGCCAAACAGAGAGGTGAGCCGCACAATGACCGGCTCCACATTCCTATTATTGGCCTGAAGATGGACCTCACTCTGCGTGTCATACGATGCGTGTGTCCGCGGACGTGTTTTTAAGTGCCGTGCTTTGAGTTGTGCCTTTGACGTGACAATGAGGTCACCCATAAACTCTGACCCACCTGTGCTAATTGCGTCGTTGCCCGCAACCCAATCGATAGCAAACTGCGTAAAGCGGAGGCCTCGATGCCTCCACGTGCACTCTGTGGCTGGAAGGAATCAGCTTTCAATAACTCTTGTCTCAGAGTATAGAGACAGAAAGAAAGAGGTGTGTGTGTGTGTGTGTGTGTGTGTGTGTGTGTGTGTGTGTGTGTGTGTGTGAGTGAGAGAGAGAGAGATTTCCAATGTGTTATTATGTGTAATTACGTTACTGATCTAAATTATTTTAAATACATGCATAAGGGGAGTTTTTATTTGTATTTAATTTCATTAAATTCTACATTTGCAGTGAATTTACACGTTGTGCTTTTATTTGTGGCAGCAAGAATTTTCATCTATTATTCAAAAACATTATTAGCATTATTTAAATTTCAAGTCACATCATTGAAAATGCATCAGTGCAATAATGCTTTACAATCATAGCCACGTACCCAATAATAACTCATGTTCATATTTTGTTAGTAATAATTGTTTAAAGAGATAATGTTCTTTAAGGGAAATCACACAAAATGTTTTAACAAAATCAAGCCGTATTATCAAAAACATATTAGTACCAAAAACACATAATTCATAGATCTATACCTACAGTATAGTAATATCTGGTATTTTTATACTTTAACATGTCTTGTTGTTGAAATAGTTTCCTCCAACACTGTTTTATGCACACCATATTTTCATTAGATACCCTGATTATATCAACCAATGCCTCAATAACTTCCAGCATGCTCTGCTCCAAATAGGGCAGACTGGTACAGTCAAGTTTTATCTCCCCATCTGTTTGTTTGAATTTACTGGCTGATACCAAGTGTTGATTTACGCAGTTTTCACTAAAAACACACACGTTTATTTTACTAATGAGAGGTCGCAATTACTTGGGCAGCATCCATTTGGATGATGGTTTTGTGTTTTGCTGTGCTGGCCAACAGATGTGCAGCCATGATGCAATTATGCACATGATGCAAAGGTTCTGGTTTATAGGCAGAGGAGAATTTATCCGTTCATGGTAAATTAGAAAGTTGGATATTATACAAGCTTGTTTCTTTTTTTCGGTTGCTGTGAATATGTGTTTCTATCAAAGATGTTCTTGATACTGACCCAAAATATAGCCACATAAAGAATGTGTTGATAGAAAAAAATGTTGTCGTCAATATTTTTGTTGTGTTGTTGTGTTAGAGACCGCAATGCATTGCAAATAAAGTATAACAGCATCCATATTATATTATTTGACTAGTACGATTACGGTTCATCCTCTAATTTCTCTTATTTATTGTTCATTTAAGTATTGCAAAACATTTTCTTGAGACCTCAGGCGTGGAACCTTAAAACATTGACAGCTTTAAGGCAGAATAACTGTCTACCATGGTCTTACATTTTGTGATGTCAATTTATTTTTCAGAAGCAGATTCTACTGCAAAAAGGCCACGAACGACCATCACTGCTAAACAGCTGGAAACACTTAAGAACGCGTACAATAACTCTCCCAAACCCGCCCGCCATGTCCGGGAGCAGCTTTCATCAGAGACGGGCCTGGATATGCGAGTTGTGCAGGTAAGGTATATCATTATCAATTAAGGGCTATTCCATTAGTGTCCTGACTTCATTATTGAGGGACAATTGTGGCTGAACTGGCACAAGCCTACTGTACGCATAAGTGTGTGTGTTGGAGGGGAATTTATGGCTAGATGGAGTGAAATGAAGTCCGCGTGAAAGTCAGCACGGTTTAAGTGCAAGCTCGTTAACAATGCTCAGAGGGCCCCTCGCATATTGTCTGCTGCTGAGGAGCCTCACGCCGGTTGCTAGGTGGTGGTCATATATATTGTTTTATTTGCAAGGACAAAAGTTGAGACGGAAGCCACTATAATGCAGCTCATTATTCAGGGAAAGGGAAGGGGTGAAGAGGGTTCACTTCGGGCGGAATATCATTAAGGAGAATGTAAAAGCGCTTTTTGTGCTTGTGACTGAAATGAATTCATTTTGTGCGTATAGGATAAAGATTATTAAGAAATGGGTCATTTGTTCATTTTGTATCTGATTTCAAGCATCAAGGTTACAGGTAGTTAAAGTTTAGGATTATTTGTTTATGTTTTCTCAAGATAAAATGAATAAATCAGAATCAGAAAAGTGAATATAGATAACTTTGATTCATTTAGTAGCACTCCAACCTGCCGGCTCTGTGTGAGGACAACTTGAAGCTACGGTGAAGTTAATTAAATGCCTGATAAATGTAGTGTAGGGGACGCTGCTCTCAGGAGTACTGGTCAGTGTCACAAAGGTGGGTAGCCGTGTCCAGAAAAAACTTGTGGTAAACAGTTAAATGCATTTCTAATAAGTAACCAAAGCCATTTCGTCTTTTTACCCTCCAGGTTTGGTTTCAGAACAGGCGAGCTAAAGAGAAAAGGCTGAAGAAAGATGCCGGTCGGCAGAGGTGGGGGCAGTATTTCCGCAACATGAAGAGGTCACGAGGAAGCTCCAAATCCGACAAGGACAGCATTCAGGAGGAGGGCATGGACAGTGATGCCGAGGTGTCTTTTACAGGTACGGAGTCATGTGTTTCTAGAAGCTTGTAGTAACTTCTCATAGTTAGTTCATGGATGTTCAGCTGGTAAATTACTGCAGCTGGTGAGCTAACTGCTAACACATTAGCATCCTGGGAGCAAGTTGCCACCTTGCAGTCACAATATTTCTTCAAACATCTTTTTATTGTCCCTGCACTGTGCCGTTTACGCCACCTCGGCATTTAGCTCCTGGCTTTGTTCATTATTTCATTCAATAAAGGACATGTTGAGAAGGGGATAAAGCTATCCAGGCTTACAAAGCAAGCATATCAGCTCAGTCTCTAAGGAGACGATACGTTTACATACTGTCGTTAATTTTGAAAGATGGTGTGAAAAAAATATGCAGTAAATGAATGTTTCTATTGTGGACTACAGTTTTAGTAAATGCTATCCAATCTGAATAACAAATATCACCTTTGCCCCTCCTGTCCTTGTCGCACAGATGAACCACCCATGTCAGAGCTTGGCCTCACTAATGGCATCTACAGCAGCCTGAGTGAGTCCTCTCCAGCCATGGGGGGCCGCCAAGGGGGCAACAACCACAGCTCCTTCCCACTGGAGCATGGCGCTCTTCCCACTCAAGACCAGTTCCACGACATCCGCTCCAACAGCCCCTACGGCCTTCCTCAGTCGCCAGGGTCGCTTCAGGCGCTACCCAGGCACCAGCCTCTCATCTCCAGCTTGGTCTACCCCGACTCCGACCTTTCGATCATGACCCAGGGCAGCGGGCCTGGGATCAACCTTGCTGTGAGGGGCTCCATGAGTGCCGCCAACGGCCCCAGCTCGGACCTCTCGACCGGCAGCAGCGGTGGATACCCAGACTTTCCTGCCAGTCCTGCATCCTGGTTAGACGAAGTGGACCACGGGCAGTTTTGATTGGTCAACGACAAGAAATATTCGCTTTTTAAAACATTGAGACTCAATCATTTGGATTTTCACCAACTCCCCCTCTTTATTCTCATCACTTTGTTTTCTACACTGTGTTCAGGTGCAGAATTCAGTTCAGAGTCTTTAAATGTCTGGTTGTTGCCAAATGTCTATATATATATACATATATATAATGGTTTATCATTGTGGAGACTTTATTTTTATACAAACCCCTTCCTGGACACAAATAAGAACCCGGATATGAGGACTTTGTACATTCTTAAACAGGGATAGAGGCAAAAATGTAGATGTTGTCTTAAATGGTACCTAGGGGTCCAATTACTTCTATGCATTTGTGTGTTCTCAGATGTATGTTCGTTTCGTTCTACCGAAAACAACCCCAACGATGAACTTGCTGTAGGGGTCTGATGTATATGTTTGTTTATGTGGAAAATGTTTTATGTCTTATTTATTCCCTCTGGTAATGATGACAATGATTCCTGATTAAATGACAGGACTTTAATAAATTTGTCACCCAAATCAACAATGGAGTTTTATCCTTTTTGGTTGGACTCGTGGTCTATAGAAGAATTGTGGACAGTGATATGTTTCAAAGTCATTTATTTAATTATACATTTCTTGTCAAAGTCAAGAAACGTGAGCCAGGTCATCCTTAACATTTATCTTATAACTTACATGCGGCATCTATCTGTCTTGCAAATCTATAGCATATCACGGCGCTGAGAGTGAAACCAGAGCAACTCCACTGTTCTGGCTGCATCTGCAAATTGAGTATCTGGCTAACTACCAACACTGTATCAGAGGTTCAACAGCTCTTTAGTGGAGACATGTGATGCAGACAGAGAGTCAACTCATCAATTCGGAGATTACTGGGTCTTGTTTGCCCAAATGCCCCTATGGGAAAGGAATCTCCAATCCATTAGCCGAGAAGGGATCGAGTGCCCCTTGTGAATTTACTCATTTGTTTAGTTATTCAAAGTCAGGTTCAATTAAGTAGATTAAACAGTATGTGTGTGTGTGTGTGTGTGTGCGTGCGTGTGTGTGTTTATTTATTTGCTTCTATGATGGCTTGTGTTAGGAATGCTTTGCATGATTGTCGGTGAATTTCAAGTGATATATTGTAAAACAAAATGTACTTTCTTTAAAATATATTTGTTTATTTATTTATATGTTGAGTGTCTTAAGCCAAGACTAAAGACTGAATTATCCTAAATATCAAATGTGTCTATTTTGAACAAAAGTGGAAAGTAACTGACAACATTTACCCAAGTACTGTACTTATGTGCACTTTTGAAGTACTTGTACTTTACTGACAGTAAGTATTTACATTTCATGCTATTGCTTTACATATTTAGGGGTAATAATGTACTGTTACTCCACTACATTTCTCAGACAGCTATAGTTATCAGGTACTTTGTAGATTACATACAAAACATGCTCAACATATAACATTAAATACATTAGTATGGATTAAACTATCAAGCAAAAAAATATATTTAAAATGAGCCTGCATTGTTCAGCAACAATAACATTTTGTTTACACATGAATGCATCAACTATCATGATCTAACACATTTTTCATTATGATAATTTGTACTTTTGATATATTATTGTGAGTATATTTTAGACTAGTTCTGCTTCTGTACTTTTACTTACTAATGTAGGAAATATACAACTATATATAATATAAAAATAACAATTAGGGTAGAATCCGACAATTGTGAACAAAATAACAGTTTTAAACAAAGTTTCCAGCAAATGTACACTGTTGTCTGCTTATTGTTTTACATTTTGCATGAATCTGTCTGCATGATTGGGCAGTGTTTTTGGGTTCACTACGTAACGTTTTTAAATGCATGAAGGCGACAACAGCCAGCTGTCCTCAAACCTTTTGTTTTGGTGTACAATCTCCAACTTCCTCCACCGTTAATGGCTGCCCACTCTGCTCCTCAGGTTCCCAGAACAAGAAAAGGAACACCAGATAGGATATCCAGCTGAATCCTCCCAGCTGAGAGGCAGGTATCATTGTTGCCTCGCTAAAGCGACAGGTGTGTAACTTGACCCGAGGAGAGTTTGGCAAAGACAGCAAAGGGGGTGAGAGTGAAGTGTCGAAGGCTGTGTTAATCTCCTAGACACCCACCTTGTTCCGTATACTAAACTGTTTGTATTTGGGGTTAAACAGGCCGATTTCTTGCAGGCTCAGTCGACATACACGCTAAAAGTAGCTGAGCTTTTTATTTTTCATATATAGAGTCTTTGAATTGGTTGACCGCATGGAGTTAAAAAGAAAAACACAGCAGACAAGCTCTGTCACACAGCAGGTGTGAGACTTTGGTGACCAATTGATGAACTCTTCTAAGCAAAACATCTGGGATTACCCCGCCCCACTCTTTCAGATTGAGTTGGAAATCCACCGTTTTCTGAGTAAGGAATTAGATTAAGTTGGGTATGCAATTTGTCAGATGGGTCGTGTGAGAAGAAGGTGATAAAAGGACAACGCCATGAATGTAGGGAGGGAGCTTCACAATAATTACGTAAATTGTGGGAAAACTATGTGAGAAAAAAAAAGCTCTCTTTCCTGGTGGTGAAGAGTAAAGCTGTTGAAGATGAGGATGCTGAGAGATACACAATGCAAGAGGGATCCTATGTCTAATATAATGGCATGTGGGAAGGTTATTGAAAGCAATTACATGTGCAGAGACAAACATAAATTAAAAAAACTGTATACCTGGTTGTGGACGTGATTATTGGTCTAAATTAAAAAAACATTTGAAGACCAGACGCTTCCTGACTTCAGGTATGACATGATGTTTATGAGTACCACAGCTGTTTTGATACTGAGCCTTAACTGTGTCACATCCAAGATTTATAATCTGGTAATAAATAGGGAATAAATAGAGACAGGATTATCTGAACATTTTTGTATCTACATCTGATCCTTCAAGGTGTTATATGTCTGCAATGACATAACCTCGGTTTCAGTTCATTACGACAATTAATGTGATTTAACGCTAAACTTATTAGAGCAGTTGTGGAGCTCATAAAAAGAGCATTTGTTAATATCGCAACAAACTACTGTAATTTACGATTGAATAGAACTGCTTTCCAATCCTGAACATTCACATTTAGACATGTGTGCATTGTGTCATTAGAAGACTGGTACTTGTATTTATAAGACATGCAGACAACAACATTGTTTTTTCATACACTGGTCCATTTTGAGAGTTTGGGCTATTTTATTGTTTGCATAACATATATTCTTTCAGACTGTGGGAAGAAAACATCCAATAAACATATTTATTACTATATTTATTACATATTTTATTACAGTTTTGCAATTTGTGTCTGCAATCTTTTTTCCTAATTTCATCAAAAGTTAACATTACACAATTCCACCTGTGCGTGTTGAAACATATAATACCAGAAAACTTCTAATGCAAAAAAAAACATTTGACATAATGTAAATAATCAACTGGGGCAGTTTCATGCTGATATTTATCCGTTAAATTGTCCACACTCTTCACCTTCAGTGACAATAAATATTAAAGGCCATTTTCTATACATGAGGTTATTCTCATGCTCTGAGGCAGAAATATCCACTTCCGCAGCAATCTCTATTCTAAGGGTTAGTTCATATATCATTCACAACCTGATTTATATAACCTCATATTTCAAAAAACTATGCCACAATTATTTATGGCTGTTGACAATATTCTTGGATTTATGGAGTTGGAGATATCCCTCTTTAAAAACCTTTGTCTCTAAAATGAATTTTGAACCAATTCAATGGTAATATTTCTGTGCCGCAAATCTATGTAATAAGATAATGCCTCATTTGCATTGCCAAACATGAAATCTTAGAAAACTTTGAATGGAATAAACAATTGTCTTGGTATAAGTGATCACGTGGGGGAGTTTAATGGTCATATCTGTTCATTACATTTTCTTTTACCTTATTCAACTTTAGGGTCTCCCCTTTATGGTCTCCACATATTTTGCACAAAACTTCATGGTTGACTGTTGTTGGCAGCTCACTCAAAGAGGAAGAGGACAATTTTGTAAAGGCCTTTTATTTCTCACCCATTCTTTAAATCTGAGTCGTCTTTCGTTTTTTCGTTGTCAAAAGCCCTGCAGCTATATCTCTATTCTAAAGCCACAAATAGGGCCCACATTTCTTATTCTTATGGACTGTTGACATTTATTTTAATCACTTAGTCTTTAATACGCACAAAACTGAGAACATATAATAATAATAATATAATTAGTACTTTATATAATTATATAATTAGGGATTAGTTAAGGAATTAGGGAGAGGGATCTATTGTAATTGAAGGAGTTATTAGGGCCCGAGCACTGACATCGTCAGTGCGGAGGACCTATTGTATAATATAATATACTATAATATAATAAATGTAATATAATATATTTAATATCATCAATATTATATTATATATTATATATTATATATTATATATTATATTATAATATAATATAATTAATATAATAATATAAAATATATAATAATCTCCTCTGCCAGAGCTGGTGCAGGAGGTGGCGCGGTACCAGCTATATATAGTTGGTCTCATCTCCACGCACAGCACTGACTCTGGAACTAAGCACCTGGAGAAGTGTTGGACTGGTCCTTTTCTGGAGTTGCCCAGGGTGAGAGGCGCCGGGCTGGAGGGGGATACTCACAAGCCCCCGGCTGAGCACCGGCGTGTTGGAGTTTTCCCCGGAGAGCGAGAGGGTCGCCTCCCTGTGCGTGCGGGTTACGGGGAGTAAGGATCTGACTGTTGTTTGTGCTTCTGTTGTTTGTGTATCCGGCCTTCTTGGAGTCGGTGGGGTCCTGGAAAGGTCGCCACCTGCCGACTCCATAGTTCTCCTGGGAGACTTCAACGCTCACGTGGGCAATGACAGAGAAACCTGGTGGGGGGGCGATTGGGAGAATGTACTTGAATTGGGTCAGAACAACCTAAAGACCTTAATCATTAAAAGTTATCAAAAGCTCTAGGTTTGAAGGAATGGCATAGCCGTGGTGTGGCAGCCATTTTACTTGAATTACCATTAAACAAGGTCATGTAACTCTTGACTTTCTGCCCAAAACTTTCCATGCGTAATAAAATTCACGACCCGAGTATGTGACAAACAGCATCCGATTTGCATGACATTTACACAATGTTATTATAGAGCAGTATAAAGCATGTTGATGCATGTTGTAGTGCCATACAGTGGAAACAGGAAGTGGTGGACTGTTTGCAAAGCATAATTTCCAGCGTCACTCGATGCAGGAAAAAAAAAACGTCTAGCTCGTGGACGCTTTGTCGGACGGTCGTAGACATTCTCGGCCACGTGAGCCGGCGTCCAGCCTAGTACCCAAACGTGCACAAAGGTGCGAGGGGCCCGTACATCGCTGCTTGGAGCTTTAATTATACATTACATTTGAATGTTTCACCAAAATCGTAATAGATATCTCATCACATGAAGGGATATATTTACCTCTTTCAGGTTTGCACAGCATTACTGCTCATTCAGACACACGCAAGATTTTGATTGGTCCTCACAGTGACACGTTTGTGATGGGATTAGCAATAGAAATCTACCATGCACTTTAAGATATAGACCTTTTTATGAACAAATATTTAATCTCTACATGCTTTCAGAATATGAGGATAACTCAATATTTCTGTTAACATATTCTAAAGTTAAGGCCTCTTATTAAATATACAGCATATATTCAGATGATATGAGATATAGTAGAAATGGTATATTTTAAGTTTAGATTATTTTTTGAAAACACAAAAGAAATTGTCTGTATTGAAAAGAGAACTGTGAGATTTCAGATTTTAAAGTACAGCATGTTAGTGTTTCGATGTAAGGAGTGTATTAAATATATTTAAATTGTTACAGTAAACATTATTTAAGTTTCTAAATTACAAGACAAAAGTGAAAATAGATTCCTCATAAAATCACCAGTGCTAACAATTATGCAATATGAACGACAAGGTGTAAATCATGAAATATTAATTAAAATCAACACGACTGTTAAAGTTTCCTTGCAGCTACTGTTAAACTGTTGCTTTTGACTGTCCTTTCTGTAAAGGACTCTTAGCCTGGCAGCACGCCTGGTGTCTCTCATATGCACACGCACAACTACACACACACACACACACACACACACACACACAAGCCCCCCAGCCCCATGTCAGATGGTGCTAAGTAAATCAGGTCTGACAATAACACCTCCCTTGGGTCCCACACATCACAGCTACAATTCAGACCTAATGGAGCGGCAACGGAGGGGAGGCCGCTTGGTGCGTGAATTTGTGTGTGTGTGTGTGTGTGTGTGTGTGTGTGTGTGTGTGTGTGTGTGTGTGAAAATGTATGCACAAATGCATGGAAGCAACGTTTCATTTTGGGATCTCTGGAGGAGGGGAGGGATGTGGGGGAGAGACGACGAGGAAGCACAGTGGATTATCTGCGGCACAGATATCAATCAATTATGGCAACATGTTAATGAATAAGATCCTGCAGTGGTTGGCCCTTTTTGGTTATATATAGAGGCAGAAATGGGAGAGGAAAAGGTACTGAGGGAGATTTTTAATAGAAGATATGATTTGGGAAATGAATAGAAAAAAATGACATTTTCCTAATAACAACACACACAAAAACTTAGCTCACAAGCTTTTAACTTAATGTAAATGACTGTGGAGGTAAAGAAGGAAAATACACAACGGCGTGATGGTGCACACAGAGGCCGACGAACTGCAAACACAGCACTGACCAACAGGATACTTTTGTTTATGCTGTAGATTAATGTCAGCAGCGGCAATAAAGCAATCAAACTAATCAACGCGGTCATTAGTGTGTGTTTTTACTGACAACTTTAATCAAATCTATCACGGCTCCACCTCTCCATTACCCGCCGGCCGCATAATTATCTCTTCATTTCATTCTTAGACTGGAATGCAATATCTGGTAATCTGTCTGCAATGGTTGACTGAAATGCATCCAGGGACATTCATATTAGAAATGTATCGGCTAATGTATCACTCAGTGCTTCTTCTCACTGCCGGCATCTTCGTAACACTTCGTAACACTCCGAGCATTAACCTGGAAGTGGCTACGGGAAGCATGCTGATTTTCAGATAGTGTGTTTGTTCAAGTATCGTCATTAACAGCTACTTTACAGTTTAATTTGATCTGTATGTGAACCCAGTGATATTTACCAAATTGCATGAAAGGTTTGCATAATTCTAACAATAAATCTTTTTTTATTATCTTTATCATCAATTACAGTATGGTGTGGATACAAATACTAATAATAAAAACCTTTTTTTTAATGATGACATGTTTTACTTTCTCTGACAAAACGTAAAAAAACTGCACATTTTTTATTATAGAAAGCAAAGAAAGCAGCTCTTTTGCATTTTGACGCACTTTAGATAAACGACTGAAACAAATGATTATCCCATCTGGATTTAATTAATTTTCCAAGGATCAACTGAATAATTGAGTAATCATTTCAGCATTAATTGTTTTTTTATAGGTGATAAATCTTCCTTCTACAATTCTGTTGATTTATTGCAAACAAATTCGAACAAAACCAAAAGATTTAGCTGCCTGTTGAGGACGAACCAATGTTTTTACAGACATTTTATTTTGAAAGAATTGTAAATACTGATGCTTGAAACATATTTCTACTGGATGTGGCCTTCTTATTACTGGTGTCAGGATTCATAACAGACCTTGTTTATATTTGCCTCACAGTGGGATAATCACCCGTTTTCTCATTAGGAGCCCTGGCTCAGCAAAGGGCCATCTTGGGGCCTTTCGGCATCTATGAGGTGTTAACAGCTCCCCACGGGAGGCTGTCTGGCTCTCACATAACCCTCGACCTCCCCGCCCACGAATGCAACACTCACCAAACCACTCAGACTCACAGATGGCCGCTCCACCAGCAGCCATCGTGCTTTTCAATTATCGCTTCGCCCGGGAAAGGCCATTGCTCAGCTGTCACCCGCACAGAGCCACAGCGGGTCGGGGAGGAGCCAGAGAGACATGGGAGATTGAGAATTCCTGCATCCAAAAGTTGGAAAACCCAAAGAACAGATAAGTAATGTAGGGAACACACAACAGAAATCCAACCAGCTACGCACTGTTTTGACAGCGATCCTCAAAGAGGGCCCTACTGGTACAGAATCTGCTCTGATCTCGGGCTGAAGGAGGTGATAAATCACTTAGTGTAATTGTGGTTTTGAAGCCAGCAGTTGAAGTGGCAAAGGAAGGAGAGGGTAGCCGGAGCACTCGGGGCTCACTTTTGTTGGCTGCGTGAAATGGAGGGAGGGGAGACGAGGAGGGCAAACCCTCCATGCTTGCTAGTTCTCGTTCGAATATCGCTTCATAGTGGTGGAAAGAGGCCCGGATATTAAGGTGTTTGAGTGCTGTCTTCATTTCTATTGGATCTCAATATGTATCACTTCAACATATGTGTTCTTTTTCACACCTGCTATCGAGCGACCTGACATCCGAGAGTTAACTTGACGGGCATAATGTGTGGCAAGAAGCAGGCCCATCCTTTGTGTGCACCACCCATCTACAACAAGGAAACTAGGTTTTCAGAGCCTTTGTCATGGGAGAACAGAGAGCTAATGACTGGAAACGGGTCAGAAATGACTCAAACAGAAAATGAGCCTGACAGCACGTTTAATCCATACAACAAAAACTGTAAATTAAGCTGTGGCTTCATATCTAACGAATAGAAATGAGAGTTGTATCGATCTTCACATCTAACTCCCTGCAAAAAAAAAAAAGCCAATAATTTCCAAAATGTCCTCAAGCCTTAAAGCTTTGTGTATCATTGTCTCAAAAACGACCTAAAAGGGAAATAATGAAGCTTTGTGTTAAATTAGCAATAACGCTCTCCAGCAATACCTTGAGAAATATTGGCGCTCTTCCCATGATGCTCCAGTTCCCATTCAACACTTTATATCACCCCATATTGTGTATCATTTTCTTAATGTTTACACCTGCCGAGTAAACCAAGTGCATGTTTACTGACATTTTCCACATTAAAATGTCAATTTTTTTACATTTTCCAACTGTCTCCACCAATCGGAGCTCACCTTATCCCTCCCCTGCTTACCCCTGTTGGGTGCAGCGTCTGCGGGGGGGGGGGGGGGGGGGGGGGGGGGGGGGGGAATCAATGAGGCCAGAAGCATGTGGCCGGAGTCAGGTCCTGTCTCATTAGGTCTGACACAACCGGAAGACATCTCTCACAATATAAAGCAACTTCAGGACCACAGTTCACCTGCAGTTACACCGATTAGAGCTTATGGATTTATTATGTCTGCTTGTTTTGGTTTCAACAGTTTTTTATGTGGATAGTGAGTTCCTCTTTGAGATCATATACAATTGCAGAATGCTTTCTACTATTAATTATGATATAGAGTTTTGTTTTATTTTGAATATGGTGATGGTAGAATAAGATGTTCTGATGCTGTAAATTAGAGGTTTATATGATTTTTCTACATTTCTGAGTGTAACCGTTGTAACCGTAGTAACCATAGCACGTCTGTAAATTAATTCATTGTACCTATCTGAACATGAGCGCCCAGGTTTCCATTTGACCGTTTCCAGCTCGGGCTATTTGTCTTTTCCAGGGAGAAGTAGTAATTCTGCTTCAGCCGAGCGCCCCCCAAGGTCGCCGCCATCCGTCGCCAACAGTCAATCCAGGTTGGAACATTTGTTCCAGCCCCTCTCTCCCTCAACCCTGTTGTTTTCTTTCCTTTTTTTCTTTTTCATAATTCATGTCAAAGCATCTCTGGAGAGATGAGTGAGGGTGTTGTGTAGGAGGGGTGCGACAGGGTGGAGAGGACAAGGGGGTGGAGAGGGCACACACTTAATCCCTGGGTCAAGATGTATTTATTGAAGATTAATAACGGAGCGGCAATCTCATCATGCTCTCGATGATTTTATAATTTGGTTTCTGGGGGCAGGGGGGGGGGGGTGGGATCAGGGCCAAAAGCAAAGAGGGAGACTATTGTCAACACAGGAGCAGAATTCAATACAGTGCTCGTCATTTAAAGCTTTGATATTGTATCTGAAAAGGTTTATGTACTTTATATTATGGTTGACACACAGAGCAGATCCCTTGCCATCGTAGTATAGTAGTTTTAAAAGACACTGCAGTGTGTTTCAGCAGCACTGAGAGGAATACCGCCCAAAGTCTACTGAAATCAAAGCGACTTCTCATTTAACATGTTGTAACCAAACCTTAAAGGTGTCCGGTGTTTGCAGTGTTACTTCAACCAACTTCACAGATTGTGTATTTAACTGTATTTTCATCCACCCGGCCACCCTGTTGTGTCTTTTTTCAGATAATACATTTAACCAAATTTGACCAAAAATTTAAATGTTAAATGTAGATTATTATTTATCCATTTCAATAATAAAAAATATAACAATTCTACTGCCATATATTAATAAACGTCTACATCCGCCTATGTGAAAGCTGCATCTCTTCATATTGCATATGTAGAGTGGCAGCATCCATCTCATTCAGTTAATGGATTTGTTGCACACTTAGACCACGGGCCACAAGAGAGGGAGCTGTAGAGAGGTTGACCAAGAGACACCTTTTGTCACAGAGCAACAGGGAAAAAATGGTTAAAAGATAAATTTCAACTCGGGGTAAAGGTTCAAGGTTCAAGGTGCAGTCTCCCATCCAAATTTATTTATACCCCTAATAATAATGAGTGGGTTGAATAGATTGTTCGTCCCTGACCTTGGTGATCAGGTAAACCTTATGCCACTATATCAAAGCAGACAGGCAGACACGTCTGCGCAATGTGACGGCTGCCACCGGCGGCCCAGAGATGGAAGGAAGGAAGAAAGGAAGGAAGGAAGGAAGGAAGGAAGGAGAGGTGGAGGGAAGGAGGTATGCAGAGCAGAAGTGATGGGAGGTGAAGGGGCACCGTGTTTGCATTTTGTATGGAATGTCGTTTGTGAAGGACACAAAGGAAGGGCGAATGTGCTGCTTTTGTGTATTTTTGCATGTGCGTGTATTTGAGTGCAAGTGCATTTGGATGTATGCATGTGTCTGTGTGTGTGTGTGTGTGTGTGTGTGTGTGTGTGTGTGTGTGTGTATGCATTTTATGTTTTCAAGATGCAGAAAAAGGATTATGTATTATGTTCATATCCTGTGAACTAATTTCAACATCAAAAGCCTTTTCCAGCTTCCTCCTCCCACAAACTGAGTCAACCGTCCTCGGCTCATCCCTCCTGAGACGAGACCGTCTCTTGAATCTCTGAGCATTAGCCATCAAAGGGCCATCCGCGGCTACATTAAATGTATTTAGATCTTACAAAGTGCTCCCCCTTGAATCCATCACTTCTTTCAATGACTTAAGAAGCAACCCAAAAAAAAAAAGGAGGAGGACTAGGAGTTGGCGAACAGGAGAAAGGGGAGCTCCGGGATTTACGGTGACAAAATGCTGGGGTCAGGCAGGGTGTGTGGCGGAGGTATTGATCAGTGAGCCATGCAGCGCACACGTGGCCCGAACCCTGACCCTTAAATAGGGAATGAATCTCAATCCAATAGACTGAGTGTCTGGTACAGCTTACACACACACATACACACATCCACACACACACACACCCCACACAAATATATTTGTACAAATACACTCTTGGTCTCGCTGTCAACACACCACCCCCAATCAATATCAGCAGCGCATGATTTCCACATTTAAGGACGGACCGTTCCTGAATAAAAGAAAAGGTGTGCACCTGTGCATGTGCATTGGTGTCAGCATGTGTGTGCAATCTATACTTGGTTTTATGTAGAGAGAGAATATAAAAGATACTGAGTGGAAAGAGAGTGACATGACTTTACGAGGAAAATATATATTTTTTTATGCATAAGAAAAAGCCTGAAAGGACAAATGGGCACATCTTTGAGCACAACGAAAGGATAAACAATAGGTTATGGGTTAAAAAACAATGCAGGGAAAGTACTCAGTCCAACTCAACCTCTAATTACACTAATTGAATGCAAACCACACAAGGGCACATGTGAGAATTATGGCATAAGCAGAGCACCATGCAGAGATATTAACCTGTATGCACCCACCCAGACATGCAGAGTGATAACAACACTGAGAGACGCATACACAAATCAATTCTATATAGAAGTAAAATAAAGTAGAAACAGAGAAAGTGATCAAGATACATTATGCATCACAAAACAATATGTATTAATATGTTGTTGTTATTTGTTTTTGAGTTGAATTGAATTGATGGAAATGGGGAATTAACATGATTACATTAATTCAATTATATGATTTAATTTTGTCTGACATAATTATGGTCTAATTAACTTTAAAAAAAATAGCATGCTTTATTTATGTTGCTGTTTTAGTACCATGTAAATATGCAGCCTCTTTCTTTTGTTTACAGTACATGTCATAATAAAACACATAGCACATGGTTTTGAAAAGCATGTTCATAAAACGGTATATTTTACAATACTGTATGGGATTACTGGTATATGTGAGTGCTGTTTTGAAACAACATAGTATACTTAACAAAATAAAGCATATTTCTAATCTTCATTTATATTTCTCCTGAGGTTTATTGAAGTTGAGATCAGCCTCAGTTTTACATTACTTAGAATATTACAAATTATTGGGTTCTGACCTTTTCGATTTAGTCCCATATGTAGATTGCCTACCTACATAAGTGTATAGTCAAATCTCCAAACAAAAACAGTTTGGATTATTCTAATGTCAATGAAAGGCTCTCCTCTTTATTTAATGCCTCAGCCCACTTTGCATTTCTGTGATCTTGATGCTGACACACACTCACCCTCGACCTACACAATACGCACACAGGCATGACACAAATAAGGCTTTACTTATAATCACTTCTTCTATCTTCTTAACCCCCCAACAACAAACAGTACACGTCCCCACGCTCACACACACACACACACACACACACACACACACACGCACACGCACGCACACACACACCTCCCACTCTCCAACAAACACAAAACCCTTTTACGTAATGAAATTACATAGAGTCATATGTTACACCGTCGACTAGAGTTATGGGTGCGTTTTACATAAAATTCACATCGGTGGTATTGTCCAGGATGCATGTGTGCATACGGATTTAGATTTTAGAGCGTATTAAAGAAATGAGTGGGGTGCAGTAAAATAGGAAGGGGAAAAAATGAAAAAGAGGCCCAATTTCCCTTTTCTATCATCTCAAATCCTGGCAGCCATAAATAAAAATGAACACACACACACATGTTCTGTCATGATCACCCTCATATACACACATACACACACACACATGTTCTCTCATGATCAACGTCATATACACACATAAAAAAATATATTAAAAAATCAAAGACACATAGGAAAAAGACAATTGTCAAATTCTTTACATGAAATACAGAATGTATTGTATCTATTTCTGAAGCAAACTGCTTGAACACATTTTATTTTGTTAATTTATGCATTGGCTTTTTTTTGTTGCCAGGATTGTGCTCAGTGCTTAAGATGAAGGCACCTTTTCATTTTGATGCCTCCTTAAAACTCATGCTTTTCACACTTCTCTCCCCATCTCTCCGTCCACCCAGAGCCACGATCACCAGGGGGCTCAGAGACAACGCCTGTGGGTCAGCCTAGGCCATCCTTAATCCAACATGGCTCGTTGGATTCCAACAAGCAAATCTCATATTTCTAAACACTGGATTATGCTTTTCTTTTATTACTGCTGGATCTGGAGGAGAGTTGTGGGGCTAGGGGGTAAGGCCGAACTGATAGGATTACCAGAAAAGCCTGTGGACTTAAATATGAAGGGAAGAATAATAATAAAAATACATGTATGTGTTCATTAAGATGATGACTGGATGAAACATCTGAATAAAAGAATGGCTAAAAATACAGATAAAAGGTAAAAGTGGGTCTGGCAGAATGATAATCCCAAAATAAGCTCAAAAGCAGTTCAACAATGACGCAGAAGATTGTGCTATAACATACTTGGTCACACACAGGGTGAGGAAACTTAGTGCGCACACATCTCGCATATAAGCTCCCCAACAAAGAAATGTACGTAGCAGCTGAACCAAAGAAGAAGAAAACAAAGTATACACAGACAGCACACAAACACAGACACACCGATAAACCATTGCTTGGGAATGTAGGGCAGCGATGCCGCAGATAACCTTGTCACGATGTAGCCCTCTGCTATTCCTGCTTGTGTATATTTTCCCAGTGTTCACGCCTTTATGGGCATAATAATACCATCACGCGCTCGGTGTCACGGCGTGCTAAGAACAGCAACGAGGAGAGGCTGAGGTAGCGGGAGAGGGAGCGAGACGGTGATGCAGACTGTAAGATGCAGGGGAAGGGGGTAAGAATGACCTTGCTGGAAATAACAACAGCAAACCCGTAATGTGTTGCATTACAAGATATGTGATAAAACACTTTTATGGGGAGGGCTGTAAATGCTGCGGTCTCATCCCACACGGTGCCCACTAAACGGCCCATTCTGTATGTGTGTGTGTTGGGGGGGGGGGTCCAGTGTCCAGTTATCCCGGTGGAGGGGGGGGGGGGGGGGGGGGGCAGCATTGACTAATTGTCTTTGTTCTCACCTTGGTCCAGGTTCATTCTGGCTAAATGAATGAGTTGCCTCTCTAATGTTATGCAAACACTTCTTTCTTGTGTGTGCATCATTTCTTTTATGAGAATCCGTTTTCGCTTGAGGAATTTTTTCATATCGAGGGCTTCATTTTTCTGCACAGCGAGATGGAGCATATACTGTTTCTCAAACTGGCTTGAAGAGGTTTTTTTTTTATCATGTTCTTCTTTTCTGCTCTGTGTGAGTGGATTGATGGAGGAGCACAGAGACTCTGGACTCACACTCAGCATTGCCCCCTGATGGATGATCCCTGAATAACAGCACATATATACTGAATAACCGTGTGTGTGTGTGTGTGTGTGTGTGTGTGTGTGTGTGTGTGTGTGTGTTAGATTAAAGATTGATAAAACAGGGAAGCAATAATCAGTATTTTGTATTGTAAATAAATTATATGTCAATTGACTAATCAATTAATGTAAACAGATTAGAAATTATCTGTAAAAATATAGGCATTGTTTTTATCATAGCACGTTGTTTTAAATGCAGATTAAAGATTAAAACTAATCTCACCTCAATCTTTCACTCACTTATTCATGATTTTGTTCGTCCTATAGTTCTCTTAACGTTCTTGAACATCATTCTTCAGTCTCCTACACCGCTTCCATACTTTTCTCCCCTTTATTTTAGCGTCTTGTCATTTTCATTATGTTTTTAGTCACCTTCTGACCCGTTTGTGGACCCTGACACTCCTTCCGGCCCTCAGATCCAGGCAGTGTAGATGTTAGGCCGGGACTTATCGATCAGACTATAAATTACCCATGCATCACCTCTCCTCTCCTCATTGCGTGTCTCACAAGCCGTCTGAGACCTTATAGAGAGAAGAGAGGGGTGGGGATGGGGTGTAGAGCGAGGAGGGAGAGAGAGTCTACAGCAAATTGTTAATTAAATACAAATCAATCCTCTGCCATTTATCAGGCCATGCATCCACCTCACCTTTTAGAGGGGGGTTGAGAACGGTGGGGGAAAGAGGGACGGGGAAAATCAATAAGGCGGACTGAGGGGAGGGATAAGTGTTTAATCCACCAATCAAACTATATCATGGCTATTATAGAGAGACAATTGGACATTAGGGGGTGAACAAGCATCTTGTAGCCTAGTAAGAAGCATTCAGAAAATGTTATCCATGCCCACTGGATTGTGGCCTGTCAAATATAATTATATATTTTAACTTGAGAGCAGTAATCGGACTTTGAAAGAACGCTTGGTACTTTTAGATAAGCTAAAATCCATACGAAGTGAGAGTGCCACACAGTTTAATCAACAAACGTCTGTACTGTGAAATCATGTTGGGATGGAAACATATGACTTAGTAATTCATAATAAGAATAAGAATGATTATTTCTGTCAGTAACAAGTAGTGTAATGGATTACAATTGGAAATGTATTCCTGGCCTTTGTTCTTGTCTCTTCCAACTCCTAAGGGAACTAGTATTTGGTTCTTTCAGCTGATAAAAGCTCCACAATGTTCACCAGCTGCCTGCCTTTTGGTGCTCAGCAGCAAGACAGCAGTGGGACATTTTTCTACATTTTCATTAAAAACAGCTACATGCTGCAGTCGAAAAATGTCGCTATGAGAGCAGTGAGAGTGAGCCAAAACCGTTAAGGTGCAGGCTTTATTCTCACAATAGTACAATTAATTATGTGTGTGTGTGTGTGTGTGTGTGTGTGTGTGTGTGTGTGTGTGTGTGTGTGTGTGTGTGTGTGTGTGTGTGTGTGTGTGTGTGTCTGTGTGTGTGTGTGTGTGTGTGTGTGTGTGTGAGTGTGTGTGTGTGTGTGTGTGTGTATTCTCAGTAATGTGTTAATTATTTCACTACTGGCTGATACTGGAGACTCACCCAAAGTCCATAAATCAGTTTGGACTGAGAATAACAAGTCGTCTGACCCCCCGAACTGTAAATCTGGACAAGAGTGCTAAAGTGAGCATGGGCAGGAAAGCGGCCCTGATAGGAGTTTTAGCACGTCTACATTGACTGAATGTCTAACATAGTAGGTCATTCTGTGGTTAGAAAACAGCTGACTGATCCGAGGAGGCAGCGGAGAAGGTTTTTTTCTTACCTGAACTTCGTTGTGACCTTTGCTTGTTCCAACACAAAAATGCACGATGTGACTTTTGTCCATTGACTTGATTAATCCATAAACAATATGCTAGTATTCTAATGCATGTTAAGCAATAAACAGCTAAATGTATTTATGGTTCGTCATGATGAATCGGTTTAAAAATGGCTTTTAGGATCTTGGCTGCAGAAAACGGCCACGAGTCCAAGCTCTTACTGTCCTTATCCGGCTGTGCCTTTCTAATATTTCTGCAGTTTGCCATTAAAATAAGGCAGAATAAGTCTAAACACTGTAGGCTTGTTGGGTTTAGCTCTTAAAAAAGACTGTACGTGTAACATTGTTGCTGCTCTGTGAGGCTGTAGGCCTCTTAAGCACTTTGAGCTAAAGGCTAACATCATGCTTACCTGCTCAAACGCTAACAACCATGATATTGCTGCAGGTGTAATGTTTACCATGTTCACCAACTCACTTTAATGTGTCAGCAAGCTTACCATCTTGCCAGTTTTGTGGAAATCCATGTTATTAATTAATTAATTCAACCGATAGGTGAACATTGCTATCCCTAGACCCCGCTCAAGTGGCTAAAAATGCACTTAAATTTGCCTTAAATCCCAAATTCCAAGAAATAACGGAGAACATTACCATGGTGCCTTGAAGAGAACTTCAACCCTTATCTAATTGGCATAATGTGAGGGTCATAATATTAAAATATCAATTTCCGACAATCTTTCAATTGACGCCAACACCCACAAAACCTGCATGCTAACATGCCTGATTGACCCAGAGCTGTTTTAGAACGCCGTCAAACCACAGGCAACTCTCACTTCTCCTCCCCTAAGAACCCTGGGAGCTTAACAATCATCCAACATCTGTCTGGAGCCCAGAGAAAGGCAGAGGCCCAGATGTCAGAGAGATTGGTCTTATGGGAGTAGGCTTCTTGGCCCCTTTACTGGGCAGCCCAGTTAGTGAACTAGGATTAGAGTTACGACATATCCTGGAGCCAAACATAGCCCGACTCTATCCTCAGATTTAGAGTTTGTACTGTAAGTGTAAGAAAGACTGCTGTCGGTAAAGTTTTCACTTATAGCATTCATTGCAAAGCATTTGTTCAGCCAAGTTTCCGATAATCTAATCAATGTTGTGTTCAGCGATGGTGTTCAGGGTGATCATTAATAAATCTGATTTATTATGTCGACAAATATTTATCACTTGTCCCCCAAATATTGCTCTTGGCTTCGTTGTTGCCAAATCAAAGAATTCTTAAATCCTCTTTTGATATAAGAATGTTAATGTTATAAGATTTTTTTTGTAGTGTGGAGTTTCTGTCGCTGTGTTTGTATTTCTTTTTCTTTTTTTTCTTCTTCCTGGGTGGGTGGCAGAGCTTGTTCCAGCCAGGCAGCTGGATTGTCCTGTATTAGTGTTGCTTCTGTTTCTCCGGCGTAATCCTCTCCACTGGAGCCTCGCCTCACTCCTAATCTGAGGCAAAATCTCTCCTGCAGATGGTTCTCTCCTTAAGCACCGCAAAAGAAGTGAGCTCATCCCTGCATGTATCTCTCCTGTTATCTCTCAACTCTCTGATCCCTTTCTCCCAACATTACTCTCTCATTTCTCATCCCGAGTACTAGATTTCCCACAGAACCATAAAGCATAGAGCATTTTCAAGTATGCCTTCCAATGGTGTGAACATGTCTTTTAAACCCACACAGACTGCATACACTGTAAGGAATAGCAACCCAAATAAAACCTGAAATAGATAGAAGAAAAATGCCAGTTTATTACAACATTGGTCTTATTTCTTGTAGATTTTTCCAGCATTTCTATCGATTGGGATTGTATTGTGCTCACCAATGTAATCAGTGACTTTTTTGTGCAATATGAAAGTGAATTAGCAGACGCTATAAGTAACAGACTGCTTGAGTTGTGTTACCATGGTGAAAGTTGTGTCACAGTTAAATTATTATGATAAAACATGCAGATTCAATGTTTACTGTATTGGATTACGCAACACAAACAAGCTTAATGAGTCATCTCATTGATTTTCATACTGTTGGACAGTGTCTGCCTAGAAAAGGCATTTTAAAACATACACATAATTAGTTGTTAGAGAGCTCAGCTTGCTGTTATGATCCTTGATTGTTTCTTCTTTTTTTACTCTTTATTATTATCTACTTTGTTTACAAATTTCACAAACCGACAGTATATTTTATAACGGGTACAATAGAAGAATCACAGCCTTTCTAAACTTCATGGCCACCAAACTTTCATATTATCCCACTCAATGAGAGAATCAGCCTCCCTTTACATTTCATTACATTTAGCTGACGCTTCAATCCAAAGCCACTTACAATCATACACCATAGACACAGCTGCTGGGAGCAATTCATGGTTAAGTGTCTTGCTCAAGGACACATCAACTGGGGATAGCAGAGCCGGAGATCGAACCACCGATCTTCTGATTGAAAGACGGACCCACAGTCGCCCTCTCTCAGCCACCTTCTCCCCGAAGGCCTTTTACTTTTTCTTCCAACACTCCCTGAACACCCACACTTATAGTCCACAACTTATAGTCTGCTCTGATAGGCAGTTCTCTAAATGCTGCACCAGGAGGGGCAAGGCAAAGAAGGGAATGAATGCTGAGGGGTGATGAACAATAATCCCAGGCAGGTTTCTATAGCAACAAGGAAATGAGAGCCCGGTATACAATGTGAGGGGAAAGCCATGAGGCTGATGTGGTGATCATCTGCTGTCAGGATCCTGAGGAGCTGGAAGTAAAGCTTTGGCTGCTGGAAATGGATTGCAGGGTGTGATTCACTGCAGAGAGAGAAGAGAGACCAAAGAGGAGGGGAGGAGGGGAGGAGGGGGGAAGTGGAAATGAGGGTTGCAGCACCATTTTTCACAGCAGACAAAAACATTTGCTGGGATATCAATTTGGAGATGCGAAGCAGTCTTCCCCTCCTGCCCCATCATCCATCATCTTTTCGTACTAACCACCACTTGGGCACTCCGCACTCCGCACCCCCACCCCCTCTCTCTCCTCCACCCTGCAACAACCCCACACACAGGCACACTTATACACCTTTACCCTCTGCCTTCTCATGGCTACACATACAGGAACACATGAACACTTTCTGCAGCCTTGTGTAATTAGACAGAACATACATGCATAAACACACACTGGATGCAAAGCAAGGCCTGTCTCAAACAGGACATGAAGGCGGGACCCATAGATGCTGTGTGTGGGAAGAAAATGCAAAGCAGCTGAAACGCAGCACGGAACGTGGTTGGGGTTGAGAAGGCGGGGCTGGGCGCCCGTCTCCCCAAGTCTTCTCCCATTAGCGCCAGTAGGGGAGACCCCACCCTCCGGCTGCCCCCTTATTGGCACCTTTGCCTGCACCCCATCACTCATCTCCCAGCCATCATCCATCACCCATCGCGATCAATAGTAGGCCACGCATTCATCAGCCCCAGGGTGCTGATGGGAAAGAGGAGGGTCAGCGGGGGGGGAGAGATGGAGCGGGGGATCACATGGTACAGAGAGGGAGTAGAAAAAGAGGCGAGCATATTTGAAAGTGGTAAAAAGGAGTAAAAAAGAAGAAATGAAGGAGGAGGAGTCATGTGGGAGAAAATGTGAGAATAACACTGAGGAGCAAGAAGCAGGAGGTCTGATAAAGCAGTAGGATGACAGCAAAATGTTTACTTGTGTATGCCATTTGATGTCATCAAGAGGGAAATTAAGACGATTTTAGGGGTAAGATATGAAAATACATAGAGGTACATTGACATGTAAAAAGAAACAATTATACTAGTCTTAAGAAAAGATGAACGCCATTGCTGCAGCAATGATTAAAGAAGGCATGTCTAATTTGCCACCGTCACATTTCTAGGTGACAGCCTTGAAGCCATCATAATGATAAGTGGTGGCCGTGCACATTGCTTCTCTACCTGACAAATGGGATAGAAAAAAACAGAAAGATCCTTTCGGGCAAAGAGAGAAATGTAACTGAAGGGAGGTTTAATGTGCATGATTATACACACAAGCATACAAACATGCACACATACACATATAGGGAACATAATGGCGCAATGTCCCTGTCAGTCATTCAGTGTTTGTCAGTTTCCGGCAAGGCTCTGCACTTTGTGCTGACAGCCCATAAGTTGTGCCGTCACACACACACACACACACACACACTCGCTCAGGCCTTTCCCTTCTTGACTGAAGGTGGACCGGAATAGATCGCACTTTAAGATGATGGATGCTCCCTCTGCCCAGAAAGGTTAGGGGCGGGGCGATAAGTTACTGAGTCAGGGCGAGTCGTAGAGGTGGCCAACAAATATACCATAATTGTGATTGCTTGACAGCTAAGACATGGACCTCTGTCATAGCTGGAGCACACTATGACGTATTTGTTGGGAAATGTATGAAAAAGGTGCAACATGGCATTTTGGAACTGCTTATTCATTTATCATATATTTTATTTGTTTTAGCTGGCTATTTATTAATGGCATCAGAGTTTATTACATGAGGTCATATCGCGGCAGCCTCTTTCAGCATTTCTTCACCATATTATTTCACCAACAATATTATATACAGATGCACACACACACAGTAGCCAGTCAACGGAAAGACATCAAAACCAGACCGGAGACTATCTGGTGGAAACTAGAACCTTGAAGGCCGGGTGAGAGAGTGTGTTTATCCCAATCACTACCCACTCTCCCCCATTTAGGCATCCACAAGGCAGCAAAGGGAGGCAGAGAGAGCTGTGGGTTAGGTGACATGTCCAGAAGCCACACCAGCACCACCACCACCAGCACCACCACCCACCTGAAGTCATCCAGTCCCCAGGTCCCCTCTGTGTGTCAGATGTCGCTCTCAGGTTTCGAACCCCGGGCCTCCATCTACCGGATGCTCTCATTGGATTATTTAGGAGAGGCTAAACACTCTTTGTAGCGAGCTGACTGGGACAAAACCCCACCTGGGCAGGATAAGCCACCAAAAGCTCTGAAGCAAGTCTCCTCTTGTCGCAAGAAAATGTTGTGACACGTTAGGAATTGTGGAGAGACGTATTAGCCCGGTAGGAACCATCGCTTGGTGTGGAAATGTTGATTTTTAACACACAAAAAAGAAACAACAAATAAATATTGCATGCCTTATTGAGAAGTGTATTACCATATATCAATGTGAGGAAACATAAAAGGGGAAACAATAATTGATATTGAAAAATGTACCTAACCAAGGGGATGTCCACGGGACACAGGAAACAACTGCAGGAAAAGGAAAGCAAGTGAACGTTGCCAGAATTTTAAGCACATAACTCAGAGTTTGATGCTACCTATTTCTTCCTGTTTCCTGTGATGTGACCTCCTACATGAGGCTGTGTGCTGCTCTTTTTTAAATATTTAATTGCGAGCCAAGCCATTGTCCTCATAGTTCACACAAAGGCACACAACACAACCACACAAAATACGCGTGCGTGTGTAAAGGTGCGACCCTTGTGTATGTGCATGCACGTGTGTCTCTGCATGTGTCCCTGTGTAAAGGGAGACCAGTTGCAGATAATAGGCGTTTGTGTTTAATATTGGAGGAGTTTGGAGGTAACCGCAGACCGGGGTCACCGTGTGTGAAGCCGGACACCCGATCTGCAGCACTACTGAACACAGCTATTGTCAAAATGGCAGCCTGGAGGACTGATATCCTAAACCTGATTTTTTTTTTGTTCCATTTGCTTCACTCACCGATACATTTTATGTTGGTTCCGTCTGAAATGTAGGAAGAAAAGGGTGGACAGCAAAGCAGGAAGTAAACTCATCCTGCCAGGGGAAAGGGTTGGGCAAGAAACAGAGGCGGTACAGACGAGTCCCACTAGCTTCTGTAACTCCATGCGATCTCTAATTGAGCGTTCTTTGGGTTTAGGGATCTGAAAGTTAGTATTATTAAAGTTAAATTATCAATATATTTACTGTACAGTTCCTCTCAGCTTTAAAGCATCAGTTTCACCGCTTACTCATCAGCATCTTTTCCAGACTCTTCTTCCATAAGCTGTTCCTGAGGAAAAAGGCTCTAATAACTCTTTGTTACATGAGGGTAACAAAGAGTTACCCTCATGTAACCATCACTCCCTCCACACACACACACACACACACACACACACACACACACACACACACACACACACCTCGTCCTCTCCCAGCCCAGCACCAAACAGCAGGGAGACAAGGTTAGAAACTAGCTAGAGCCGTGAATATTGAACTTGCATTAATCACGTTGACAGAAGCATAACTCCAAATGAATGCAAATTCGGATTTTTATGTGCTGGTTGCATAAATGTGCAACTGTTTGCTGACGTGTGACCATTTTAACTTTATAAGATGATGTTATGTCACCGTATGGCACAGGTCCTGCAGATTTAAGTTGCGCTGTAATCTTTGATGTCTAAAACACCATTCCACTATGTGACTTGTAACAGGCCATGGCCACTCAATCGTCCATGGCCTGATTACTTCTGTCAAGCTAGTGACGTTTAACCCGCTTATGGGAAATATTGTTTTAAAAAAAAGATTAAATAAACAATGATATTGCATAATTTATTTAAAATGCCCATTTCTTACTTAAATGGACTTATTGAGTACGAATATATTCTCGGTCAGGGTTTTTAGTAATATTAGTTAAAACTTAGATTTTAATTTGTCTCTCTCTGCAGTTGGATAAGAAGAAAAGAAGAAAAAAAATTAACAGGTGCTGACTAACAAAAAAAAAGAAGAAATTAGGTTAACAGGTTCCCCCCTTTTAATCCTGTCATTGGTACGTTGGTGGGAGTGACGCAATGAGGTTAGGTCACCAGTTAACTGACCCTTAACCTTTTGACCCCTGACATCATGTTGTTGGGAGCAGCGTGTGGAGGTATTCTGGTGTCTCAGACGGATCTGGATTTGGCTGGTTAAAGGAAGAGTGGTATCCGAGCTGGGGTACTTTTGTACTTGCTGTATCATTAATGGGGCACCGATAAAGATACGCAGATCTTCTGGCATTTTGTTACAGATTGGAAAACCGGCTTTGAAAACTGATGCGCTTTATCTTGCGTTTTCTATCTCGGCCACGTTTTGGTTCACAACACATGTACGTCTGGCTTTTTTTAATTAGTTTTTTTTCAAATTTTGAACTGATGTCCTGAATTGATAATAGAGAAAAGTTAATAGAGAAAAGATGTTGAGTGACAATCCCAGTGTTGTGGAAATTACACATAAAATACCAAATTCTTTACAGAGTATGGGTTTGAAAAAATCCAACACGAACACACTGCTCCGATGTCAGATCTCATGCACTCGTATTTTACTACTGTGAAGTAATTTGCAGCGTAAATCTTCCTGCATTAAAAATGTTCTCTTGAGCTGGTCAAGAGGGTTGATGGGGCAGCGCAGTCCCGGCGTAAATCAGCATAAGTGATCGGATAGATTTTTCTGTGTTAATGTAACGTAGCCCTGGCGTGCACAATAACTCAGACGAAAGGCAGGGAGAGCGAGTGTGTCCAGCGTTCAGCCCGCTATTTGCCAAACCAATGCGGTCGGGTCATCAAATCCACAATGTGATTGACCCATCAATTGACCCCTGCTGACCTCTCAGGCCAATCAGGCTAATGGCGGCTAGTGGTTTGAGCTTTACCGCACTGGTACCCTTTCACTTGCACTGCGTGAACACACACAAAGACACACTGACATCCAGTCCTACCCCACACACTAGGTTTCTAACCCATCTCAGTTTTAACTGCCTGTATTGGCACGCTGAGGTACTCTCGTTATTATTGACCTTTCTCTCTCCGCATGATTGTTAAAATCAACGGACCCTTGATCACTTTATAATGCAATAACATGATAGGACTGCAAGCCTAAGTTTTGGATTCACAAATAACTTTTTGTCACACTTCTCAGTCGTGTTTAAAACGTACAAAATACTCCGTTTGGGACCATATCAATCATTAAAATGCTGAATCACCATATTCCATCAAAACTGCCTCATGTGGATCAATATGTTTCTGCAGGCTCAATCTCCATAAATCAATTATGTACTAAAATGCTGTGTGTGCGTGTGTGTGTGCGTGTGTGTGCGTGTGTGCGTGTGTGTGTGTGTGTGTGCGCATGTGTGCGTGTGTGCAGTTAGATGAGAAGTGGCAGTAGGATGTATTGATCACATTCAGTATGTGTTAACTGTATCATGTGTCCACTTATTTGATGTAATGGTAGTGTATGGATCCTTAATTGACGGGAGGGTTTCATCAGGGGTGTGTTCCAGACACTCTGGGGCGGACAGGTCAAACTCATGTGGGATATGAGGAAGTTCACCAAACCCTCATAGGGCGTCCGTACCAAGGTTTTGTATTTTTGATTTCCTAGATGTGCCCATATTATAGCGTCACATCATTAAATTGAACAGTAGCCGAGGTGTCAAATTCAATGGATGTTACTGTGCTGGGAGCAGCCAAAAAAGGACAAAAGACATGCATTACATCCATAATTTTTCCCATTATATTACATAACATGTATCAACCAAGTCGTTTTCAATATGTAATGAATTAAATATGAAATCCTAATTTAATCAAAGCGTTTATGTTACAGGTTTGATAAAAAACTAAATAAATGTGCGCAAAAACAATTCTTGATTATGGCCATAAGTAGTTCCCCAGTACATTACAAATCATTTCCTCCATGTCCCCTTCCATGCTCTAGACTGTAGTTAAATAGCATTTCAAGAAGCAGCAATGAAAGACACAATTATTTAGTATTTCTTGAGTACTCTTTGGATCTCAATGGTTCCCAACAATATCCTATTTTGTCCAAAAGAAGTCCAAAAAAAGGTCTAAAAACAGTCACATCGGTTGCTAACTGTTTCATGGATGAAGCCCTAACGGACAGCAGCCATTTATTTTACATTAACACAGCTCGTTTGTAGAAATAATTATCATAGGAATAAGAATTACGTAGGCTTCAACCAAGATAAAAGTAATTATGGAGTTGGCTGAAAAATAACTGCAATGTGAAAATGTGCTTGCATTGCACTCGTCATTATGAGTTATGTGATTGTAGAAACCTTGCTCAATACTTCAGAAAAGCTGAATCACCTGTTTTTCACCGTACAATGAAAGATACCAGACAATAATCAGCCCACAAAAAAAAAATATATTTTGAACTTTGCTACGTGAAACAACGTCCCCCAACAGAGAAAGATCAAAAGCAGTGATGATCAACCTCTCTCTCTCTCTCTCTCTCTCTCTCTCTCTCTCTCTCTCGCTACAATATCAACTGAAATAAATTGCACATCTTTTCCAAACAGAGCAATTTCTCCACCATCTGTTCACCAACGTAAATCAGGGCTTGTTGATGTAAACCTCCTCCTTCCTCAAACTCCCCCCAGTGAGGACTGAATCAGGCTTAATCCCCAAGTCTCCCCTGCCCTCTAAATCATCCCGGCATACTAATGGCTCTATGCAGATAGAATGGTTCTATATGCAAAATGAATCAACAAAAAAACATGCATGTCTTGGTCTCACTCTCAGTTTTTTTTTTAAAATCAGTTTAATCAGCTAAGTTAAAAAGTCTTGTATTTCCCCTTGGTTTGACCAAGTTAATAACACAATCCTAAAACAATAGTGGACTTGGGGCTGAGAATAGCCTTCTTATTTGTTCAAAATAACATGTTTTATTTTACTCAAAGTATATTAAACCCTTGATTTTTTTTTTCTCCGATAGTTAACGAATGATAAAATATTCTGTTGTGTGATAAAATGGCAAATTGAGAGTGGATGCGGTGATGATCTTCATGATATCCTATATCTTGGAGATGTAAATGCAGCTTCACCACCATCCTCACGCATGCAGATGTTTCCACAGATAATCGATGATCCAGCCTAACCCCCTTATGCCAAGGATTAACAATAGCCAGGCTCCACAGCCACATGTGGTGGACAAGAAAGAGAGACAATATGAATCAAAAGGGGAAGATCTCCATTAATGTGAATAGTTTTCTGTGTTATTTAATAATTTACTATTTATAGGCAAAACCTGGAGGCAAAATGTTGGATGAAATTCTAATATTTAAAATGTAAGCCTTTTCCCGAGGTGTCCTCAAAGCCCTAAAGAAAACAATTACACGTGTGAACTTATTTTATTTTATTTTTTTTCATCAATTTAACACATTGGACTAATCTGTTCAAAGTTGTTTAGGTTTGTGCAAAACAACCAGCAAAACTTTGAGCTACAATAGTTCAAAGTAACATCTGGCGAGATGAATACTTGGGATCTGCGAAGCAACAGGAGCAGGTTTTAATGAAAACAGATGGCTTGACAGGATTATGAAACACACACACACACACACACACACACACACACACACAGATACATACACTTCACAGACACAAGAGATGATGAAACCACACGAGAAAAAAAAAACACTGCGGAAGATTGAAAGTGTTCGAACAGACTGGAGGCGATTTCCTTAATAATTCAACTTTATATATAGCAAAGAAACTTGGAAGCGACTGTCTGACCCGACTGCCTGCATCATGAACCATTTTAATTAGTTTAATTGGATACTTAATTTGCTCTCATAGGCTTGGCATCGTCTGCACACCTAACTTTCCTGGAAATGGATCCGTGTTAGGCCCTTTTCACATCTTTTACTTTAATTCACTTTACTTAGAAAATTATGTTTTTTATGTATAATTTGATTCCTCTAAAACATGCTCAGACACACAAGTGTTACATCTCTCAGAGGCAAATAAAAGAGTGCAGAAACTCCTATTAATAAAATAGAACGAACAAAGAAGCGTGAATGTTCATGTGGCCAAAGTTTGTTCTGACAGGCCTAATGGCTCTTATAGGAGATCCATTGCTTCATAACAAACATGGCTTTGAAGAAACTTTCACTAATTAAAGTCTCCCTCATCTTATTAGCCAGACTAATTGATTCAATTTGTCTTAGCTCAACTATTGGCTTTGACCTCTACTTAGTTAATGAATTAATTGATTTAGCCCAAGTGTATTTGGAGGAGTCAAAGAGGATTTTGACATGTTGCCCCTTTAATCTTGCTTACTCCAGGCACTCTTTTTTTGGTCATGATGGCAATGTATCGGCAAAGGTTTGGTGGGGGTGGAGGGTGGATAGCTGTGGATCGCATTTGCCACTCCACAAGGCTACCAGTACAGAGTGGATTTGGCCTTCTGCAGTTTGTCAGCGCGTGAAGAAGCAGCCTTGGCAGTGACATTTTAAAAGGTGCCATTCTTCAGCCGCTTTCAGACCTGGAAAGACACTTAAACCTGCACAGAAGCTGCTTTCCCTGACCAACCTCCACCTTCAGGAAGACGAGGCAACACTCCAAAGGTCTTCATGTTTTAGAGGAGAGAAATATGAGTCAATAATATTGCCATAATGTATGATTACAACCCGTATTGCCATAATGTATGATTACAACCCGTATACATCCTTTACAAGGGCACTTGGATGCCTACATTTTTTGCATCCACTTTATTGACATCGTTTTTCTTCATAATGGGGCGAGACAGAGGAGCTTCCTCATCTTGGATGCAGTTATTTGCCAGATGTCGGGAAAAGGCCAAATCTAGACTTGGCACTATTTAGAAGCATTTTCAGCTCTAACAGCACTGCATGTGTCCATTTATCAAAGATGGCAGAGCTGGATTTAGTTTAAAAAACAAAAATATAAGAAGAAAGAGAGATAGCATGGTGATATGCACTTACATGTGCTGCTCCTCATCGAAAGCAGGATTGGAGAGCACGTCACATGCACTGAAACATGAACAAACAGCTCCCTCCAGTGGTGGGAAATCTAAATGTTTTCTCCAGTGTGCTCATCAAGAGTTTCTCGTGAAGAATACAAATGCACTAAAATGTTGAAGACAATACAAACATGTGAAAGAAGGACAACATGACTGCTCTCTGTGAATACTATGTACGGTATGATGGTTATTTATAGAGAAAACATCTCCTATTGTACGCCTGTGTTCCTGTGAACAGATTATGTCAGATCCCCGATTGTGAAACACCAATTTGGAACTTGGCATCGCAACCGAATTCAAACATTGCTTTGTTCTGTTTGATCAGTGAGCCTTGAAAATAGGTCAAGTCATGTGATTTAGACTCATTAAAAAGAAACAGCTGATCTGTGTTGGACCACTGTAGGTTGTGTCTTGTCAGTTCTTCACAACATTTTACAGATATACTTAAATGTGAGTTCTTTAACAATCAAAATGTAACCAAATTAACCTTCTACGTTTCCTCGGAGAGAGAAGTTTCTGTTGATTAAGCTTTTTCCTCAACTTTTGAAATAAATCTGTACTTCTCAGGATTTAATGTCACTTAGCCAACATAAATGTGAACTCGCATGGAGGTCATTCTGATGCCTTGCCCTTTATCAACCAGTGTCCATTATTTATCCTTGAGAAGGGATAGTTCTTCACTGCCCGACAAGCAAGGATAACCCTCAAGGTATTTTCTTTTTCTAAAAGACCACCATTAATCTTCTAACCAGAAAATAGTGCAACCCATTACAAGAACACTTCTCTAGGGAGTTACGGAGGAAGACGGGCAGAGAGGTTTCTTCCTTCAGCTCGGACAAGAACCTGCACTTCTCTCAAAAATCCAATTCAGAGGAAAGATAGTAAACAAATAAAGTTACTGCCAAATGTGATAACTCAGCGGTTTCAGAATCAGAATCAGAAACAGTGTAATAAAGTATTTTGTGAGTTTAAGATTACTAGGATCAACAGTATCTGTATCTGAGATATTGAGTTCTAAAAAAATTAATTCAGTTTTCAATTGAGTGAGTTATGTTTGGTGTTTAAAACTGCAGTCTCTAAATAACTATTTAAAAAGTAAAACTATACTGATGTTTTGCAAGCACTGGCACTGTGGCCATAGGTGGACTATATTGAATAATGATCAAGTGAACTAGTCCATGAATATGGTTTGATGGGATAACACATGATGTATTTTCAGATTGTACCATGAAATAAAAAAGATGCAGATGAGGCCATAATTGATCTTCAAGTACTGTGATGTAATGGCCAATAATAATAAAAATGAAAAGGATTCTCTTTTTTTTCTGAAGCAATTGATTTCAGTGCCTCGGTTTAAGGTTGTTTGTCTCAGCGATGGAATTGATAAGGCAAAAAGTTCATAAGTAGGCTACATGATTACATGAACAAATGAAAGAGAGTACTGTAAGCAGCTCGTCCAATGGATTCAGCATATGGCCCCAAGCTTTCACCACATCTTTATCAGAAAGCCTTCATGGAGAATACTTAGAAAAATTAGCCATTTGCGCAGATGGATCATGCAACACAAACACATCACACAGGCTGGTGTTCGTGGTTTTTTTACACATTTTATCATAGCTTTGATGTTGGTGGCAGCTGACACTTCACACACTTTGATTTTAATGGAATGTATCATTTAAAAATAGATAAGTGATGCACAGAGAGCGCTCTCTTGTGGACAAAATGCCCTCCATTTTATATAAAGACATTTTAATTTGTATGGTCCGAGCTAACTTCCAGGCTGCCACTCAAATTATTATTTGATATATATTATCATAATATGTGAAAGCAAAGTACACAGATTCATATTTTCATCCTCAGTGACAGTTTTATGAGTGTTTGATTAAATATTATAAGGTTTGTTTTTCTTAGTTTCTATAATACAGCTTTAAATTCCCAGCAAAGTGATCCGGCACACTATTAACAACAGCAATAAACTATTTTTTTCACTTTTTAAAAAAAGGCTATCTCATGATTTATCATCACCTGCTGCCATCTGACTTGCTGAGAGATAGCTGGCATGTAATCATTCGGCCAACCTATAAATCTACACAATGAAGGTTACTTGATATACAGAGGGAGAGGCGTCACACATGTGCAACCTTGTGTGAGATTTACAGACAATTCAAATGTCTTTTTTTGGAAATAAAGGGGGGAAATTACCCAGCCCTCTTACATAAATGTTGCCGGTAAATATGAGATGGCCGAAATAATGATTGTCAAAAATACTGTACATTTTTCATCAGAAAAGGTGTGTGTATATATACATATATAGATTTTAATATTTATATATGTTAGTCCTTTAGTCTAGTGTATTGTAGTCACTGTTGTTTATCTCATACTGTAAGTATCATATCCACAAATAGTGTGACATATTGGTAGGACATATACATTAACTGCATATTGTTTTTATGTCATTAATGCTGTGGTAGAAAATAGTTCCATACGCCAAATGGTGGTGAAATGTACCTCTTCCCTTTGTTGCAAAGAAGTAGGAAAAATTACTATTCATACCAATGTAGATTTCAATCCAAAAGCGAACTCAAAACATCTTCCCAACGGCAACATTACACACACAAACAACACAAAATCCCAGATTGATAGCTTGCTGAACAGATGACCGTGTAAACCCCAAATCGAGCGTCCCCTTTATTTTTTCCTTCTAGGAGCACTTCCCCTTTAACTCGGCGGCAGCCGTCGTCACAGCGGGATGACTCGTATATTTTGCGACGCGACGTTCACGCACCGGCTCGCCGTCGCTGCCATAAAACAGTGCATCGTGGAAAAAAGAACGAAAACAAACCCCGTGTGTTCATGTCACAGCCCGCTGTCTATAATGTGAAACCATGCTCCGGTCGTCTGAGACTCAAACACCAGCTTTTTTGGTGAGCAGGAAGTCGTCGTAGTGTTGCCTGTGAGATTGCCATTGGTTCTGCACGGTCACTTATTTCTAGACCAGGATATGAACGTACGGTCCCTTTTGGGGGGGGGGATATACTGTGTGCTAGCTATGTTTGAGCCATTAATACACAATTTATAGGCAAAAGCTTCCACCCATCTGTTAAAAATATATCGACACCTAATTGTCTACAATGTACGGGCCTGCATAGGTGTGCGTGTGTATTTTGGAATTTTTAAATTTTTTTTAAAAAACACATTAACAACTTTTGTTTCTTGTTGCATCCAAAAGGAGAAAACGTTGCGGTTTGGACTTCCCAGCAGTCGGGCACCACCAGCAGCTCCATCTCGTTCCCGGGCTCCTGGAAGGGCCACTCTTTGCTGCCCCAACCAAATGAAGCCAACGTCCTCCCCAGGAGCAGCACTCGCAGAGGACTCCACCTGTCACTGGGACTCCTGTGCACCGTGCTGGGCTCCAGTAGCCCACCCATGCCTGTGATCCCCATCCCACGGCGGGTGCGCAGCTTCCATGGCCCCCACACCACCTGCATGCACTCGGCCTGTGGGTCGACGCATGCCTCCAAGCTAGTGCGCTCCAAGTACAATAACTTTGACCTCTACCTGCGCTCGCGCTGCATGTACAGCTTCCTCCGTTTCCTCCTCTACTTTGGCTGCAGTCTGCTGACCTCCCTGCTCTGGGTGGCGCTCTCTGCTCTCTTCTTCCTGCAGTACATCAGCGTGCGCGTGCTCCTGCGGCTGCAGTACAAGCTGTCTGTCATTCTGCTTTTGTTAGGGCACCGGCGCCTGGACTTTGGGGTACTCAATGACCTGCTCATCTACAGCATGCAGATCACCATGTTTCTGGTGGGGGGCCTTGGCTGGTGCTTAATGGTGTTCGTGGACATGTAGCTCCGACTCTGAACGACGTGGGGGAAACGCCCCGCTGAAACTGAAGCTGCGTTCTGTGGCGGTATGGGACAACATCTACTGCTCGAGTTAAAAAATTTAAAAAAAGACCCCTTTGACGTCAACTTGAGATCTTTATGGTTTAGTTTCAGATATGATAGAGTCCATTAAGAATCTCTGTAACAACCTCCTGTGTGCTGTCCCTCGAAATGGTTGGTCCAATATAGCTCAGAGAGAACCACCTGGGTGCTGAATATCAACACCGATGCTTGAAGTCAGTCTTACCAGAGTCAGACTCTCGAGACGGGGAGGGTCGAAATCAACTGTATTTTCATGCCATTTGTAAACCGTTTTCACAAATTTTGTAATCTTGAATCGAAACTCATTTGTTTACAATAATGAAAAATGTCAATGTTGCATGGCAAAGTGACTGAACATATGAATGATGTGCCTCAGGGCTGTCTAATGAAAGACATGCAATTTTTGTGCCAAAATGAGGCCCCCCCCCTCCATCGGAAAAGTGTACCACGATTCCCAGGTTGAGATAATTCCAGTTATTTAGTATAAACAAACTTGATATCATGTAAACATACATGTACCACAGAGAGTCTGTAACCTATGGTGGATAAAGTTGTCAACAGTGTGTGTAATGTGATTATTATTTTTTTGTGGAAGAAGAATAAGTGGCTACACAACTTCTTTTGTAAAGTTATTAAATGTATTTTCTGTTGATGAACTGTTTGGTGCTTTAAATCGCATGGCCGACTGAATGTGTTTACTGTGTTGGCTAACACCCATGATTGCATGCCTCGAGCTGTGTCACAAGAGTGTGTGACAGTTCAAATTGAATTGAGAACTCGTCTTTGGGTCAAATGTTCACGTTGTTTCAGAGCTGCTCTGACAGACTTCTCTGTTTAGCTTCCTCCAGCATGCGAACGCCGGCCACGACTCTGGGCCCCGCTGTCTCTGCCAAGCATAACAATGGCAATGGCTGTGTCCCAATCACCTTATATAGCCTCATTTTCACATGGCATCGGGTATGCTTACAGGATCTAAGGAGGGCTGAGGCACTCAGAGAAGCCTCTTAAACTTAACCTGGCATTTGTGAGAATAAGTGCACCGTCACGTACGTACAAGCATCAGCTTTGTGTTTCGTCCGTTAGTATGAGAAACCGAGCAAAAAAGGGTGTAATTTGTCTTTATTTATGGGGGATTTCAGCACAGAGACTGGTGGCCTGACTGACATGCTTGAAGCTGGTAAGGTCTCAGGCTGTAATTAGATAATCACTGGGGAAACAATAAGCTTTTGTTTCTGAGGATCAACACATAACATGCCTCATGCACTGAACTGGGCCGATCTGACAGCCCACTTACAACCAAGGAGCACCAGAGAACATGAGTTGTCTTGTGATGTCAACATGGTGCAGAAGTTAGGCTTGGTGATGAAGTCGTGGCAGATTCATTTTCATTTCTTCTTTTCATCTGAAAAGCTTTCATCTGAAAAGCTTCTTCTTTTCATCGGAAAAGCTGGTCGGTTTCATTATTATAATTGTTTATGTCCAGATCATTGATTGACGTTGACACTTGTTCTGTGTTTGTTTATCTCTTGAGGTTCATGAAGTATGTCATAACATGTCAACTTAATTCATCCAAAGTTTGATCAACTGTGTTGCTACTAGACTGCGGTTACCAACGGGAACAAACTAAATCTGTTTTATTAGGCCACAGTTACAGTTTTACAAGTTAAGCTGGATGTCATGACATTATGAAAAATCTTTAATTTCCTTGTAAATATCAATGAAATTGTAGTTATGGCACCAACCTACAATGAGATCATTTTAGGCTCGCTACTCAGTACCACAGACAAATGATGGTCCATGTAGGAATAGTCAGTGCAACCACACACTGTTGAAATACCAAGAGGGACAATAAGTGCACTCTGAATTCTATCAAGTGCCATCAGCACACGGCAAACCCATAGAGGAATATCACAGATAAAATACAATTTGAAATTTCAACAAAACGTTTACTCTGTAAAATGACAGAAGTTACAGATGAGATATAATGTAATATAATATAATAGAGAAAGAAATAAAGATAGTGCCATCATGAATCACAGCAAATTGGGATATGGCCTACATAGATATGTTTACACAGGAATAACCACTTGTGGGAAGTAACAAAATACATTTACTAAATTGGTTAGGCTATATATACCAGGAAGTAAATCCATTTGATCAAAATGTATAATTGTAGTCGATTATATTTTTTACTCAACACTCAATCTGATTACTGTGTTTGAAGGCTTCTTTTCAGAAAAGATGATGAGATAATAAAGTATGATGGATTGCTGTAGTTTAACCTCGATTACTTACAGCAGTAAACGTAAAGAGGTCGTGACCCCTTCAGAGGGTCACATGATGATTAGGATGAGTTAGGATAGTGATGGTTCTTAACTTGCAACTATGGCATGTCTAAATAAGTGTTTTTTTTTCTCCTTTTATTAACCAATTTTCATTCTTAATATGTAATGAAATATGTTCAATAAGTATTTTTAATATACATTATCCACCACTGTGTGCAGGTGTGGCTCTGAGTGTGACGTGTGCAAATGCAATGTGGGTGTTACCCTGCCATGGACATGGAGGAAGGGGGAATCACGAGGTTGAAGTATACAACATGCATACCAAATGCTTATGTTTATGGTCATAAACATTCAAAATATATAACGTTGCATCCTATGCGGAAGCCAGGGTGGTCACAAAGCCGTGACGGGAGAGTATTCGGCCACTCCGACGTACAGCAGACCCCAGAGCAGTGATTTGTTCTCGTGAGCCGGGGCGCTGTGATATCGCATGCCTGCAGTAAAGAAAAGTTGACTTGAGGTCACACCGCCGCCAGTTGGCGCTTACAATTTAGCAGAACGGCACACATGCGCATCGTGCAGCCTGAGCTGTCATCACACCGGGACACGTGAGGTAACCGCACATGTACGTTTTTATCTTTTTAGGAAGCACGACGGAGGCACCCCATTAACTTTGGTCTTTTTCACGACACAACGCACCCAGCGTTCGGTAGGTAGCAGCGGGGGCTAACTCGCCGCTAAGGGGGTTTTGACACAGACGGAAGTCCATCCATCCATCCATTTTCAATACCGCTTATCCTCATTAGGGTCGCGGGGCGCTGGAGCCTATCCCAGCTGACATAGGGCGAAGGCAGGGGACACCCTGGACAGGCCGCCAGTCCATCGAGGGCTTTAAGGTGCAGACGGAAGTCTGCACCTTAAAGCCCGCAGAGTGCACCGGGTTCTCGTGTCCGTAAAGGCGCAACGATATGACCGAGCACTGCTGACAGTCCATTTAGCGAGCGCGCGGACTACAGCGAGGCAGTGTACCTACAGTAGCCCGGCAGGGTCCTCCTAAAAAAAAAAAAAATGTCTGCGTCTTTAAAAATAACTCTTTACCGGGTGGTGCATGATGTCAGGTTGCATGCACTGTTCATGTGAGCGGCGTTCACTTCCTGCAAAGGGATAGGAGCGTAGCGGGCAGAGAGAAAGAGAGAGTGGGATAGAGAGATGGGGGGTGGGGGTGGGGGGCGCTGCGAAGATAGGACTGGAGTGATATAGAGTGAGCCAGCGGACGAGGGGAAACCGGGGCCTGCTGCTGCTGTTGCTGTTGTTTTTATTTTTGACACACACACCGCAAACTTTATAGGTTATCCGAAGAGAAAGCCTGCCACATCTGCGCCAGCTGTCAGCCGCAGTTTATGGAATAGCGACATATCTCGGGTAAATATATCCCCTTCTGTCTTGGCTTGATGTGTACAATGCCTGGTTTGTGTGACGCATAGGTTTTTTTTTTTACCATGCATTATTCCCTCGCTGCTCCTTCTTTATATACAATAGGAAGCTGCACACTCCGACAATCCGCTTGACATAACAGTACGAGAGGTGATTTAGATTCAAACTACCAGCTAAACTAAGCGCGACTCGTAAACTTTCACGAAGTCATATCGCGAAATGTGAAGGTTTTACTCGCAGGGGTAAAAGGTGTACCACGCGCCACTAGAATGATTTAATCCGATTGGAAGGACTATTTTGTGTTGCTCTTTCCCATTCACACATTTATGTCGTCAAAATTCTAATGCTGGGCGGTACTTTTAAACTCTTAACCACAGGAAATAGTGTTGTCATTAGTTGCAACTGTACGAGTAGAAAAAGTGGCACGATATTATCGGTCTTGCGTCATGATGAAGTCAAAACAAAACAAAACAAATATCTCCGCCCATAAGGATCCATTGTGGTGCTATATGTTGCATCATTGCGTCAAGGAATGAGCCTACTTTACAAAAATCAATTGAAGTTGCTGCTGTTGTCCTAAGTCATTATTGCACAAGTGTAGCAATGAGTAGCCCGAAGTATGATTCAATGCAGCTGGCTTCCCAGATTCTCAACGTAAGCATTTCCCACGCATTACATTGTCAGCACTGCTAGTTCAAGGTATTTATTTGAGTACTTTAGTCTAGTACAAGAGACAAAAAAGACACCAAAAAAAACATGATACAAATATATAATGTATCAGAGTGATTGGACTATTAAGATTAGGTTTCATAATTTATAAAAACTGTTCAGTACACTTTACTGTTGCCTGCTGTGGTGTCAGCTGTGGCCCGGTTTACCTCACCTGAACCCCCTTGCACGTGCGTGTGTGTGCGTGCGTGCATGGGTGTGTGTGACTAGCCAGCAAGCATGTAACTTGTGGCAATTTTCTTCATTTCCTGTCCCTTTCCTTCCCTCTCACATACACTCTTTCTTTCTGTCAAGCCGCTCTTATTCTTATTCTCTGGTCCACCGACTATGGAAGAAGAAAAAAAAAATATCCCAACCATTACCAAGTTAGTTTACGGTCTACATCTTAATCTCTGTCGTGTGGTTTCAATTTACAGTATATGTAGCATCCTGGTCCCAGACAGGTGTCACACAGGTTGGACTTTAAAACGACAGCTTGGCTTATGGAGTCATGTGAATCATTTAGGTAGTGTGAAGTGTGTAGCGTTCCTCACCATTTTACAGTTTTGAGCGTTTTAGTGCCCATCTGTTTCTGCTTCTCCCCCATAGAAATATAATGGGGGGGGGTAACAAGATGTATTCTACTTCTCTTTTGAATAACAAACAGTATGAATCCATAGGTGTGCCTGCCAGACCAATAGAAACACAAAGGTAGCTTCTACAAAGCAGTTTATGATCCCCCGCCCCCTCCCCAATACGTGGAAATCAGATTGATGTAAGTTTTTTTTAATCTTCAGTGTACACAACATACATGGAAAATATGGGACTTTTTTTTCTCTTTCCCTTTTAAACGGAGGCCTTCCAACGCCACTCGGCTTTGACTTGGACGTCTGCCAAAGGGTTGTGATGGCTCTCAACAGCTGTATTTGTCTGTGTGTGTGTGTGTGTGTGTGTGTGTGTGTGTGTGTGTGTGTGTGTGTGTGTGTGCGTATTTGCGTGTGTTCTGTGAGTGTGTTAGCGCATGTGTGTGTGTGTGCGCTCTCGCTGTGTCCCGGGATGCCCTTCCTCCATAGGCCTCACGTTATACAGCATTCCACAAGGGGGCCCGGGGCTGTGTGCAAGTGGGGAGTGTCAAGGAGAGAGAACGACAACACCGTTTCAAATATAACTGATGCGGATACGGACAGAGAAGGGGGAGAAAGTACAAAGACCGTGAGGGACTTGCCTCATCTCTTGTTACACCCCTGCATGAACAAGAGTTGAGGTTGCCTCAACACATGAAAAGCATATTCAGGTTATACAAGCTATGGTATTCTTAATTTCTTATTACACAACTGTTTGAGGACAACAATAGCACGCTTAGAACATTCAAAACCTGGAGTTTTTGTTCCCAGTGCTGCTTTATTTGCTCTGTGATTGTGACTGCTAGGTGCACTTTTATTTGCACTCTATATGCGTGTATACTCGTGTGGGGAGGTGTGTTTGATTTTCCTTTCCTGAGACGGTAATGAGTCATTGCTGATGGTATGCGATACAGGCCACCAGTCATACATCATATTCTCATACATTCTTGTATCCACTATGTAGCACATAACTACTGCTGCTGCTGCTGCTGGTGTGTTCAGGCACGTTGGTTCTGTTATTGGAACTGATATTCGAACAGATTAGGTTACCTGTGGTTATTTCTAATGAATTGGATGTCAAAAGAAAAATACAATAGTTTGGTTCTCTTCTTAATGCGATGATGGGGTGTGTCACTATCAGAGTAAAAGCCTGGCAAGTTCATGAATCTGAAATGACTTTAATGTTGGCCATCCAAAAAGGTTTGAAAAATGGAAACGGAAGAAGAGTATCCAACCAATATTGTGCGGGTTTAAAGGTGCAAGATGGGGAGCATTTTGATTGCCTCTCGAAGGCAATGTTGAGAACATGTCGACGGCTCATGTCACGCCTCTAACAGCTCTTAAAGTGCAAACTATGGCAAAAGTGCTGACAGAGCTCACAGTGTTCACCTGAGGTGGGACAGGAGGGTGGGGGCTACGCTTCCATGACAACACCGCCACCGCCGGTCGGGACAGCAGCTTTAACCGCTGCATGTGAGCAGTGCAGAGCAGTGCAGAGCAACGTCCGTGAGCTAACCGGTGGTGCATGCTCGCATGCACGAACATGCAATAGAAGCATGCGCAATAAAACCCTAACCCTATGTAAACAAAGCACAAAAAGAAACTCGGAAACAACACACAGAGGCAAAGGGACTTAATTCTTTATTTAGGGAGACTTTCTTTTTCTTTACATAGAAAATAGTTGTTTTCTACTGTATTAATACTGAATATTAAATACAGTTCTTTTGTTAAAGGGGTATACTTTCTTGATTCTTGTTGTTCTGAGTTTGTATTCATGGTTGAATGCACTTATTGTAAGTCTCTTTGGATAAAAGCACCAGCTAAATGTAATGTAATGATGTAATGTATAAATACTCATCTCCTGAAATGCAGATTTATAGTAAACAAAGTTGGAGTGACCTTACCTTGTCCACGTATTTTCTTATCAAAGCCACAATTAAATTGGGATTCATCAAATCAGATTACTCTATAAGTGAATCTGGCTGCACTGTTGACAAAAATAGATTAACTTAGATGAATGAAATTAAGTCCAAATGACTTGTGTTAGGTCTGTCTTCTCACTGATATAACTACCCATTAGGCAATGTTTCCCACCTTAATCAATAGTGAAAAAGAAAAAAAAGTCTTAATCAATAAAGTTGGCAACAGAAGAATTGCATTTGTCCTGCGTGACACTATTAGCAGCCAAACTACATGTTCATGGTCTAAAAGGTGATCTAAAAGGTGATTACCAAAGAGGGCTGGGCAGTTCCTTAAATGCACTGCTCAAGTAGTGTAGCAGACTCTTGGAATTCACTACTACCCTTTGTCAGTCCCTCTTACTTTCCCAGTATTTCATACAGATGTGAGGCTAAGATGGAACATAAAGCAATATGTTGCTTTTTGTTTATTTATGCACCCTTAAAATTAATTCCCTACCCCCCCCCCTAGTGGTTTATAGTCAACACAGAGATAATAATAATATAGCTATGGATCTGAGTTTCTACTACTTTTTTCCTGTTATTTACTGTGCACAGATATACATGTACAGTCCATTTATGTACATGCTGAAATGCAGAAAAGTGGAAAAAAATAATGAGGGCGCAAATGTGAGAGAGAGGATCAGCAAAAGCCGTTGGAAACCTTAAAACTATAACTCATTTGGGCTACTTTGGCTTGCTACATGCTTTTCAGGAAGCCTTCCAAGAATTTAGACAATGAACAGTAAACATGGCATGTTCCTCAGAACAATTCCACATTAGATCTCAAAGATCACGTGTTTCCTCCCCCCCCACACACACACCACACACACACACACACACACACACACACACACACACACACACACACACACACACACACACACACACACTACATTGCTGATAACTGCAGCAGCTAAATCTCATGTTCCATGTGTATGCACTGTACTTATACTTGGCAACACTTGGCAAGAAGGAGCTCTCAAAAACTGCCAATGTGCAGACTCTCTCACTCTCACTCTCACTCTGTCTCAGAGATTTCTGGTAAGTGACATGTTTGGCCGTTGGCATAATGCCTAGCAAGATCACATGGCATGAATGTCGTGCCTGTGTTCTGTGTGTGTGTGTGCGCGCACATTTGTGCTCAAGTAGAAAAAAAAAAAAGAAAAGAAAGGGAGCATGTGCACATTTGATTGTTCCAAGTATTTTCAGAATGAATAGGAGCACGTAGCCCTAGCGAAGAATTATGTGCTGAGAAGTATGATGAGGACGTGTTTCTGATGGTCATGAGATTTCATTCCCCAATTGGATGGAAAATTGGATTTAATACTTCATAGTCAAAGCTATTTTGCCTCATGTTATGGTATTTGTGGCATCATTACGTAAAAACATCCATGAAGGTTATGTAGCCCTATAGAGAACTTATTTCACTTATTATTACTTATTATCACTTAGTATTTTACTATGCATCAGGGGCGGTTCTGAAAAGCCAGTAATACCCGGCATATGATTTCCAATTCTGGGAACTCTGTTTGAACTCCTTTTGTGTATTTAGTTTACAGCACAGGGTTCACAACCATACGGTCACTTGCACTCACTTAAAAGAAGAATGTGTTGGCTTTTTAACCCCCCCCCCCCATATCTTTGCAAGTCCTTCATTGTAACTGAGGGCTGTAGCCTGAGAGATATTCTCAGATCCTTCGTGTTTTAGCGAGGGGACATTAGACTTACTGTGAAAGTCAAACCTATAATTCAGGAGATGACGCACACAGACATGCACAAACACACAAATTCACAAACGCATGAATAAAACCCACAGAATCATTCAGATATGCACACTTGTGCAGAAGAAGAGAGAGAGGGAGCATTTATCCTTGCAGCCCACCTCAATTTTCCATGCTCTATCGCTGTGTGCTGTACATAATTAAATTGCTGCAAACTTCAAGTCTCTCTAGACTTGTGCCGGTCAACAAAGCTTGCTAATTAGTGCATAAGGTAGGACGCGAGGAAAGCAAATAGGCTGACCCCTTCTCTGGGCCGGTGACCTGTCCTGTATGTGCTCTTCATGTCCTAACCGCCTGGCAGAATGTGGGTAGGAGCCAATGGAAAAAGACAGGAATCTGAGGCGGGTAGTTTTCACTACACATCCTCCCCCCCACCCCATCTACATCTCCCCCAACACCCCACCCCCCTCCCATTTCCACAGCTAACATGCGTTTGCAATTACTGGAGGATCACAGCATTACTTACCTGATGCTTGCAATTGTGTTCCTTGCAGAAGGGAAACGCCACTTTCACTTGAAATTTTTGCCCCATAATGTATTGTTTGGTAATATACGAAAGATGGAAATGTCCCTTCTTTTGTGGTTGTTCTGGAGGTGACAATAAACAGAATCATCCCTTAATGTGCTATGTAGCTACAGCCCGCTGGCGCCTTTAGCAGCAAGACTTGAGAAAGCAGCTAGCCTAGCAAAGATTTAAAAAAAGACAAGACATCTGCCTACCAGCTCCCATAAAGCTCACTATTTAACACGTTATGCCTCGTTTATTTCACTCATACAAAAATAAATTGTCGGATTTCATTGCTCCTCACCAACGAAAGATTGTCCAGCACGTAACCCACCGTAAACATAGAACTTAATGTTTTTGTATTATTATTATTAGTGAGTTGTAGAGGTAGAAAAATAATTATATATATAATTAATTAATTAGCTACATGACAAACAGTGCAGGCCATAATGTCAGTCCATCAGCAAATCAAAGTAACCTGACCTTTTTAAAGTAATGAGAATAACCATCCTGTTTAATGTGTTTGTGATGTTATCCCCCTTTAACGTAGACTATTATAGCTCTGATACTTTTGTACAGGATCACGCAACAGCAAACCCTTCTGTGTGTGTGTGTGTGTGTGTGTGTGTGTGTGTGTGTGTGTGTGTGTGTGTGTGTGTGTGTGTGTGTGTGTGTGTGTGTGTGTGTGTGTGTGTGTGTGTGTGTGTGTGTGTGTGTGTGTGTGTGTGTGTCTTCAGTGGAACTATCGCATGATTTAGCAATAACAATTCACTTATCCTCAATTGACCCTCATCTAGTTGTGTACATATAACTTTAAAAAATGCCCTTTTCATTCTGTCAATGTTTTCTTAATTGTGACTTGAGAAGTTGATAAACAAGCTCTGTTTACATAGGTCAGGTATGGCCCTTTTCAGTGCTGCCCATGAGGTTAACCAAGGTGGCATGTTATTTGATCACATGTATGCTAGCTTAGTCTGGTTCTGACTGGGAGACTCTTAGGTCACAGTAATGGGTGTTTATGTGGAGGGTGGGCATAAGAGGGGCGGGGGGGTGGGGGGTATGCACTCAAAATAAATGTGAATGTATTGCTATGCACTTGAACAAAACAGGCTTTTATATAACACTATAACACTAGACAGCATTATATTTTTTTTATGGGAAATGTCCCATGTCATGAGACATTCTTTTCACCTACCCCTGATGATCATATCAAACAGTGTTTCGTTCCCCCACTGCGCTTTTTTTCTTTTTGCGTGCAAGAGGATGAATTAAAGCATTCTGGCTGCTCTAATTGGAAAAAATGTACATGGCTCAGTCGATGTGGACGCTGCTCTCTCTGTATGTGTCTTTGTGTGGGAGTGTGTTTGTGTATAGTGTGTTTGTGACTGTAGACAGTGGGGCACTGATGCTGAAAGATGTGTCCTCATTTCTGCACTGGGCTCCTCTGGCGATCATGTTGGGCTGCTCTGATGTCACGCATGTGTCACTGCAGAACATTCAGCACAGCGCGGGGTGATCAAAATGGCATGTACATCGTCTCCATATCCCCCCCACCCCTCTCTCTCTCGCTCTCTCTCCCTCTCTCCACTTCTGTGTCACTCTCACTGTCGCTCACTCTTCTTATACTCCCTGTGTATATGAACTTGAAACTGTAACATACGGTTAAAGTCGTTCCCAAAATTAGTTTAGCATGCAGAGGGACGTCTCACGAGGGGGACAAAAAGCAGTGTCTTTGCTGAGGAGGAATTAAACATTGCTTTCACACTTTAAGGTGCCACAATCCTTGTCATCTCACCTGTCCTTGCCCCTGTTTGATTGACACTCTTGCTGCAGCTGCTATCCACCATTTTTTTTTTTAATTCTTGGATGAACATCCACTGGCATAATGTGTCACATTCTTCCAACACGTGAATACCTAAAGACCTTAACGTTGAAGTGACTTTGCAGCTGGTAGAACCTATAGACTAGCAAAGGAGACTTTTTTTCTTCTTTTTTTCTCAGCGTAACTCAGAAAGGGAAGAACTTGCAAAGCTCCTTAGTCTCCTGCACAGAGCTGTGCCTCAGGAACTATAAGATTAAGAATTTGGTACCAGCCCTTCTAAAAATGTTTTCCAATATTTTGCTGGATAGCAAGTTGGTTATTCTTTCCAAGGCACTCTCCCACAATGTACATGTTAGAGTGCAGTCCATTTCACATGACTAGCATGTTGGTAGTTAAGAGGGCTTGGATTGATGAGGCTGTGAAATTGCTAAATAACTATTTTGCTCAGACTTTTAAAATAAATTATAATTTTAGTCTTGACTGTTTGAAACCACATTTCAAACCATTTTTAATTTGTTTCTGTTATCAGCTTGAAACTCCCCCAGCAAAACTTAAGCTCTTTGAGATTCAAACGCCCGGGAACTCCCCACCCGCCAGAACCTTTTGAAGTTCCTTGGATGAGTCTGAAGCCCGCTTTGGCTTCTAGATCGAAATTTGACCTGGATGACTAAGAATCTTTGTAGTCAAGAATCACAATGCTGACATAAAGACAAATATAAATTCCAACCACACTTGGAGACCAAGTGTGAAGTAAAAGGGAGGAGGGGAAAAAGAACGTTACATAGAGAAAAGTTTGTGTACGAGTAGGTTTAGTTTTTAGTTCTTTCACACGCACATGTACGAGCATGAACAGATGCAGGTCGACGGAAACAATTCAAGATTTGGAATATACAAATTGTTGTAAGGAAATGCACTCACTGGGTTTATTAGACCTTAAGGATGCACACAGTGTGATATGGTAAACAAAACTGAACTAAAATATTTAAGTCAAGACAAAATCATCAGTAAACATTTTTGATTATTGTTTGAATTGGTAGTCAATCTATTCAACAGATCTATGTTAAAAGTACAGACAGTTGGTACAATAAAATATGTTCTCACCCATTCTATTCCCTTAGTATCTCTTTCCTGTTTGGTATGTGCATGTGCAGGATCACCACTGATGTGCTTTCATTTGATACTGATTCGCCCTATTTCCCATTTTTCACTGTCTCGTTCACCATGACAATCAAATCATGTTTGGGGGGGGGGGGGGGGATGCATACAGAGTGTCACCATTGATGCACATACACTCACAAACAGGCAGACCTCTTGTGAAATCTAACCTAATTGTAGTCCTTGTGTGACAGTCAGTGACACTCAGCAGGCCACTCCCGGCCCTTGTCCCCAGACGAAGGTCACGTTGAGGAGGACATCAGTGGGGTTTTAGGGCCGTGTTCTTTCGAAACAAAGTGCAAGCAACTGCACAAATCTGCTGTGTTTTAGCATCCTTGGGTATCGGATGTCTTGTGGCCAGGAGCGCTAGCACAGCACTGACACCCCTTCTTTGTAATTGTACTTGCAAGAATAAATTATCAAGGAGCTCTAAAGGCAGGCATCAACTCCAGCCAATCAGCGCCGTCTTACACCTGTCTCCTCCCTGCCATGGCACAATCACAGAAATGAGGGAGCGCATTCGAGCCGCGACAAAAGCTTCTCGGGAGAGTAAACCGATGTCCTTGTCAAAGTGGGAGTGCAACACCCCGACTGTGATGCCATGGGCAAAATGCTGTTATCTGTTCACATACACTTTGTACCGTGAACAAGTTTTACAGTTTTTATATGCATTCACACTGTTCACACCGAACTAGGCTCGCAATAAACCCTACCTTCATGAAGGTAAGATAAGATAAAACTGCACACATCTTCCCTTTTTTTGATGTCTTCATACATTCCACAGCTTTGCAATGAAACTAATTAACATATCACAATTGTGACCAATATCAGTTTATATTTTAAGTAATGTTACCACCACCAAATGGGCAAATCTGCCTGAGCGCATCGAAACTGATACTTTGCTGGCAGAAGATAAGTGCACACTAGCATGAAATTAGCACCCTTGGGCTCATGGAAAAATGTACAGTTGTGTGTTCTGCTTTAGACACCCACACACATGCTAGCTCGGAGCTGATGCCAATGTAAAGGATTTATCCGTATGAAAAAAAAAAAAAAAAATGACATTCCGTTCATGGTGCAGTATACTGTATCATTGTGTGCACGCACAAATGCTGCTGCTTAACGTCCACACATTTGTTCAACTGATGCCTCCCTGAATCACGTCTCGTCTTGGTCTGCTCTCTCTTCCCTCCTTTTTCTGCTTGTGCTGTTTACGAAGCTTCCTTTTTTCTTTTTTTTTCTTTTTTAAAGTCGGGGGAATTTTCAGTCTTGTGTCAGTGTTTGTTCAAAATATCTCAGTCTTGCGTGAGTCCTGAGCCTGAGTTTCCCTGCTGCTCTAATGTCACACTTATGTGTTGCTATAAACTGGAACGACCTGCCGGCCCCTGTGGTTCCGCAATACGAGCATTACTGAAAAAGATCCAGCCGTCTTTGTCCCTTCAGCACTTTCCCTTGTTGTCCTTAGGTTATCCTGCATTATCTTTCTTTTCCCGCTGTCGTATAGCAGGTTTTTGTAGCAAACAGCCATCCTGGAGAGACACTCTGCAACTGACGTCAGTAATGTGGAGGTGGAATGTCTTTTTGATTACAACAAAGTGTCAGTTTGTAGATATCGCTTGCCCTCGTCTGTCACTTGCCCTCCCATTCAACAGTATACAACCACACCATATTCAAATTATTGGATATTCTGATAGATGTTTTTAAATGGGCAAAACAACCCGATTCAGCCAGCCAATCAGGACTATTTAGCTTAATAGTCCTGTCGTATTTATTTTTCTCTTTTTATTTCTCCAGCATTCAGTATTTTCTTTGTGTTCTTTTGTCATCTTTGTTCCCGCAGTTTCATTCCTCATCCAGAACAGTCTTTTTAAGCATTACCTTTCGCTATCACTCTGATTTTCCAATTGCTCTCTAACTCTCTTCTCCCTGTGACTGTGCTTTGTCAACTTCTATCTTGTTCTTTTCTATTTGCATCTTTCACACACACTCCCTCTCTCTGTCCTCACTCCTTTTGTTCGTTTATCTCCTCTATTCCACCACTCCTTTTCGCCTCTCTCAATTTATTCTCCCCTAATGTACCTTTCAAATTTTCTCCCTCCTCTATCTCTATAGCGCTCAACTGTTTGCCCAAAAGCCACCGTGTGTGCGTGTGTGTGTGTGTGTGTGTGTGTGTGTGTGTGAATCCCAATGACCTAGTCGCTGGAGTTTGGTGTGACATAGTAGCCGCTGCGACTGTTTGTTTGTTTACCTCCCACAGCCACTTGGAGTTTATTAACAAAGCCTTTGCCTCAGGAGGATAATCTACACACACACACACACACACTCGCAAATACACAGACACACACACACAGACGTGCTCTTCCGCTGTCTTTCCCACTATCTCTTTTCTTATGCGCATCACCACGACTACAAACTACAGATGGGTAGCCCACCGTTTCAGGAGCTTCTTGTCACAACTTTGTGTTTTGGGGAAGTCTCCAAACACCGACATGTGATATGTCAGAGTTTAAGGTGCAAGAAAAGGTTGTTAATTCGCTGCAATGCCGTCTTCCTCCATAAAGCTGCTGCATTTTTACGTATGTATTGCTGTACGTGCTTTCCCCTTGCCCCTGCACTAGAAAATGGATGGATGGTTATTAGTCATTTTATACAAATGACAAGTGAGCCTTTGACTGATTGATTTTAGGGGAAATAAACAGTGACCACTAATTACGGTAGCAATAATTATTAATACATCTTCAGAATAACTCTAAATTACCTTGTAGAATTGATTTTGTCCGCTGTTGGCAAACAATCTGACATTTTATGTGCTAACTTGTTAGCATGCAGTTGGCTGTTTACACAGCAGATTCAGAACGTTCAATCTCCTTCAGCTCGCTCTTTGGTCTCGAAACGACTCTATTTTGCTGCTAAATGTTCCTCTTGGTTCTCCATCTTAGAACATTTGTCAGTCTTCTTTTCCCTGCTGGGCAGGTAGATTACGTGGGGGGGGGGGGGTTGTTTTGCTATAAAGCTTCTTAAAATTGGGGGCAACTGCACAGTTGTGATCACTTCGAGCGCCCCCTTTCACATAGTCATTTGTTTATTTGTTATTTTGAAAATATTGATTTATTTCTAAGTGAATAGCCAAGAGGATAGCTTCAGATTCATATAACCAGAAATACAAAAAATCAATTGATGTCCAGTCCATAACACTGTATGTGGTCATACAAGAAATCAATTCAAAGGTACTGATGTATTAAATCAAATTGTGACACAATATTATGATGCAGGCTTCCGGTCAAATCATCCCGCCTTAGTATATAATTCTAGTCATAATTTTTATATTGCCACGGACAGCATTGTGACCTTAGTTTTACCTAAAATACAAGTGGAAAGATACCAGACAATATTCAGCCCACAACAAATCATTTCATAGTTGTCTGTTTGTTACATAACTGTATGAATCATAGGGATTTTTTTTCTTTTTTCTTTTTTAAAATTATTTTTTAAAGAAAAGATGATTTTGATCCTGACTGTGCAGACAACGTCACCCAGCAGGGTCTATACACAGAGAATGATGTTGCATTAAAAGCAGTGATGAGCATCCTCTCTCTCTCTCTCTCTCTCCCTTTCTTTCTCTCGCTCTCTCTCTCTCTCTATCTATCTCTCTCTCTCTCTCTCTCTCTCTCTCTCTCTCTCTCTCTCTCTCTCTCTCTCTCTCTCGCTCTCGCTCTCGCTCGACATCCCATAATGATACTCAGACAGACTCAGGCAGACACCCGCCCGGTCACGATTGGTAGAACTGTTGCCAGGGAGCGTTGCCGTCTCAACGTGGATAGAATCTGTTGTCTGGTACACTTTAGACATGAGAACAACTGCAGGATCTGAATATTTATAACGAGGGGACTGTTCATATTGAGATTGTATAGAGGCAACATAAGGAAGAGAGGAAGGCGCTGTATCTATTCAGTTCACTTCAAAAATGTCTTCTAATTTCCTTTTTATTTGTGTATTGCCGTACCGTTATGAAATATTAATTAACGTAATCACTTCTCTCTATTTGTCATCTGAATTTATGTTCAGCTTAATTAGGTTTTTATTATCTGCGTCTTGAATAAAAGTTACTGTGACACCAACTTAACTTCAAGATTTAACTTACTCGAACTGTTCTACAGTAAGTGCTAAATGGCAAATGCATGAATCATAATTGTGTATGACTTTTTTTATAGTGTTATGTTTGAATGTTACCCTTTTGTTATTTGGTGTAGCTACAGTACAACTAGTAATTGAATCTGCGTGCATGTATGTGTGTGTGCCATCTGGCGAATGGTTTCATTTCTTCATATTATTCAAATATGGCTGGACCTGCTGCTACAGTTAATAACACTGTGCGTAGGTATGAATCCTTGATTAAAATGAATGTAACACATTCCAACAAAGGAACGGCAATCACAACAACATTCAGATCTCAAATCACAAACAACGTTGGCGCACACACACACACACACACACACACACACACGCTCGTGCCTGACTGTGTGTCTGCGGTGCCAAAAGTCACAGCCGCATATATAACGTTGATTATGAAGACACGCCCAGGTGCGCGAGAAACTTTGACGTGGAAATGCAAACACAAAAGGAAACGAGGACACAAGCAGCAGAGAGACACAAACACAATCAGTTGAGGGACTTCATGCCTTTTATATTTATTCATCATGGATGTGCAAAGTCTATATTTAATGCAGGTAGAAGGAGGCTGCAATTTCCGTATGCGTGTGGCTGTTCTTATAATGTACATGCATGTGTATGTATGTATGTATGCAGTGTGCCAGACTGCCGTCCTGTCTGCCTGACTCAACATATTCTCCGTTCACTCTCCTTTGCTCTTTCTCGCCCCCTCCCTCTTCCTCCTTTTCCCTCACTGCTCCCCCCTCCCCCTCCCCCTCTCCCCCTCCCTCTCTTTCTGCCCGGCTGGCACGTACATGCATGTCTGTAGACTCTGTACTGTGCTTGCTGCCGTGGCACGCGCCAACCTCACTGCAATGCAGCCCTGTGTGCATTAATTGGCAGAGAGAGACGGTGGCTATGTGGTATGCAGGGTGGGAAGGAGAGAGGAAAAGGGAGAGGGGAGAGGCGATGTAAGGACACAATAGTCACAATAACTGATTGATGGGCCGATGGACATGCGGTCTGGCAGGTTCACAGAGGGACAGACGGACACAAACAAACATAATGTGCATTGCTGAGTGTGCACGGGGAGATTACCTGACTGTGTTGCCGTGTGTTTAGGAGAACGAGGGGGGGGGCGCGTGTGTGTGTGTGTGTGTGTGTGTGTGTGTACACGTCTGTTTCCATTAGTGTGTTTGCAGAATTGTGTCTCCTGCGTTCGACTGTGCTTTTTCTGTGTGCTCGCTCATGTGTGGCTATATGTGCCATGCAGATATCACACGGCTGGAGCAAAGCTCTCTAAACCAAAGTCTGACTCACTGTATTCAACGCTTTTGTGATATCCTCCCTTTCGTATTTCCTCTGACTGAGGAGTAAAAGTTTGCTCAGTTTAGCACAACTTTCTCCACTTGAGGTTTCTTTGGCAAACAAAATGAAGCCCAATGTGTCTTCCTGGGGACACGCTCGGTTATAAAAATGCTCCGCATCAGCTTTTTCTTTTCTTTTCTTTTTTTTTTTTTAACGGATTGTGTGTTGTGAGGTGAAAAGATGAAATGAGATTTTGAAATCACTTTGACTGTCTTCATGTCTCTCCGAACGAAATGCAGAGCAGAGGTCGGAGCGCTTCCTCCGTTGGTTTTTTTTGCTCTCGCATGCAAGAATTACACAACATTTTAACGTGTGTATGTGTGTACGCACATAGAGTATTGTACAAATGCACTTACTCATCTGTCACAGCCATTTGCATTCTTATCCTCCCCCACACACATCTTTTCTGGAACGTATTCCTTTCTGTTAGCTGTTGTCTTTTATCTTTCCTGCCTTGTCACAGGCTGCGACATCTGGCTCCTGTCCTCCCTCATCCACATCGAGCAGCGTTTTAGGGATGCCTTCCATGCGCCTGGTCAACACAAAACACAAAAGTGTCGCCTTAATAAGCTGAGCCAGCAAAGTGGAGGCGTGAATTAATCATTTAAATGACCAATTCATGTAAGAGGACCAAAAAAAAAAACAGAATAGTCTTGCGTGAAGCCAGAACTTGTCTCCGTTGTGTGTAGGTGTTTGGCAGCAAAGTCCTCGCATGATTCAGAGAAAATACACAACACTTGCTCAAAAGTAAAGCCTCTTTTTCGTTTCTTTTTTTTTTTTTTTTACTATTGTCCTCCAACGATTGTAAGACAATGGGGAAATACATTGAAATGACAGCTTGTGTCTTTGATGAACCTTTTAAATTCTACAATTGGAAGGATGAGAGGGTTGCGTGCATTACAGCGTCCACTTTAGTAAAGCGTTGTTTTACCGTGACGCATTCTCTCCAGACTTGCGTCAAACAGGGATGTCAAAAGTTTCACTATTCTATGTTTAATTAATTAATGGTGGATATGACCTCAGTAAGCTTTTCTCATTTCTCCTTTGTCTTAGTCATCCACCCCCTTTCTGTTGGACCATATAGGCATCTGTGTCCAGGGGCAAGTGGCAGAAGTTGCTTCAACCTAATTGTCTTTCTCTACTCGTACTGTCCTCAAATGACTTTCTCTCTGTCTCAACTCTCCCCTCCCTCCCACCGTTGCTTCTCTCTAGCTCTGCCCAGCCTCTGTCTGTAACTGTAGCCTGTGTTTTTCTCTCCCTCCCACTCCCTGCGACGTATAGATACTGCATTGATCAGACACATGCACACACACACTCACACAGTGAGCCTCCCACTCCTTTCATCATTGATTCGCTCTGCTCTGCTCTCCTTCTCTCTCCCCATTCTCTCTCACTCCCTCTTTCTCTCTTGCTTTCTCTCTCTCTCTCTCTCTCTCTCTCTCTCTCTCTCTCTCTCTCTCTCTCTTTTTCTCTCTCGACACAGCGGCACTTGTTGAATTCCACCCTTGGAGAATAGAGGGGAGAGAAACACAGAGAGAGAGAGAGATAATGACAGGGAAGCAGAGGGAGGCTTTGAGACAGCGCAAGGACAGACAGTGAGCAAAGAGAATGGGGCTTTGGAGGATATAGAGATAGAGGATAGGCCGGGGAAGACAGACAGAGGAAAAGTCAGTCAGACAGCAGGGAGAGAATTATCTTCAAGACAGTGGGAATGACACTTTAAGAGAAAGAGAGTCGACCAGACGGAGTACATCAGAGTGCACGCCTTCCATCTCTAACTACTCCTCTTCTGTCCCGGTCCCGGCTGCTGCTGGTGTGTTAGCGAGTGCCGAGGCTCCATGGTGTGTTTTAACCAGAAGACTGGCTTACACAGGTCAGAACTGTCTGGGATAACAGTGAGCGCTTTTCTCTGCATTTGTGCATGTGTGGGAGAGTGTCGTGTGCTGGTTTCCCCAGGTGAGTGCTTGCGTGCCAGAGTATACAGTAATTTCCCTACGCTGTGTCTGTGTGTGTCTCTGTGTGTCTCTGTGTGTGTGTGTGTGTGTGTGTGTGTTTGTGTGTGTTTGTTTTAGGCGTGAACATTTTTATGTAAGTAAGCCAGAGTGCATGTCTGTCTGTATGGAGTGCATGAGGTGGGAGAGAGAGAAAGAAAGAGAGAGTGTGTGTGTGTGTGAGAGAGAGAGAGGCGGTGACATTTCTTTTCAGTTTGTATTCCTGGAAACTGTTCTGCAGCATTGCTTAATAATGAAACCAGTGCGTATATGTTTGTGTGTGTGTGTGTGTGTGTGGGGGTTAGCGGGTAGAAAAGAAAAAAAAAAACACAACAATGACACAAGGTTCAGGGAAGGATAGATGGTGCAAACATGCCCAGAGTATTTTACTGAGACGGACGAAATCAAAGTTAGTGGGAAATTGTGTGTACGGCGTGAGTTGTCCTGTTTGGTTTCCAAGACAGAGTTTAAAAAAGAGGAGAAATGCTGACCACGGTAATAGCGAGTCAGCAAAATCAAGAACTATCTCTAAACTCTGGTATTCAGTGTGGTTTCCTCCCTCGGAAAAAGTTGTTGTGACGGACGATTTACAGGTCGGCAAAACCCATGCTCGATGCACTAAGTGCAAGACATTGAATGAGTTCAAGGTTTTTGGGGGAATTTAAGTTGAGTTAAAACAACATAGCCTCAAGGTATTTCACAATGTCCTCATGTACAGTAGGCACGGCATTGTGTTTTTTTTCTTTCTGTGTGGACTGACTTGACTCCTCCTTTTCTCTCTCTCTCCTGCCTCGACTGTCTCACCCACTATCGCCGCATATCCATCTCTCTTTCACACACCTCTCACTTCTTCTCCTTCAACTGTCTTCATTTTCTCACTTCATCTCAACTCTATTTTCATTCTTGCGCTTTTATTTCATTTCAAGATTCTCTCAATTTTCCCTTCTCGCCTCTCTGCCTCCCTCTGGCATGTCTTTCATCTTTCACGCTTTTGTCTTTTCACTCCTTCCTCACTGCTGCATTTCTTTCTTTGCCAACGCATCTTACATACCTTCTTTTTTACAGATGCCTCTCTCAGTGGCGGAGTCTGCAGTAAATATCTGAAACCCTGCCTTCCTCTTCGTCTGTGGCCAACATGTCCCAGCTGCTCCACGTGGAGATCCCAAACTTTGGAGCCACAGTTCTGGGCTCCCTTAATGAGCAGCGCCTGCTGGGACACTACTGCGATGTATCCATCCTGGTCAAAGGTTTGTTAGTAGAACATCTGGAGATTTTATTTTAGTTACAGTAACTTTGAATTGACGCTCGAATTTTGTATCTCAATTTTCTTTCCGTTCTTTGTTATTTCCATCAACCAGGTCAGGCTTTCAAAGCCCACCGGGCCGTTTTGGCTGCCAGCAGCCTCTACTTCCGTGACCTCTTCAGCAGCTCCACCAAGAGCCAGTTTGAGTTGCCCTCCTCAGTCACACCTGCTTGCTTCGAGCAGATCCTCACTTTCTGCTATACAGGGAAGCTAACAATGGCAGCTAGTGAACAGCTCGTAGTCATGTACACAGCTGGCTACCTCCAAATTCAGCATATAGTCGAAAGAGGCATGGACCTAATGTTCAAGGCAAGCTCGCCTCACTGTGACTCGCAAACAGCTGGGTCTTTAGAGGAAACCGGATCCGAGCCGCAGAGTCCTTGTAACAACGGAAACGGGCTAGCGGTGGCTGCCCTTTTGGGAACCACGGGCTGGTCTCCATCCCTACTCATGGCGCAGCGTAAGATTAAACTAGAAGGGGGTGAGCCGACGCCGCTGACGACGTCTTTGGCGCAGAGCAAGATTTCGTCTTCGGAGTTGGGGAGTCGGCTGGCAAGGGCCAGTTCACTGTTCTACACGACGGCTGGTGGGACCGCCATCCATGGTTTGCCATCTTACCACCTTCAAGGGGCCGGTGGGGGAGGAACAGGAGGAGGAGGAGGAGGAGGAGGAGGAGGAGGAGTTGAAAGGTCAAGTCCTGGAGCGTCCAGCCTGCCAACCACTGACAGTCCTACATCCTACCAGAATGAGGATGAAGAGTTTGAGGAAGAGCCCTATGATGGGATCACAGAGGATTCCTACAGTCATCTCTATGGGCGTTCAGCTAACCCCTACGGGAGTGAGTATTATGTTGAATTGATGCTTTTATGAAATATTTGTGAAGTGTTGCAGTGCTTTTGGTGTATTTGGTGTAGAGCACTCATCACTGAAGCTTCACTCTTGAATATTTGTCATCATTAAAAACTTCTAAAAATACATTATGTTCTCAGTTAAAGTCAAAAACACTTTACTTTGGTATACTATGACAAACGCTATAATATTTACATATATATATATATATATATATATATATATATATATATATATATATATATATACACACACAGTATATAAACAAATTAAAGTTGCTAATGATAAAATGCTAACGAGACCATTTCAATGTCAAGTCGGCATCAATATCGTCTCACCAATATCTTCAGAATCTATTCATGTAAGATCTGAGTAAGTGAATTACTTTCTCAGTTGCCCTTGGCTCAGATGGAGGAAATTAATTTGATATCAGACCAACATAAAAGTAAAACTCAACATGACTTGCAGAAATATATACCCACGAATGTACGATTTATGGAACACAGTTCGTCATTGTCCAGAAAAGAAACAAGTGATGCAAATTCAGCTCATTCCAGTTTCATCATTTAATCTTTCATAAATCATGTATCCTGAGCATCTTGAAAAAGCAGGATGTTGTGCCTCCAGTGTGTGTGTGGGTTCTCTCAGCATAAAGATAGCTTTATGGAGTTATGATTGGAGTGCATCGTGACCAACAACACACACTTTATCACAGCTACAACAGCTGGTCTGTTATAGTTTTCACGCTGGTGCAGGTTTGCCTACACATACAGGCATAGATGCTACAGTATATTTACTTGTGTTTGCATTCACACACAAACTAACGTATGCATGTGCACACACACACACACACACACACACACACACATTCATGCATACATGCATACATACATACATGCATGCATGCATACATACACTCCATCTTTCTTAGAAGCCTGCAGCTTTGTAAAATTCTAGAGTTTCAGATATTCATGAAATCCACTCTATCTGCAATCAGAGCACCCTAGGGGGACATTGTGGGATATTTGAGAAGTGTGTGTGTGTGTGTATGTCTGTGTGGTAGGTTTAGGTGTGAATGCAATTGCAAATACATTAATCCAACTTTTCTCTATGCACTAGGTGCATGTGTGGGACATTTAAGGGATTTATTTCTCCTGTTCTCTATGTGTGTGTGTGTGTGTGTGTGTGTGTTTGTGCACAGGAGGTGTGTGCATGTGCATACTCTCACAAGTCCTCTCAGAGGTTAGGGGGAATCATTTTGTGAGTAAGAACCTAACACCCAGCTTCGGATCTGTCCCCCGTCCAAAACCCAAGTTGCGGATGCAGCAATATCATGACTTATCTGGGATACATCTGCAATGCTCTAAAACATTTATGAAACACAACAAGCTTGTCTGAGATTACACCAACCTGATTTATTAATTAAATTCTGTAGCCTCTTTTTCGATAGAGGGCACAGAAGGGTATGGATGCTAGTTATTTGTTGTCGTAGTTTATAGTATTCATATGGACGCATTCATATTTATCTGCTTCTGTTTTTTGCGGCGTAACAAAAGCCGTCTTATCCTATTCTCTTCTCGCTTGCTTTCATCAGTCCAGGACAAGCCAGAGATGGCAGCGATGCCCTTGGCCTTGGAGAGCCGCAACTGTGTGCTGATCCGCAGGGACCTGGTGGCGCTGCCCGCGAGCCTCATCAGCCAGATAGGCTACCGCTGCCACCCTAAGCTCTACACTGAAGGGGACCCCGGGGAGAAGCTGGAGTTAGTAGCTGGTAGGCACGCGCACACAAACGCATGCGTCAACTCGCACGCATTGACTCGCACACATGCGGAGAGTATCTTGCATGCAGTGAGTTTGGAAAGCAACCTTTTGCCCTTTTTAGATCATTTAAAATTAAATTGTTGGTAGAATGAAACGGATACATGAAATACAGGACATGAGACAACTAGAGGTATTCCTTTGTGAAATGGAAAACCTTTCAAATCAAAGCTGCTTATTCGCAAAAGATTTGTGACTGGGGGGGAGGTTCCTCACATGCGAGGGACTCTTCCCCTTTAATACAGGTGTATACGAGACTTCTGTCAGATCTCTATTCATCACCGTTTACAGTGACTGGACTCTAGTACTCTTAAATAAATTGGCGTTAAACCATACAATTAGGACATTTTGATTAAACCACAAGAAATCAATAACATTCCATTGAGTTCTGATCACTCGTGAAAACAACATTTAGTAGCGTCTGACCCTCGCTACTGATTGGTAGTTTTGAGCCACATCACTGTGGCGACGTGAAAGGGGCAGAACAAAGCTGCAGAGCTTCTCTGCAGAGATTGAGGACCGTGACAGAAGGACAACTAGCTCTGCAGTACTCATCAATCAAGCCTTTATGGTGGAGTGACTAGACAGAAGTCACTCCTAGACTAAAAAGCATGACCGTCTGCCAGGAGTTTGCCCGTTATAGAGAGCTCTGAGAGCATGGGGGAAAATATCTTTTTTGGTATGATGAAACAAAAACTGAACTTTTTGGTCTGCCTGCCAGACATCGCTCTTGGCAGTCAGACGAGAAGCTTTCAAAGAGACCAGGTAGCGTTCAACATGTAGATAATATAAATCATAGGAAGGAGGTTTAATCAATTCAGTATTGAATCTTTTCAGACAAAAGAATAGAGCCTGAATACTACAAGTTGTAGTTAGTAATCAGTCCAAAAACGTGTTGGTACAAGAGGTCAAAAGGTTCCTGCATGCTCAGATTCAATCAGATTGTGATGTCATTTAAAAACACAATGGAACATAGCAAAACATAACAGATTATTCAGTTCCATAGTCTGCATGAAAGATGCAGAATACAATACATGAATGTGAAAGAGATGTTTTTCAAAAGAAAGCAGAGCCAAGTAATTTAATAGTATGCTGTTTTTATGGCCTTCAACATAGATTCCTCTCCCGATTTCTGATTCTACTTTTCACAGATGAAGCTTTGTTTAGCTGCGTAACAAATCTCCTTGAACATTAATTTCAAATGTAGCAGAAGAATAAAAGATCAACTGTCAATTGGGCCAAAGGGAGAGAGAAAGGACAAAGCCCTAGAATCTGAAAAGACAAATGGATTGTAATATGAGGAGTTTTCTCAGCAAATCCTCTTTCTCTCTCCACCAGGTACGCAGGTGTTCATGACTCGAGGACAGCTAATGAATTGTCATCTATGTGCTGGCATCAAACACAAAGTCTTGCTTCGCCGTCTGCTAGCCACGTTCTTCGATAGGTGAGTGTAAATATATGCACAACTAAGCAGAACAGTTTGTACCAGTCTTTAAGGGCTTACTGTAAGATCGGAGTCCTTTGTATGATTCCAACACTGCCGCTGTTGTCTCAAACCAACTTTCACACTCCATCTGTGGCCATGTTGTGCAATGCGGTTAGTTGTGTTTGTGTGTGTGTGTGTGTTCCCATGTTTGTCTACTCTATGTGCCTGCTGCTGACTCTGCCCCCTGGTGTTGACTCTGTGTCCCTGTAGAAACACTTTAGCCAACAGCTGTGGGACGGGTATCCGCTCCTCGACCAGTGACCCCAGTAGGAAACCCCTGGACAGCAGGGTCCTCAACGCTGTCAAACGTAGGTTTATTGTCTAAATCCTCAAATATATGTCATAGAATTGCAAAAGAGCACAAGGTGTCAACGTGGAGTTTTGTTGTTTTTCTCTCTTTTTTATTACAGTCTACTGTCAAAATTTCAACCCCAACTTCAAGGAGAGTGAAATGAATGTGATTGCTGCTGACATGTGCACAAATGCAAGGCGCGTCCGCAAGCGATGGCTGCCTAAGATCAAGTCGATGCTGCCTGATGGCATGGAGGTGTACCGCGCAGGAATGGGCATGGGTGCTGCTGTGGGTCTGGGCCTGGCACTGGCTGCCCCTCAACCAGGGGTAGCCCTCCCCTTCGAGCCTGACTTCAAGGCCCTAGACCAACGGTTGTATCCAGATCGCAAGGACCCTCTCAGGACTCACCCACCAATGGCAGACAGCAGCCCCGGGTGTGGGGCAGCCGGAGCTGAGGCTGAAGGTGAAGGCGAGGGAGTCGTCCAGGAGGACCAGGAGGAAGATGAGGAGGATGCCGGCTTAGAAGGTGCAGACGGATCACTGGGGGCGCCAACTTCGATCCCAGGAGCTGAGGCAGGCAATTGTGGCGACACGCCGCCCGAGCAGGAAGTGGAAACTTTTGGACAAGGTCTGAGGGTGAACGGACAGTGAATGTCCCTTTTTGGGCTGCCTCTCTCGTTGTGAAATCTGTTTAACATCGCATTTTCTTTGGCTTGCTCTCCTACTCTTAACATCTCGTCCACCGCTCTTTCTTCTCCTCTGTGCTTCCTCAACGGGAATTATTCGGCACAAAAAGCTGCGCTCGTAAATCTTACTGTACAGGAATTTGTCACACATGCATGCGCACCCGTGTGCTCATGTCCACGCATACTTACTGATATACTTACTGATAGTGGAAGTAGATCATTCATAGAAGTAGACACAGGCATGGCATAGCGCATTAGGATAATCAACTTTTCCTACTCCACCCTTTTCTTAGTATATTCGGTATTTACTCGGTATTTACTCAGTGTTTGGGCACCTGCAGCAACATTACAAAGGCCTGATAGCTGAAGAAATGGCTGGAATGATTTATAAGCAACAGCTGCTTTGCTGGCAGTTTATGAATTGTGGTATGGTTCATAAAAGTAATCTGTTTTCTTGAAAAACCACATCTGAAAATAAACCGAGTAATTTCTGCAAAAAACGATGCTCTTTTTAAAAAAAGTGGCTTATTTGTTGTATGATAAATATTTAAGAATATATAACAAAGACTCTATCGTAATTAAAGGTCATTTACTGCATGACCATCATTAAACGGAAGAATTTTCCTTTTGTGTTAAAACGCAATGTCATATTTTAGGATTAAGACACAGAAAAATTTTTCTGTGAAAGACTTCCAGACAATCCAACAAATAATCTATTGCATGGAGTTGGGTTTTCATGCATATCTGTATTGGATTAGATTGTCAATGTGATGCCTGTGTCTGCTCCCGACCGCCCCTCCCTCCCAACCAACCACGCACACACACACACAAATCCACACACACATGCGCACATTTCTCACCTTATGATACTTAGCCTTCAATATCTGCATCAAAGCATAAAAAAAATACACTGCCCAAAAAAAAAGGAAAAAAATGAACTGTGCTTTTTAACTTTGAAAAGAAAAGAAAATGTCCTTTTTGATTCCATCAATTCTGTCTTGGAGATAAAGAGAGAGACACGGACAAAAACATGCACTAAAAACCAAGCTTGCATGCATGAATACAAACAATGGATACAGAGAATTATTGTAAACCACAACAAAGCCACAAACCTGCATCTAAATAAGCAAACGGCTACGGTTGCCTCCAGATATGCCATTTAAGGACTTCTTTCCCATTTCTCACTGGGATCTGAACTCAGTCTGACACGTGTTAGAACTGACCAGGGTGTGACGCGGGATCAACTGTGCTTGTCACAATACCGATTGGATTTTCTTTTCTAACCACGGGGCGTGCCGTCACCGCGGGTAGAGGAGATTGAATATGAGGAGGAGGAGGAGGAGGAGGAAGCGCACTACACTGAGTGGTAGAAGAGAGAAGCACTGTTTCACCTTGATGTGGTGATGTGATTGGCACCGAGACTACATAGTCCTGCTTCCATCCTGTTTTTGTTTTAATTGTTTTCCTGGAGGGGAAAGGGGGGGGTAAATTATTGAATAAATCTCATAAGAGCAATTTCTGCTGGCTTATTGCATTTGCACTCAAACAAAAAAAAGGTTTAATGGTGGGAAACTAAGGAGTTTGGCAAAATGTGACTGTACTAAAGACTGAAAATGTCCTCCACATCACCCTGATTGTTTGTTTGAGGAGAAGATTGTGGGTTTGTAAAGAGAAAACTGGTCTTTCGAAGATAAGTTTCTGTATTTCCGAAGGGGGGCGGAGTGAAGCAATGTCGAGCAGGGACAAAAACCTGTATGTGTCATACCCATTTTCTTTTTTTTAAATATCTGTTCTGCTGTTCATGCTTTCTGCCACGCATATAGGGACATAGTCCAAACAACCTTGCTTTGTGTATTGATTTTAAGAGTTACACTGTTGTATGTTTTTCTTTTCTTTTTGTTCTTTGTTTTCTGTGTCGAAGCAAATTTAATCACAAGGTCAGACCCTCAAATTTAGTGAACCCCCAAAGTTATTGGCAAAATTCCTAATACTTTTCCACTGTAAAAATTGATAGCATAAGCTAACAACCAAGCAAAAAATACAGTGTGTGTCCCAAATATTTGATCTGTTTGTTTATGCTTTAGTGCTGTGCCACCTCGAAGGTTGTATTTACGTGTCTTGTGTCGGATTCTTTAGGATGGCCCTGCACAAGAAACGCAGAGTTATAATTGCACTAGGTAATAATAATATTAACGTTTACAGTATCTGTCTTATTTTTATTTTGGAGGCAATGCGATCTACCATAGATGAAACAGGGCTGTGATGGAATGACCGAGATGATGAATGAATGTAAACTGACGCACTGCTATGGGGGAGGGGTCCAAGCCGTGGTTGAATATGGTCAAATACACATAGTTCTTTTTTTCTTTTTTTTTTTACATGACTCACTTTTTCCTCAATTGCATGAAGCCGGGTTATGTTTAAGCTGAAAGCTTTAGTGATTTTTAAACTGGTCTTCCAAGGTAGTGAACAGCAGGGAGTATTTCCCTAATATATAGAAAACTTAGTGAGGCTTTTATTACTCTATGGTTTATTCTGTTTTATTCCAACAAGCTCCTCATTTGTTTTAGATATTTTGACAATTGTATGTCTCTAATGTTAAAATGACTGTTCACAAATCTGTACAGACTTTAAGATTTAACAAATAATATCTTTATCTTGTTTTTTATTTTTTGAGCTTCAGTTCCTAATGTTGCTCTTATAATAAAAATAAAGATATTCTGTTTATTGGAACCACTAAATGTAATGACTGGACTTTCTGAGATCACCTGCGTTCTGATTTGTCAACTAAGGTAACAGTCTTCCCAAAATGTATATCTTTTTGGACGTTAACCAAATTCACAGTTATTACTTGAGATTATAAAAAAAAAAATGCTTGGAACCTAATCGGCACCTAATGCCCCAAAATAATAAAACCTGTGTACTACACTGTTAAACGGTGCAGTGAGTATGACATATACATTTATATTCTTTGTTCACCTTGTATGTCATGCACAATCCATTTTTGCTTTTGGTTTCTTTTTTTGTTCTTTTTATCTCTTTTTGCACGGCCACTACTTTAGCTTAGAGGAATATGAAATAAACTCCAGTTAAAAGTAAGCAGGAAAGAATATAGTGTGGGAAACATTGCTATCCTCCACTGTTGGATAAAAGGGTGTGGAGCAGTGCCTTAGACTGACTGTGGATGTTGTTGTGATGTGAACCTTTATGATCGGAGACGAACAAGACAAAGTGCATGTAGGGGTAGGATACAAACATTAACTGATGTTTTCCATTATGAAAGTCGGCCTCCAGGAACCTTTGCTAAGTGTAATGTATTTAATATTGTATTCACTCTTCTTCACACTTTATGTTTGCCAGTTGAACTCATAATGCCAGATTTACTGTATTTGGATTCATTCAACAGCTAATCAGCAACAACCTCCTGGACTGACATCCTCACATAATGTATACAATTGACTTACCTCCAGAAAAAGTATTAAAAAATATATCTATAGCAATCACTTGTTCACATTTAAGATGAGGTCTTTGAGGGACTTCACTTTGGAGTTGTCCTCCTCACAAAATAGTCCCATGTGTATAAATGTTTATTTTCCTTGATGCATTCACATTTCAGCTTGTATTACTGTGTTTCTGCCTTACAGCAAAATATGTCTGACTCTGTCCTGGCCAACAAAAAATTCCAACCTTTTTCGGAAAAAACTTCTCTGCCTTGTCTTCAGTGTGAATTTAAACATGAATGATGTTGCACTATAAACTGGGATATTCTCAGAGAATGTCAAGGCTGAGCCTTGGAAAGGGTGAACTGTTTGAGGTGGCTAAAAGCAAAAAGTAATGTAAAATATATGTAAGGTTGTGTATTTTACTTATATATTTGATTGAACCAGTGTCTACTTCACATACAACTCTGTAGTCAGGAATTATTTTTATTTTTTTTATGACATAAATTTGTCTTTGGCAATATCTGGCCTTCACCTAGATGTTCATTGAAAATAACAACATAGATAGGATGAGATTGTTGGTTTTCACATTTATTTGCAAATAAATTGTTACTTACTTTCTAAAACCTTACATAGTGCTCTGTTCATCCCCATTACTGTAAAACTGATGGGCAGTAGTGTTTGTTCCATGGAGTGGTTTATCCTGAAAAAAAAACATTTATATGCAAAGAGACACTTGTATTATAAAAATGCATGCCATTCAGACACTCACTCTAACCCAATGAAACCTCTGATCTTTATGCACCATGTAATTTAAGCTGAATAACTGTTGTCACTGTTCGCAAACAAAGACTGTGGAGTCTTGCAACGAGTAGGGTTGTATTTTTATCACGCGCCCTGGCCTTTTATTGACTGTTGCGTCAAGTTTAATCTCTTATATTAATAACAGCAAAGTGGCGATAAAAGAGTGGAATTCATAGACGAAGTACCCAGTTGAGTGTGCATTTGAACCTTCAGCAGACTCCAGAACAAATGCACTAAAAGTTTGTACGTGTACGTATGTGTCCTTGAACATAATGCCAGCACTTTAGAACTACCTAGAAAAAAAAAAACGATTGGAAAGAGTGTCAGAGGGTTTGGCGAATGATGAGAAAACGCAACTTTTAAAGCCATGTGTTCAGAGCACTGACAATCAGAATAGGGATGAGACCCAAAGTGCATTATGGGAGATCTGACATGACTTGCTGTGCTCTTGCTATTTGCTTTGTCTTTCTCCAGCTTGCGTTGGTCTGTGCTAGCTTATTTTCCAGAGTGGAGGGACATGATGAACTCCAGCCTTCTTGGTTATAAGTGTGAGTCTCTGCAACAAGGACTGACTGAAGTTTGACTGATACTTTGGTGCTTCGTGAACAGAGCTGTCCTGTGTTGACATGGACCATATCTGTAATGCTCTGGTAAGCATGTGCCGGACTTGATCTGATAAGTCTGGGCTAAGTCGTAACCTCTCAATGGACAATAGTCCATACGACAACCGATCTTATCATGCAACCCTACACTTTGATTGTGGTAACGTTCTTCACTATCAACAGGGCTTGGACCAGGCAAACTGGGATGGGACAATTTCAGTGTTGATACTGCTTTATGTTTCAAATGATTAATGTTAAAATGTGTATGCGCCTTCTGACTCGAGCATCAATAATATATACAACAGAAATGCAAGTTGCCACTTTTGATGTTGCGTAAGAATCTACCTTTCATTCCCATCATGGTATTTTCCATCACCAGTTTCAGTTATGTATAGTCCAAGAGTACCTGATTTCTTTAAATGCAATACAGAAAACTCTGCTTTCTAATAAAAGTCCTTACTTCACCATATCCTGCCCTCCTCTTTCTTTTGTATCTGTTTGTATGCTATCTGGTTATTTATATAGGAAAGCTGTGTACCTTCAGGGATGTGACCAATACTGACTCCCAAATAGCATTTACAAACGAGGATCTCATTAACCTTGTTTGAAAAGTGTTTTGAAGTTGTGATGTATTATTGAAATGCATTACATTTTAATTCACATAAAGTATAGCAGGACATTTTCAAGGAAACAGATGGCATTCATTTTGCCAGAAGTTTGTAAATCACAATCCTTAAGATTTTAGTCCTGGTTGAATTTTATTTGAGTGAAAACAATCACATTGTGCTTAAGGTTTTGCAGTCTGGAGTCTTGAACTGTGTCCTATTTTTCTGAGCAATGTGCATAGTTCCATTTGCTGTGTGTATTTAATGTATGTCGCTCAGATAACAAGTTTGCAACAGTGCAAATAGATAAATGGTGCAATACTTGCATCAGTGGACCATTGGCTCAATCACCATTATCCCATTGGCTCAATCACCATTATACTTCCATTTGACCTAACAGATTCATCAACATCAATTTAAATGAAAATATTCAAGGTTGGCACTTTAACAATTTCAAACGTTTTTTAGTAAAAGCCACAACAAGAATTCAGAATTATTTCACCTGAGGCATAAACATTGCCAACTTCTACCATATTAATTCAGCCTACTTAATTTACTCAAACCCATTATCAAACTATAACCTATAAGAAAAAAAATATTATTTGATCATAAAGTGTTTATTAGATTGTTATTGACCTAATCCTTACAGCACAGAAAGGTAGAGTAATGGCTTGGTTATAGTGTTTTGGGGGCGAAATTGTAAATTGTATTTATTTTCTTTTTTTAAATTTGGCATTGAAGCTTTATCTACAATTTTTACTCTACATAATTCCTAAATATGTCCGAAATTGTCCCCATTGTGTAACACAAGTGTATTCGGGATCAGTGTACGAGCTCACGTGCATTCAGGACACTCTGGCATCTATTAGTCATCCTGCGTGGCTGTGACGTTTTCTATGGCAAAATCGCGCGCCGTGTGCTCAGCTGCGCTGACAGACTCATGTTGAATCGGAAGATTGTCACGGATACAGACAAGGGAAGAATAAACTAATACAGCATTATTTCAAGGAGAAGCAACCGCGTCTGTCCCTCAGAATGAGTGACGACACGGACTCCCCCCCCGAGAGGGAAATGAAGGTATGCTGTTAACCACAAGCTGTGTTGACAAGTTAGCATGTGCAAGCTAACGTTTGCTCGCACTGAGGCAGTTGGTTTTCTATGGTTCTGGCCTGGTTTATGTGTTCTGTTTAGCTAACTGTACCACCAAGCACACAGTGTTAAAAGTAATAACGTAAACACAAATAACAGTTAGAGACGTCGGTAACAGCTTAAAAGCCAAGATAAAAACTACTTTTGTCTTCTGACTTTGTAGCTACCTATGCTAACACGTTAGCTATTAGCACGTCCGATACATCTTGTGACGTTTTCCTGTTTGAGAGTTGAATGTTCACGTGACATGTGAATTAACAATCTCCTGTTTGTGAAATTTAAGACATGAAATGCTCGTCTCCTGTACATATAACTGTAAAGTTGCCGACGCAGCGTAGCATCATTAGCTAACGTGACCGCTCAGCAACCAATATTTAGCTACACTTTAATGGTGAACTTTGCGTAACTTAACGTGACCTGAGATGTGCACAAACCAGTCATGTTGTTTAAAAGAAAAGTATGCCGCATTCAAGTTAAATAACTGTCTGTCAGGCTTGTCAAGCATGTTTACTTCACAGTATTGCTTCTCATCCCAGAGGGAGGTCCACCTGGATCCACATATGTTAAAGACCCCTCACTGTTCACCCCAAAGTAACAATCAGCACTTTGTTTTTCTTTTTCAGGATTTTCAGTTTCGTCAGATGAAGAAAACAAGAGTCTTTGACCCTGCTGAAGATTTGCCAAGAGAAAGAAGTAGTCTGCTCACCATCTCAAACAAATTTGGTTTAACTTTTGTCGGGCTCGACAGAACATTCAAAGTTTACCAAACTCAAGACATTCTGTCTGCGGATACATTCGACGGCAAAGCCAACGAAATAGGTATGCACGTGACCGCGCAGGTTCAAATTTGGAATATTCATCCCATCTAGGTGTCACTACATTGTTGTGTTAATTATCGTTACTCACAATACATCTTCATCTTAATTCCCATTCGTGCCTCTTTCTCACAATGCAATGAAAATGTTCCTCTTTGTTCTAGTGGAGGGGATCGCAGCATTGGCGGAGGTGACTGTGGATCTGGCACTGCACCACTTGGCTCTCAGTAGTGATGAACTTACCTTGTCAGTATGTGGCATGTCCGAGGGGGCGGGTTTGTTCCTCACGTTCTATGATGTCCGCATCTTCGTGAACAAGGTGACTACGTTAGTCAGTGTACTTTATGTGCGAGTGTCTTAAAAATGTATCATGCTTATTTCAGGATTTTGATTTTGTTTTCCTTTCGAACATAAACAGATGGTTTATAGATTTGCTAGTTGTGCAGTACTGCAGGTCTCGGGATCACCACAATCCTCCAGTAAATATTTGTCCGATGCAGATGACTTACTGAAATGAACAATCTTCACAGAAAAGTAAATTTGGTGAACTCTTTAAGCTGACTGAATTATGCAGCGCTATCCATTATGAACAGCAGCAGACTGGCAGATGCCACTAATATTAACAAAACATAGACATTCAGCAGTTAGTTTGAGTTCAATCATTATTTATCCTTTCTAATTAAATTTATAATGTCGTCAAATTATTATTTTAACTTTTAATGTTGACCTTGATAAATACACAGTTTGTAAACAGATGGGCATAGTCTATGACATTATTTAATGAAAATTAAATCAATTTCCAGATTTACACATTTCAGTTTTAATGGACTATTTCTCCTTCCCCGATGTTAATTAATTCAACTTTTCTTTTTGCCTTTCCAGTCAAGACCACAGAAGCTACCTTTTGCATCATTGCTGCCAGCAGTACCCCCTGGCACTGTAGTGCAAGACCTGAAGTGGAATCCTGGTCATGCATCCGTTTTGGCGGTCTGTCTGTCTGACGGCCGGATGATGATTTTGGATGTTACTGACAGTGTCAAAGTTTACGCTGAGCTACCAGCTTCAAGTGGCATCACATGTAGTGAGTAATAGTGTGAATAATAGTTGAGTTCACTTGTTCGCCATATATTTGTTGTGGCTCAATTTTAGTTAATGTACTTTGTTTCACACAGTATGCTGGAGTCCAAAAGGAAAACAAGTCGCTGCAGGAAAAATGAATTCCTCAGTCAGTCAGTATACACCAGTAAGTCAACCTCAATCACCGTAATTGAAAATTAAGCACTTATTGCTCCATCAGAGCTGCAGCATTCAATGACTCACCAGATGGATAACTGATGTTCTCCTCTGTTGAAAAGGCACTGGAAGAGAAAAAGATTATTCCGTGTCCACACTTCTACACCTCTGACCAACCTGTGAAAGGTAAGATGAATCCTGTACCAATGAAAATGTATCAACATCTCTGTTGTACACTCATAAACTGAGTTTGATTCTGAAATGCATATAAGACAGACTTCATTTGTAACCAATACAGCACATGGAATGTCATTTTAGTTTTACTTTCATTACTGTTTAAATCCCATTTGCGACTAACGCCTCTCTTTCCCCGTTGTCTCTCACAGTTCTGGATGTGCTGTGGCTGAGAACCTTTGTGTTTGCAGTGGTATATGCTGCTGCAGATGGGTCCCTTGAGACCCCTCCTGAGCTAGTGTTGATCTCCCTTCCTGTGAGTACGCCCTTCATCCATAGTCCATTTAATTCACCTCATCACATTTGTATTATTGTCAGGTTTCACCCCTCCAGTGTTCAATGGAGAGGCAATGAAGCTAAGTTTGACCATATATTTAATTAAATGTGTTTGATTGAAGATATTTTCTACAGTAAGATATTTTTAACAACAAGGTGAAGAAGAACATTGGCCCTGCCCTACAGTATAAGACTGTTGTTGGTTTCATAGAGCTACTGAGGTCACGACTTATCAAATCCATGTTCATTTCAACTGTCTCACTAAATATCACTTTTTAGATACCAGTTGGATGTCAATGAATAGCATTTACTTCTCAGTATATGTAGTGTCATTCTTTCTGCTAAAATTGATTTAGCTATTTAATATGCTTCCACCATACAGACATTTCATCTGTTGTTCCAGCTTGTGAATGTACATTAAACAAATGTGTTAAAGTGTGATTTGTTTATCTTTTTTTGTAGAAGAAGGATGAGAGGGTGGAGACAAAGTATCTGAACTTTAGTGACACGGTATATGGCAGCTGCACTGAGCGACAACACCACTACTTTCTGAACCACGTAGAAGACTGGTAAGAATAATCACAATTTACAGGCATTGATGGTTTAGGAGGCACCCAAAAGCATGATAAATGTGTTGTTTATCAGTGCAAACTCTTAAGTTTGATTTATTTCAATGTCATGTTAAATTGGTGTAATGCTTCATCTATTTATTTCATCCAGGGACCTTGTGTTTGCTGCATCAGCGGCTTCCATTGAAGTCAGTGTAATAGCCGCCAGACAAGAGGACAAGGTACCTAATTGAGTGAAAAACTGGAGATGTTATTGAAATCACAAGATTAAGTGACACGCTGTTTTAAATATAATTAGAAATGAAAGGTGTATTTCACTTTGATGGATTCCCATTTAAATTCCACGAGTGAAGTAAATTGAGATCCGTATACATTTTAACGAAAAATGTGACATTACAGGGTCAAGAAACATTTTCATTTGTTGCACCGGTGCTCCTTCGGCAGGACTATCTCTGTGTGTGCGTGTATGCGTGAAACCGCGCCCTGTACTCTTCCTTGAGCAACATCACAACCTTGAAACATATCGGTAATACAAAATGAAAAGAGCTATCAATTGTTTTTCCTCAACCCTGGTCAGAGGTGGCAAGATTCATTTCAGAAGGCGCAAAATATGTGTGACATTAGACATATAATAACAGGAGAGTGCTTCAAGTTGACAAAAGTGGTGACGTCACTGTAGTAAAGCTTGTTTTGGCCGCGTCTGTCTAAACTTTATTTTGGATTCGGCTGTAGCTCATGAGGAGAGTGGTCGTCCCGTAACCACAAGGTACCCAGTTTCGATCCCCGCTCTCCCCATTAGTTACATATGGAAGTGGCCTTGAGCAAGACGCTGAATCCCCAGTTGCTCCCCGGGCGCTTCACTGCAGCCCACTGCTCCCTAATAACGATGGATGGGTCAAATGCAGAGAAGAATTTATTATTATTATTATTATTATTATTATTATTATTTCGGACATGCTCAATCATAACAACCGAAACGCCTGTTTGTGGGAGCAGATAGTCCAGGCTCACACTGAATGTTGCTGGTGAGTTTTGTGCTTTTATTACCGTTGGCCTTGTCTTGCTTTGCTCAAATGTTACGGCTGTCAGATTAAGTGGTGACAAAGTATGGTGCAGACATCCTCTGCTTGGTGCAGACATCCTCTGCTTGGTGCTCATGGAGAAAAAACAATTAGATAGTAAAATAGATAATACAATTATATTGGCAATGCTGGTCGATCTTACAACGGTGGTTAGAGTGGTGATACGTTGTCATAGAAAACATTAGAAAAAAGGCGTTCAGAACAGGTTTTTTGTTGAAAGTCTGGGTTCAAAGTGCTTCCAGTGCCATGTGGACACTTATCTGCCAGAAAAAAGGCGTTATGTGCACATAGGCGCTTTTAAATGTGGTATTGCGGCACAATAAGGCAAGTCTGATGCGCCTTAATGTAAGCCATTAGTCTTGAGCCATGAATTATGAGATGCTCCAAAGCAGCAGAGTTACATAACTGTTCCACAAAGTTCTTCTCACCAAAAACCCTTTTAAATAATTCATGCTAGCAGAGATCCCCCACCTAGAGTCTACAAACTCAATTCCAATTGCTTAACTAGCCCTATTAAAGATAGTAAGACCAGCTTGCAGATATGCTGAGCTTTTTCCAATTACTGAACTCCAAAACAAATAATGTTATCTTGGGTCTGTTCAAAGCTACGAATGATTACATGGAATTCTGCTGTTACGTCTTGTTTAACCTTTACAACTTTATTCAGATCATTTCATTTCAGCTTTAATAGTTTGAATGCTTACTGCTGGTGTGAGGAAAACACATCTTGAATCTCTGTAGACTGTGATGACCATGACAGATCGTTGTCCTTTTAGATCTGGGAGCTCTGGATCCTGGAAGATGCGAGTAGGGCTGAGCTTCCAGTGACTGAGACAAATGAAGACACTCTGCCCCTTGGCTTAGCCATAGACTACACCAGCCAGCATGAGATCCACATCAGTAAGTGAATTTGGCTTTCTGTTTATTCCCTCTCTTCACTTGTCGAACCAGATTTGCTATACAATGCGATTACACTTTCCCCAATGTTTGCCTTTAAATCTCTTCAACAAAGCCGTTACTCAAAGATTGTTGTCATTTGGCCAATTTTGGAGCCCAGTAAGTTCTGTTTTAGCACTTTTCAAAAACATTTAATTTAGGCTATACTTTCTTTTTAAGGAACTGTGTGGATTCTAATGGGATTTTAATAGTTTGATGTGTTGTGTGTAATAGTTTTTCCAGCTATACCACCCACCCCGTAAGCTTTTAGTATTCCATACTGTAGCCAAACAAGATATGCGATTCACTGTAGTTTCTTTCATACTTCATAGCAATGCAGCTTTCTCCGTTTGTCTAATGATGTTTTGATATAAGTTTGTTTATAGGCATTCAACAATCATGAAGGTTCCTGTCATTAAAGTTGACTTTAATTTCATGATAGTTGGTGTTGTGTCTTGAACAGCATTCCTTTGTTTAAGCTCCACAACGTATTATGTTTAATACTCCCCTATGATCAGATGAAGCTGAAATCTGTCAGGTTTCTTTGTGCATACAGCCTCCACTGCAGTGCTGTATTGCAGCGTGTGTAAAGAATATAGATAAGCTACCGTCTCGGTACGCTGTTTAATCTTAAATGGCTTAGTCTGCCAGACACTCACGTAGAGCTGCTGCTGCTGCTGCTGTCTAGCCCCATCACTCCAAGAAGTCCCTCCCCAGCAACAAAAACCCTGCAATTGGAGCAATATTTTTGACAAAACCTTTATCCAAAGTGAGACATTAGATAGGGAAAGAAAAGGGAGAGAAACAAGAGTTATCTGTGGAGAAGAAAAAAAATGGCCTCATTAAAATGGCTCAGGCATGCTAGAGGACCACAACAAACAACAAAGCGCAGACAATCCTGTTGCAGAATGCTGATGAGGTTCACCATGTGCCTCTCCCTTCTGTTCACTCGCTGTCACCAGTTTTACTTCTCATTAACTTTCAACTTTAGTTTCATAACTGTAATATAACATGAACTGAACACAAGATGCTATTCTTTTTTTTTTCTGCATTGTGTGCTTATTTTGTGGATTTCGTGAAGCATTTTGTGTTTGCATGAATATTTAATTGCATATTGAATATGTCAAGTATAGGATACTAGTCAGAGAGGTGAGTCAGTGGTAATTAATCGGACGCTGAAATGTACTTCGGAAGAGCAGCTACTGCTGTCATCCGCAGATGACGGTGAAAGTTATGCTTTTGGAATAGTTTTAGATATGAGATATGTATAGAGGACAATGCGTACTTTTATGTTGTTCGTCTGCAATGACTTGTTTCAACTTTGTCTGATGTATCTTTAATTTGGAGTGTGAACGCTCAAGAGTCATCCTACATGTTGGTTTAAGCTGGTTTTGCCATTCTTCAGCCCACTATGGTTTTTGGAAAGTACAGGGAAGTGGGTGTAAAGGGCAGGAAAGAGTTTGGGGGAATGCGATGGACTCTTTTACCAAATAAGGCATCTTAGGACGGTTGTCTCTGCACACGGTTACGTGTCGTATTTTAACTGAAGCACTGAACTGGGTACCTTTTAACTACTAGGGGGGCAGAATGCAAAATGAGCCATGCAGTCTAGTATAGCACTAACATACAGCCTTTACAGACAACCATGATGAAAGAGACAAACGGCATTCTGAACACTGCAAGGACAGCGAGCATGAAGCACTTGCTGTTAATTATTTCCCTGTGCAAGTAGTTCTCTGTCTGAATGTCTGTATCCCATTTCTCCACCCTCTCAAAGCTGAGGAGAAGACCTTGCCTCCAGCACCCACGATGCTGATGCTTTCCACAGAGGGAATACTCTGCCCCTTTGCTCTGCTCAACCTCAATCCGGGGGTTAAGCAACTGATCTCAGCTCCCACTGTACTCTCCTTGGAGGGGGAGAGACTGCCCAAGCCAGGTAAGAGAGCCAGCGACAGTTAAAAATGTTCTTGTTCTGCACAATCTTTTGTATGGCACATTGCAGTGATTAACTTCCTGAAGAGATAATCATCTACTGCAGTCTTTGCAGTCAGTGCTGGCCATCCATTGGTTTATTAAAGGGGCATTTTCAACTGGAGTTTGGTCTCGCAGCCTGAGAGACCCGTCAATCAAGCAAACGCACGTCCAAATATATTAAGCTTATCTTAATGTCTTAAAGGAACAAGGCTTTAATTTAGCATAACGTTTTAGTTCTTAAACATAAAACCGGTGTGCATGACTTTCACACATACATGAAGGCCTCTTTGATTCAAGCCCTTGGCAAACAAGGGCACACAATGCCAATTAAGCCTATCGCCTCCAGGGAAAGCTCTCTGTATTTCGCAGTATCACGGATTTGTCTTGTGTCTGTGGCGACTTTACTGGGCTGGCACTTCCCCACAGCCCAACTCCTCAGCCCCCTTGTAATTGTTACTCTAAATGCAGAGTTCTTTTTAAATCTAAAGCATTATCCCGTGAAACTTCTTTTTCACCGCTCCTTAGGATTGTCTGCCATACGTAGCTGATGCTCCATCACTAGGGTTCAGACAAATGTTCTGCACTCCAGCTTTAATTCATGGATAATTTATTGTCATTATACAACCCAGGGATGCACAGCGAACTTAATTTGTAGCCCATTTGTAACACGACAAACACATGAGAAACAAAAACAAAAAAAGAGTACATTCCTGTCGCAAAAAAATTATAACAGCAGCAACAAAAATAATTCTCTGGGCAGAAAATAAGGCTGACATCTTCGCATTAAAAAATTCAACATGGCGAAAACATGGTCCATCTGCTTTGGCTATGAATGCTGAGCATACTTTTAATGTTTTTTTCCTTCTGTCGCTCGATTGAAAACTCGAAGGTTTTTTTAATCTAATAATTTCTTGTTTTCCGTTGTTTGTATCCACTTGCCTTTGTAGAATGACTCCAGTTGTTTTTTGTTATGCAGGGATCTTTGACTAGACTGAAGTGCTTCCTTTTAGTCCTCAAGGCTCAACATAGTTTGTGCCAAAGAAAGAACCATGACAAATGTGAACTTGGTCCTGTCTCGAGGGCTTATCCAGTTACTTCTAAAATGTGCAACCTCTGCTTGTAGACTTTATATCATCATATACTTTCCCAGTATATGATGAGATCAAATGAGAGCTAATTTATTTTCTGTTCACAGGTTCTTTGGCACCCCAACCACCCAAACTTGCTGCCACCTTCCCATCTGCCCTAGCAACATTCCCAAACCTCGGTTTTACTTCGGCAGTGGCTTCCACCCCTCTAGCCCCTGCTGCATCTTCCTCTGCTGCCCCATTCAGCATGGTTCCCACAGCTCCTGCGACGTCCATGGCATCATCATCGGGCTTCAGTTTCTCGGTCCCAACTACATGCGCCACCTCTGCTCCTCCACCGTTCTCCATGGCGGTGCCCACACCTTTTGGCTCAGGGTCCCTTGGCTTTTCCTTTGCCTCCAAACCTCCTCCCTCTGACACTCCTTCAGCGTTTTCTTTTACCCCTTCGATCAAACCATCTGCGGTGGCAGCCCCAGTTCCAGCTCCAACACCCCAGAGCGTTGCCACTGCCTCCCCATCAACAGTAAAACTTAATCTAAATGAGAGGTAAATCATTTTGTGCTTACCATTTATTACGGCTTTCCAATAATGACATTGACGTTTGTATACATACAAAATATATCTGTCTGCTCTTTCCCTAGGTTTTCAGCACTGGAGACCCCAGCACCATCCCCACAGTCTTTCTCCTTCAATTCCTCGCTGTCCAAAACAGTTGCTCCTAGTGGTTTGACGGCCCCTCCACTCTCAGCCACTAAGCCACCTGCTGTATTGGGTAAACTTAACCTTCACTTTTATTCTTTGCACAAGCGTGTCATTTAAAAAAAAAAAAAAAAAATTACATATTTTATTAATTAATTCTTTAAATCCTAATGTGTTCATGGTGTTGTGATTCTAATGTTGTTGTTTGTCTCAGCCCCAGTGCGTCCAGTTCAAACCAGCACACCAGCCACAGTCGTCCAGAAACCTGCTCATGCTGCCCAGGGTCGTGTCCAAACTCCACAGGTCTTATCTGTTTATTATGAAGGATTTATTTTATTTTCACACATTAACTAGACCTTTTATTATTTGTTGATTTTTTTGCTCAAAAGATAAATAAATCTACCATAGAAATTTAATAGGATTAGAACGGACATTGAACCACTTTCCATGGTCATTTGACAAGTACAAAAGAAAATGGTACACTAGAGAGTGCGTACATGGATGAAACATTCAATTGTTGGATTTGACTAATTTACTCTGCCTCTCGTCACTTTGTAACATAACTACGGCTGGTTTGAGTAATTACTGCAACACCTCACCTCTTGCATCTTTTTTTCTTATTTTTTTAATCTTTATTTAACACAAACCATGTACAGTTGAAACATAAATGTCACCATTTCATACACTGTACCAGATTGTAGCTACAGCTAATTTGCATATGTAGTCCCTTGACAGACCATAACAAACATAAAACAATAGCAATCAGTACAGGATAAGACACAATACAACAGTATATGTGGTAAGAAGAACACACAATACGAAGCTACAGTACAGCACATTAAAAGTAAGTAATACAAACCATTAAAAGTAAATAATAAAAAACATTAAAAGTAAGTAATACAAACCATAAGAATTTTGCTCAATGAGTACAGCGCTGACCAGCTTTCAACTGATTTCTTAAATTGTTTATTTTAAAAGTGCCGATAGAGCTGCAGCTCTTCACCACGTCAAGCAGGGTGTTCCACTGATTTGTGGCTATTTTATTTCTATGGTATGGACAAGCTGAAGGCACCTCCATTAGTACACTCCCCCTAGTATTTAAAGAGCCAGAGCAACATTTATCACAAAACGGCTATGGCAGAAAGAGTGGTCACAATCCTGGAATTTGGAAATCGATAAAAACATTGAAAAGCATAAAATATCTAATTAAAATAATACATATAACACAGCTATAATATGACAACAATTACTTATTTTCTCGGCTAGTAGCAGACAACAGCAGAATGAGACAGTGACAATAAGACGGCACTGTAAGCAAGTCAGAGGAGGTGTGTGTGTGTGTGTGTGTGTGTGTGTGTGTGTGTGTGTGTGTGTGTGTGTGTGTGTGTGTGTGTGTGTGTGTGTGTGTGTGTGTGTGTGTGTGTGTGTGTGTGTGTGTGTGTGTGTGTGTGTGTGTGTGTGTGTGTGTGTGTGTGTGTGTGTGTGTGTGTGTGTGTGTGTGTGTGTGTGTGTGTGTGTGTGTGTGTGTGTGTGTGTGAGAAAACTGGCTGTATGAGACTTAAGTGTAGGTTTGAATGTACTTCATTACTTCTCAAAGCAGGCAGCTGTTGGTGTGAAGACCATGGAGAAGCAGTTCCAGCAAAAGAAAGACTCTGATCCCATTATGGCTGGTATACTGGAAGAGGTGAGACTTATCATCCTGTACACACTAAAGTGCCATGCACCACTTTTCCTCGGAGGCCCAAAACTTACCAGTACACCGCTAGCTAGATATTGTAAGCTAACTGAGCTAGGTTAGCTAGCCTTACAGAACGGATGTTTTCTTGTTTTATATGACCCGTTGAGAATGTAGATTAAAAGAGATCATTCATTGAATGTTATCGACATATGTGGCCTGACACTTCATCAAAATCCAATTTTAATAATGTTGTAAACTGGTTCACACAAAATACATTATGCTTATGACGTCATACTGGCCAAATGAGTTTAACATCATTGAGTATTTCCTGAACTGCATAAATACTACAACTCTGAAAACCACATCAAGCAAAGTCATGCTTACACTGCCAAAAGGACTGCCAGTTAAGTTGGATGTATTATTTGACCTCCTAAAAAGGGTTAGTTTTTTAAGTTGATATGCTTCGGTAACTAAACGTGTCTTGTTATCAGATTGCACATTTTCAGAAGGAGTTGGATGATCTTAAAGCACGAAGCGCGAGAGCTGACTTCAAGGTTGGCACCATTGAAGAGATGAAGGCATTAAGGAAGGAGTCGGAGGACCTCCATATTTTCACTCTGGAGATCAAGGAAACAACAGAGGTAAGACCATGGGTAGAAAACCAAAACATAGTCCGATAAAAACCTTGTTTGCTAAATCACACTCGCCAGCTTAATCCTACACCCAACAACTGACTCCTACTCAGAATGCAACGGTCCTGCAGTCACTGTCGTTCCTTTGCTGTGGTATGATAAATATAAACACCATCATGTGTACAACCTTCTCCTCTTGTGACTGGGGGAGACGATGCATACCATTTTGGTATTTGGGTATTATTATTTTGGCTAGTGCATCAACAAGACATTTTTTAAAGCCATGTATATAGCCTCTTTTCTTTCTTTAACTTTTGATGTTTTAAAAGAACACCAACAATATTATGTTCAGCACAAAATTTGTTTTCAAGTGAATATTGACAAAAACAATAAATAATTTAGTGGTTTTGCTGTTTTAGTTTAGTACCTAGTGTCTCCTTGTTGAATTAGGGTTATTATTTTCTTATTCACAGTCTCTCCATGGGGACATTGGGACACTGAAGACCACCTTACTGGAGGGCTTTGCTGGGGCAGAAGAAGCCAAGGCCCAGAGTGAGCTGAGCAGAGACAAAAATTACAGACAGCTGCTGTACAAAAAATCTCTGGACCCCCGCAGCGAGGATCAGCTCAAGGTGAAGTGTTTGCATGAATCGATACTCTTCGTAAAACCCTTAAATGCATCACTGACACACTCCCAGCATTTCTTCTATTTTATTAAATGTTTTCTTTTTTTCTTCTTCCTTATTTAGGAGATTCGCAGGCTCTATCAGTATGTTACGTTTGCTGTGGAAGATGTCAATGACGTGTTGGATGTGGAATGGGAGAAACACCTTGAGAAGAAGAAAAAGCAGAAGTAAGCACACATACCTGCTATTTGAGTATCGGATACTGAAAAGCTTGGGGGCTAATTCTAATTTATTATGAAATAATGATCTTCTTCACAGACACATGGCCGTGCCGGGACGTGAGGGTCTGTTCACCACACTGGCCAACAACCTGTACATTATCAACCAACAGAAGAACAAATTGGACCAGTTGATTAAGCAACTCACTTCACTGCGCCTCTACAACAAGACTACCCCTCCAACGATAAACCACAGCACTGCTACTGAAACATCTGCTGGGTAGGAGCTGGCAAAGAGATGGAGGAATGTGAAGATCTCTGGGAGAAATTAGTATTGCATTTGGTAGACTGGGGAGTAGCTTTGAGAATAAGATGATTCACATTTTGAGTTAAACTCGACTTAAATGGGCTGCAATTTGAATCTAGAATTTCTTTTTAGATAATTACAGCTAAATAAATTAAAGTAATTTGTTTTCATAACCGTATGGTATAATAGCTAGGTAAATAATCACAGTTGTCCTAGAATAACAGATTGCACTTATTTCTTTCAGTGTGGAATGGGACATTAACATTGATTTCTAATTATCGGCAAACAGCTCTTGTAAAATGTGTTCGCAGCCTAAACAACTTGTATCTGTGTTTTATGACAGTTTGGAAAGCGAGCTTGAGAGTTTAAGGGTCGCACTCCTGAAAGCCAGGCTGGACACCACCCCGCTTAAAACCAAATCAAAGTCTCCAGGTATTAATCTTTATATATCTTTTATATAAACATAATGAAGGATATCTAATGTATTGTTTTCAATATATATAAATGTTTTTCCAGCCGTCAAGATCTCACCAGTGAAACAGTCCCAGCTGCGTAACTTCCTCTCAAAGGGACAGATGCCTCCTGTCCGCTCAACTGCACCAGGTACACACATCCTGCTCAAACTGATTCTTAGCCAGGTTTACAAGTACTTTTTCTTGTGTAAATTTGGTCTACTGACTATAAATTCGTTGTTCCATAAAAGTTTATAAATGTAGTTTAGCTTTAACAAAAAAACTCAAATGGACTGGAAAACGCCTTCATTTAAACAAATGCGTGTTGCATTTTAGTGAATATTCTTGCCAAGGGGTCAACACGTCATGAAACGATGCCACCATGGTGCATTTGATTGTCCTAGAGCGGCTTTGTACTCCATAACTAACCAACCATCAAACTGTTAATGATATTTAATAATTCTCTAGAGGGAACTTTGGCCAGCGCTCTATTATTGTCAGGAGTTGGTGTTCATATTCATTTTATCAGAACTTCAAATATCTTGTCAAAATTCTGCATTGTCGAGCTTAATGTTGAAATGTTAACATTGATAATGGTTTAAAGATATTACCATAATTTAGCTATACCACCGTTATTGGTGATCTAGATGTTCATCATCTATTTTCTTGCAGCCAACCTGTCTCGCTCGGCCTTCCTCTCACCTAAATACTACGAGGACTTGGATGATGTGAGCTCTACGTCCTCCCTGTCCCAGTCCCTGGAGCCTCGCCCAGCTGACTTGGAGGAGGAAGAGGAGGAGGAACTTCTGCCAGAACCCATTCCCCTTATGGCCATCCCTCCAGCATTATCCAACCCCCGCCACTCCACAGTTGTGAGGACCCCCTCTATCCATCCTGGCTTCGGGGCCATCCAGTCAACCCCAAAAATTCACTCGGTACAGGGTATGGGCTTTGGACTCAGCCCTATTGCCAGCCCTGGTGAGTAAATCGAAATAACTATTGCTTTAAAATTGTTTGGCATTCAAAGCCAGGAGATGACTGCTTTTAAATGTCACATGACACCGAGTACAGCTGCCAAACACTAGTAGGCATGCTTTGTTTTTATAACTGTTGCTCACTGTGTTGACATTTCAGTTCCAACCAATAAGATCAACCTCTGCGGGGCTGAAAGCACTGCTCTTGCCACAAAAACAGTAAAACATGGAGCCCCACCAAATGAGAGGGCCATCCCTGTCACCATCCCAGCCCAGCAGGCTGCAGCCACCGCTGCTCTACGAAGGCAGATGGCCAATCAGAAGACGGGTAGGGGGAGCATGACTTTGACTGCAATTGAAAATATTTATTAATTTGTTGATTTTTAAATGGTAATGGTAGATGTATTCATTTCTTATGGGCAACACTGTGTGTCTAAGAAGCTCTTTGTATCCTATTGTATTGCTGTGCCAACTGTAATTCACCAGGGGGAGACAGACTTCCATACCAAATAATATGAACCTGGTAGCTTAATGTCCAAGCACAGTGCTTATCATATCTTAGAAGCACTTACTAAACTGTTTCAGTTCAAACCAGGCTTGAATCACCATGGGTACATTAAATTAATTGAAATACACCTGCCTGGTATTTTCGTTTTTTATTATAAACATTGCCTTTCCTTGTCTGCATGTGAATTGGTCACGTATACATTTCTGTGTGTTCCAGCTGTGGTCGGTACTTCCATGACGGAGTCCAATTTGAAGACGGTTCCTCAGGTGGTCAATGTCCAGGAGCTTAAGGACAAAGGGCCTCCAATGCCGGTTTCCAATATGAGGTAAAAATAAAAATCTATAAAGATTTCTTTTGAGTTAAGTTTTGACAGTTAGTTGTGTTAAGGTAAGGGTTGTTTTGAATATATGTAGTATTTGCCTTGAATGGTTACATTTAGGGTAAGTTGTCAGGCAACTTATGCGAGAGTATTTAAACTTTTTGGCAAATCTAGAGTGACCATCCTTGACAACAAAAGTAATATGACAACCACATTAATAAGTTTACCGAATAGGTCCAAAGTTCTGTGATGTATGCTCAAAATGTCATGTCTGGGTATGGCTCTTAAGATACAGTGACAATGATATAACCAAACAGACAATGCTATGTATTTGTCTTACAGAATAACGGTAAACAATCGCACAATATGTTTAGTTTATGGGCACCTACTGATGACACATTTGAGCTGTTTTGCCACTGAATGTTTGGTTCTTACAAAAGTACTTAAAAGTAGATATGTCCCAACTGGTTTTCATTCATTCCACTTTGAATTGAAATAGTCGTATTGTCACATTTTAATTAACAAGAAAGATACTTTTTTTTTTTCATTGGGTTTAATAAAAACATTTTAAATTTGTTTTATCTATCCATCTTATCTGTCCTATCTATTTATATATTGTCTAATATGAAACATGGTATATAATATATATATCATGCCTGTATCCACATGGATCTATTTCTGGTACAGTGAGTAGACAGTCTGTCACTATGAGTCCTCCAGGGGTACGATGGTTGTTTTGAATGCGTCTCCTCGGCATAGATTTATTAGGTCACTGACTCCACCTAATCTTAGCCGATGCCCCGTCCAGCCACCTTTGTATTCTAGCTTGTTTCCTCAAGTATTCCATCTCTTCCATATAATTGTACACAAAATATCACTTTGTATTAAGTCTTACCTTTTTAATTCTATTACCATTTCCTTTTAGTTTCTCCCTTATTCTAATAAATTGTGTATGATCCTGTCTTTTCCAAATCCGATGTAGCCTGTTCAATATTATAACTGATCTGTATTTGTATGTCATGACTCTACTCCAGCACACTGGATTTTAAATGAAACAGTGACTATGAAGCAATACGAAACAGTATGCTGTAGAATGGAGCCAAAACAAAACTGTGTGACTGCACTGTATGCACAGTGTCTAATTGTCTCTTTTAATACCATTATCCTTTTCACTTTCATTTTTTCATGTCTTTCGGTTGATTCTTAATTCACTGCATGACTCACACACTCTCGTTCATCCCCTTCCAGTCTCCTGCACCTTCCTCTTTCTGCCTCACTGGGCTGTGCTCCACTTTTGTGCTTGATATTTCGGCAAGCCATCCGTCCTTGCGGCTTTTCCCAAATAAAGCCTGCTCACAATAACAAACAAGCAAAGCAAGGCATTGTGAGAGTAAGACGATTATGAATGTGGGCTTTTCCCCGATTCCAACCTCCTCGTTTCTCTCGCAGTAGTGTAATGGTTCAGACATTTCTTCAAATGATTCCCAGCTAGATATATTTAGTTTTACCAAAACATCCTCCCAAGTATTTCAAAATCCACATTGTTAAAGATTTGGTGATGATTTTAACTCCTATTAATTCAGACTGTGAACGAAGGGATCAGTATGAACATTGTCCCACAACATTATTATAAAGAGAGATCATGAACTGTAATATTCACATTTTTGTCCAGTTCTACACAATAGAAATACTTGGTAGCAGAGACCAGGTTTTTGGTTGTGCATACTTCATTTAGGCATACACGCCTCAGCTCACTCAATTTTAAGGTCTGAGTTGTATTGGTCCATGTGGACAGAATGAAAAAAAAACGAAACCCTGAACACTCTCTCCGTTCTTTGTTCTGCTCTCTTTCCCAGCTCATCAATACCAGATCCAGCAGCCCCGGTCTTTGCAACTGTTTCTTCCAACCAGGCCAAACGAGTAAGTACTACATCTATCCATCAGAGAGAGATATATATCTTTTAAAGAATTAATAAACGTTTTGAAACATGTATAAAAATAGCAGCATTGTCTGACATTTTGACCTGCAGTGGTTGATGTTTCCAAGTTACTTAAGATCAAGCATGTTCAGTATTGGTATCCCTCTCCCTGTAATTTTAAAGATGGTTCAACTTGTGATAATTCACAGATTGCTGACAGTTTTACATGCGAAGACAGACCACTAACTACATGGGTGAGAAATGCCCCAGCTCCCTCCCATGTTCATGTTACAAATTGCAGTTTGGTGACATGGGAACTCCTTGCACAAATCTTCGTCACTGTTCAATATAATGGGAGTGACCCAAAGCATACTGATCTCTAGCCACATGTGTGCAGATAAACATTTGCTTTTGCTCTGCATCTGCCTTGAGATTGCAGCCGGTATCGCAGTGTGTTCAAAGGAACCTGCACAATGATTGTTTTAATCATACACAATGGATATATTAAACTCTAACAGCCAATGCCTGTTGCCACTGTCTGTACAGAATCCTACCCAAGGTTTCCAGAAGATGTCCACAGAAAGCACAACCAACCCACAAACGGGCTTCGTGTTTGGTAAGCACTCAGTTAGAACTAGGTGCATACACGGTTTCCTCCAACCAAGAACATTGCTTATGATTCTTTACGATAGGCGTGCAAAATCCTAACTTTTATTTTGCAAGGTAACACCTAATATATTAGATTTTGATTCACTTCTCTACACTGGATCTGGGGAGTAATAATGATAACACTGATGCTGCTATTGAGGCTGTTCTAAATCGATTAAAGTAACTGATATCTTTGAACCCCGAACAGCACTCTGCTTAGAAGTCTGTGAAGAAAATGTATTCTTTACCTCCGTCGTACTGCTACAAGATGCCGGGTTGAGACTCTGGCATGGCTTCTTTTCTGTGGCGTCTTTGTTGGCATATCATGCGTTCTCTTCTCTTGCCTTACTCACTTGTGTCGTTAAGTTAAGCTCCGACTGCCACCTCTTTACAATACATTGTGAAGCTCCAGCCCTGACAAATCATTTAAAACATTTACTCAAATCCTCTCGCTATAGACTGTCTATACGGGAGAATTTCCCCCGACATCTCTTAATCGTTCCCTTAATGGCCTCTCCTTTATCTTTGGGCTGCTGAATAATAGTTTTGAATATATGACCCGCTTGATTTACACACCCATGTTATATATATATATATATATATATATATATGTATGTATGTATGTATGTATGTATGTATGTATGTATGTATGTATGTATATGTATATATATGTATATATATGTATGTGTATGTATATATATATATATATGTGTATATATATATGTATGTATATATGTATGTATGTATGTATATATATATATGTATGTGTATGTATATATGTATGTATATATATGTATGTATACATATGTATGTGTATATGTATATATGTATGTATGTATGTATGCATACATATATATGTATATATATGTATATGTATATGTATGTATATATGTATGTATGTATGTATGTATATGTATGTATGTGTATATATATGTATGTATATATATGTGTATGTATATATGTGTATGTATATATATGTGTATGTATGTATATATATGTATGTATGTGTATATATATACATATGTGTGTATATATATATATATATATGTGTGTATATATTTATGTATGTATGTGTGTGTGTATGTATGTATGTGTATGTATATATGTGTATGTATATGTTGATCTCCAATGATTATAAATTGATTAGAGTGGAGGCGATGTCAGACTGAAGATGGAAATGGAGGATTAGGCCATAAACGTCTGTCTTTCAGGTCAATCGCCCAAAACGGATGCATCAGTGGCTCCTGCTTTCTCCGCAGACCAAAGCACCAGCAAAGGTTTCTCCTTTGCATCAGGGTGAGTCAATTATGTAACTTAAAGAAGCTTTATTAGATATAAAGACTGCCTAATGTTTTTCATATTATATGTTCATAATCATCAATGTATTAATCCAAGCAAATGTGACAACACCTTCCATAATTAAAAAATGCACTTGACCATCAGCTTGTGGGTGGCAGTAGCCATTGGTTGCATTTGGCTCTTTGACTCTTTTTCCAAAGGAGTGTTTTGAAGGTCTAAAATATGAATATCGCCCTTTGCCCCTAATCCAACCACACAGGGGAGGGAGGCGTGTGTGGAGGTGAACAGCTACAGCTCCTTTATGTTGTGATTCTCCAGATACCGCGGCGATTTTATCAAATCTCTCGACATTTTCTGCCCATGTATTCAGTTTCCCTTTGAAGTGTGTGGTATTCCAGAAGCTAAAGATGCACTTGGTTTATTGTGACTTCATTATTTTCTTGCAGGTCTGGAGGCTTCAGTTTTGCTTCTGTTACTCAGGGAGTTGGAATGTCACAAGGTAAGATAATACAGCAACTTGCTATCATATATATATATATATATATATATATATATATATATATATATATATATATATATATATATAACTCACACTTTTATTTATCAAATTTATCAAAACTTCTTGCATACCATACGGTCAAGCTGCTCCCACAACAGCTCAATGGGCTTGAGATCTGGTGACTGCGCTGGCCACTCCATTACAGACAGCATACCAGCTGCCTGCTTCTTCCCTAAATAGTTCTTGCATAATTTGGAGGTGTGCTTTGGGTCATTGTCCTGTTGTAGGAGGAAGTTGGCTCCAATCAAGCGGTGTCCACAGGGTATGGCATGGCGTTGCAAAATGGAGTGGTAGCCTTCCTTATTTATAATCCCTTTTACCTTGTACAAATCTCCGACTTTACCAGCACCAAAGCAGCCCCAGACCATCACATTACCTCCACCATGCTTGACAGATGGCATCAGGCACTCTTCCAGCATCTTTTCACCTGTTCTGCATCTCACAAATGTTCTTCTGCGTGATCCAAACACCTCAAACTTTGATTCGTCTGTCCATAACACTTTTTTCCAGTCTTCCTCTGTCCAATGTTTGTGTTATTTTGCTCATTTCAATCTTTTCTTTGTATTGGTCAGTGTCAGATATGGCTTTTTCTTTGCCACTCTGCCTAGAAGGCCAGCATCCCGGAGTCGCCTCTTTGTAGATGTTTGTAGGCGTTTTGCTGCTACCATTTAAAGAAGCTGCCAGTTGAGGGCCTGTGAGGCGTCTATTTCTCAAACTAGAGACTCTAATATGCTTGTCTTCTTGCTGAGTTCTGCACCGGGGCCTCCCACTTCTCTTTCTACTCTGGTTAGAGCCCGTTTGTGCTGTTCTCTGAAGGGAGTAGTGCACACCGTTGTCGGAAACTTTCAGTTTCTTTGCAATTTCTCGCATGGAATAGCCTTCATTTCTAAGAACAAGAATAGACTGGCGAGTTTCATATGAAAGCCATTTTGAGAGTATAATCTAACCCACAAATGTGATGCTCCAGATACTCAACTAGCTCAAAGGAAGGCCAGTTTTATAGCTTATCTCACTAGCATAACTGTTTTCAGCTATGCTAACATAATTGCACAAGGGTTTTCAAGGGTTTTCTAATCATCCATTAGTCTTTTAAGGCGATTAGCAAACACACCTCTATACACCTATGTAGATATTTCATTAAAATCCAGACGTTTCCACCTAGAATAGTCATTTACCACATTAACAATGTATAGTGTATTTCTGATTAATTTAATGTTATCTTCATTAAAAAAAAACAGTGCTTTTCTTTGAAAAATAAGGACATTTCTAAGTGACCCCAAACTTTTGAACGGTAGTGTGTGTGCTGTTAGATGAGGATGAGGGGTAAATTATATGTATCATCGTAATTACCTATTGCTAATATCAATGTCCGTTTCAACGATATCTACCGGCAGAGGTAGGACGTCAGTAGGAAAGTAATAAAGCCTGCCTCTTGCTTGATTTGATTGGTTGCCTCGGCCAATTGTGACATTGACAAGCGGTGTGACTCCGTGCCAGGTGCAGAAACATTATCTTTTATGCAAGTTTTTAAAAAGCCTGAAAAAAGCGTCTAAAGAGTGGAACACCTGCCACGGTGTGACTGGCCCTTTTAGGATAATGTCAAATGTATATTCACTCATAATTTTCTTCTTATATCTTTACAGTGAAAGATGTGAATAAATTCTCCTTCGGTGGAACTAGCAAGATTATGTTTACCCAGACTGGAGAAGAGTCTTTCGCCCTCACCCCAATATCCACCTCCCCTGCTCTTGGCACAGGGTCTCCCACTCAGCCTTCAAACTCATCAAGTGATAAACTTGCCTCTTCCACATCGGCCCCCAGGATAGAGCCACAGCCGCTTAAGACAATTGGAGGAGAGACTCTGGGCAGTTTCTCTGGACTACGTGTGGGCCACGGAGAAGAGGCTAAAGATTCAGACACCAAACCTGCTTCTGGCTCATTTAGTTTTGGGGAAACTGCACTTAATGGAGGCAAGGGAGTAGCACAGTTTAGCTTTGCTTCAGGTCTCCAAAAGTCTGCAGAAGATTCTCCAGCAGCAGACTTGTCCAAGGGGGCAGTGTCCGGCAGTTTGTTCAAGCCTCCTGAACCGAGCCCCAAGCAGGCCTTCTCTGTTCCGCAGTCCAGTTCTATTGCCTCAGCTTCGCCTACGTCCTTCGGTAGTCTCCTTGCAGCTTCTCCAGACTCCTCAGAGGAACCAAAAGTTTCCCCACAACCTTCAGAACCCCCACCACCCCTTGAAAACAAACCTGCTACTGGACCAGTTGTAGAGAGCGCCAGTCCCCTTGTAGTATCTGAGCCTGCAGCACGAATCACAGCAGTCACAGTTCCAGCACCAACACCTGTACCTCTTTTGACCACAACAGCCCCTACCGCAAACTTTTCCCCCTCCGTCAATGCACCAACTGAAGCAACCACTCCAGCACCAGCCAGTGCAGCTCCCACAATAGAAGCCACCCCAGACGGCACCACCTCCATTGCTCCTGTGCCCACTCCCGCTGTGGCCACCCCTGCTGTAGCACCTGTCTCCCAGGTAGCTCCAATAGCGTTCCAGGTGCCCAGTTTTGACAAACCAGGTTCCATTTTTACTCAACCTGCTCCTGCAACAACAGACAGCAGTTCCCTTGGCATTATACCAGTCGTCAGCACAGTTGCCGCTACAGCCACCACTCCCACCACTGAGGTTTACGGTACAGCAACTACAGCTGGAGGCACTGTGTTTGGACAACTTGTTGCTTCTCCAGCCCCAGCACCCCCCTCAGATCCGGCATCCACAGGTTTTGGCTCAACTGCCTTTGGTGCATCGACTGGAACTGGTTTTGGCAAATCTGTGTTTGGCCAGGTGAGTGGCTTTGGTCAGCCTGCCAGCAACACCGAACCATCCAGTGGCTTTTCTTTTGGCCAATCAGCCTTTGGAGCTGGTTCCAACAGTGCGAATACTGTAGGAGGTGCTTTTGGTGCTGCTACTGCTACCAATGCCAGTTCCTTCTCCTTTGGCACAAGCAGTGCCAACACAGCCAGCAGCACTGGCACAGGACTGTTTGGTCAAACCACAGCACCAGCATTTGGCCAGAGCTCAGGATTTGGGCAAGGGTCTGTGTTCGGGAGTAACACCACCACGTCCTCATCTACAGGATTCAGCTTTGGACAGCCGTCCGGTGAGTGTGAGTCTGTGATTTCTTACTACTCATTCTTAAAATATGGTAATAATTTGTAGCTAACTGTGTTATTTATTTTGTCTAGCTATACAGATTTGAGATGTCCAGACTCCTGATTACGTTTCTTTGGGCCTGATCCTGATCAGGGTCTCTAACATTGAATATCTGCCAATACAAAGTCTGATCTAATATTTATATGCACTTAATTCTTGTATATGTATCTTGATACATTGAACAAATAGTTGTAGCTACTATTGTTGGCATAGCTAATCTTTAATAATTTCTACCAGGATACAAATACTTGAGATTCTGGTTCAAATGTATTCGATTCATGAGCTTATACTATTGATATAAATAAGTTTAATCCCGGCATGATCAGCTAGAAAGAATATATATCACTGCTGGATTTGTAATAACTACATAAATACTCAGAAGCTTCTTCCCTCACAAATGATTTTTGGCTAAGTACACGCACCAACTTACTGAGAGCACACACACCAACCAACAGTGACAGGCTGAGCTGGAGAGCAGAGAACAGTATAGAAATGATCAATTTTGGATTGGCTTCATTTATTTATTTTTTTTACCTTGATTGCTTTTCTGCCCTTCTCACAATTGTTATTTGGGCGAGAGTTGCATTCTTTTTGTCATGCAATTCTCCTTTTTTTAGCTTTCATGTTCTAATGTGGGATGTGCAAATTATAGTTTCAATGCCACTAACGCTACACTGAACCTGACCATCTCAAGTCATTACATTATTTCACACACATTACAAGACCAACATTATATTGGAATGTTGTGGTTATTTATAATTAAGGAAAGTGACCCCTGCAGGCTTTCAAAGGCATTGAGTGTGCAAGGTTCTCAATTTCAAAGCAGTCAGCTGTAAGAACAAGTCAGCTGGAGACGTTGAGCTGCTCGAGTTGTCACTCAAAAGTGCTGTTATATTTATTAATCAGAACCACACAGCTACAAATGGGTAGGTTGTGTCTGACAACCTCTAAATTGTATTATGTCTGTTAAGGGCAGTGAAGCACTCATTGAAGTGACCAGCCAGCCTGCACATTTTGTGGTGATTGAAGTCAAATGTGACACTTCTTCTGGATGAAAAGCCATCATCTTGCAGCTGAGAAGACATCCTATTGTGTCTGTGGTATACTGCCTGCCTGAGTGGATTGGGGGGGGGGTGGTGGTGGTGGTCTGAGTAAAGACGGTGACATGAGGGGAGTTGTCGCATTCCCAAAGATTCTCTAAATGCCTCGCATAATATGGTAATGTCTCTGTGGACAGCTGATGTTAATGTATCAGCTCAGCAGTAAGACGCAGCCCTTCCTGTAATATATAATGTGTATTATTTACACATTGTAAGGGAGCTCAGAGTTAAATTGTTCTGTTTTATGATATTGGGGGAAGAAAAGGAATATTTATTTATTTATTATAGTGCCTACTACAGTAATTCTTCCTGACATCAAGTAGCGCTGAGGATGTCTCGGTCTTGATTCTTCTTTTCCTTCTTATTACAGCATTTGGCTCTTCCGCTCCTCTTCCGCCACCTGCGTTTGGCCAACAAGCCGGCACTGGAAGTGTATTTGGACAGGTGCCACACACTGATTTTTTTATTTTTATTGAATGACAGAGCAACCAATTCCATTCTTCTGGACACATTGTTTAACTAACAATTCTTTTCCAGCAGCAGCAGCCATCATCTGGTGGGACTCTGTTTGGCTTAAATCCAGCCAATCCAGCGGGCTCTCCTGCCGGCGGAGGGTTCTTCACCGGCCTTGGAGGAAAACCGAGCGAAGAAGCTGCCAACAAGAACCCATTCGGCACCAATGCCCCCACCGGAGGGTTTGGGCAGCCTGCTCAGACAGGTACGCTAACGCAATCTGTAGAGCAATCATTCATCTTGCTAATATATTTTAATTTGACATATTGTTGAGTGAGTGTCACAGCTTTATCATATTGGAAGCCAACTGGAAACTGAAGCGGAAACAACTTCCCAGTTTACTGTCCTTGAAAGGTGCATTTATCTGCATCATGGTTTATGCTTGACCGAGTGAAGCTGGTCCGAGGAGTGCGCACCAGAAACTAATCTCCACTTGCACGGAGATGTCGTGGCGTCCTGGTCGGTTTATTCATAAAAGCCCTATAAAAATGTCTCGTTTTAGAAAGACGGCCAAATCAACACGTTTACAGCACGTTCAACCTCTGTTTCATTATAATGCATTTAGCTCTTGACGCCATTCTTTACAGGGCTTGTGATAAAGTATCTCCATGAATCCAAGATACGAGTTTACAGTCGGTTACAATTCCTCCTCGGCATTGAGGAGTTTAGTTCATGGCGTTTTTTTCCCGCTACCACTCGTTGGCTTCTTGCTTCCTCGCAGTATATTTTGTTTCTACGCCTTCTGGCGTTTTGGAGAATACTGCAACGAACTTGTAACTTTAACATTGAGTTAAAGAGCCTTTTTGCATAGCACATATAAAGACAACTTTAATCTCCTCTAGGTACCAACAGTCTGTTTGGGAGTACCGGTGCCAAGGGATTTGGCTTTGGACAGCCCTCCTTTGCTGAGCAGAAAGCTAGTGGGACCTTCACCACTGGTGCAGGGAGTGTCGCAGCCCAGGGATTTGGCTCCTTCGCTAGTCCGACAAAAGCAGGTACTTCCCCGAACTCCTTTTATTCTAATAGTACTTTGGTCCCTCAGTCCTTATTGGCTCACCCTACTCCACATCCACTCTATGAAATTGATGCTTGCTTGAACTTTGCAGTTAACATTTGACCAGATCATTCATAGTGATGACATTTTCAGACCAGACTTGTTTCCATGTTCTGTGCTACGTCCTGAGGAAATTAATAATTAATTATATCATTAGAACTGCGCTAAAGGCCAAGCAAATGCAAATAGTGGAGCAATTACACAATATTATAAATCCACGCTCACACACATTAATTAACCTGATATGGCTTGTACTAGAGATGTTTGATATTCTCTGCTTGACATTTCTTTGGGGTCTGGTTCAGTGATAATGGGAAGGCTATTATGGCAATCCTTGGCATCTACACATAATGACATTTTGCATATCGGCTGACATTGCGTTCTCCTTTATCACCTGAGCTCCAGCAAGGTCTCTTATCTCCTCACCCCAGCAGAGCAGAAAGTGAGGTAGTCGTGATATGTCATTGCCTGCTAATGCAGTGATACCTCTCAACAAGTCAGTGTAAAATGGGACATAAAATTTGATACCCAAAAGCTTTAAATTAGTTTTTTAAGATGCATTATTATTTAAAAACTGTAAGCAATTTCTAACTTGAATATTTTTCACATGGTTTAAACTAACCACGATGCTCTTATTCACCCAGGCATCAAGACTATTTAGTCGATAAATTAAAACACTTCTTAAATTAGTCGTAGAGTTTAATGGGAATTAACTAAATTCCCTCCTAAATAGAATCCTCGGTTTTCAAGATTTAAATTGGGCTTCTGTCTTTCTTTCTTTTTTAATTCCTGGTAAAAAAAATAAATAAATAAATCTTGGTCAGTGTGGAAGCCATCCCAGCTATTTCTTAGCTCCACTGGGACACTGGTACCACTCGGCACACTAATGCCCTGTCACTGGCCTACGTACGGGGAATTTAATCTTGTTACATTAGCCGAATCAATTATTTACTGGGGCATGCTGGTCGCCAGGCTGTAATTTCAGTCCACCCTTTCCCCCCCTGCCACTCCCACCGCCGTGGCTTTGAGTCAGTGTGAAGTATTCGTCCTGTCTTTTGAGCTGTCACAGGGTGTTGTTGCCAAGCATGTCCTGTACATAACAACACACATTGTTGTGACTGTACAGACATCTTCTTGTGAAATATAATAGGTACAACAGATATGATTACAAATACTCTTTTTTATATGTATTTACTTGTGTCCTCATCTTGGTAGAGCACATGTCGAATGTATGTGTAGTTATTATTTTATATATTTACACAGGAGTCAAAGTATAACTGTATACCCTTGACATAGTGGGAATATCCTTTGAATACGCATGCGTATAGCTTATTTTCAAAGGCCACAGAAAAAGCATCATCACTGACCTTTTCTCTTTTGTAGAAAGAGTGCTGAGGACCATGCAACTCCTTCTTTTTAGTCTGCTGGTTTCTGTTACTAAACCTTTTTCTATTTACCTCTGCAGGTGCTTTTGGCAGCGCTCCGGTGTTTGGGAATGCTCCTTCCTTTGGTAGTTCCCAGGCATTTGGTGCTGGAGCAGCATTTGGCTCGAGCCCTTCCTTCCCCAACAACATGGTTCCCTCAGCTGGTAAAGTGTTTGGAGAGGGAACGACGGCTTCCAGTATGGGAGGATTTGGGTAAGAAACTTAATATGTTCTTGTGAAAGGTTTAAAAAATAAAATTACGTTTGAACAAATCTGACCAAACACATCATTTGTTTGAATTCATTCAAACCACTCAGTTCTTGTCAGATGTTTCGAGATCAAAGTTATCCAATCAAAATGATCCAATTTCCTGGTCTGTGTTCCTGGTTTGAATTGTCTTAGTTCAATGATGGGGTCACTAGGGAATGCAATTCATCAAGCTGATTAAAATATACAAAAATGCAAACTAACTTGAAATACCTGTTGTGCTTATTGACTTAATTGTAAATTCAAATTGGTCACTCGATATTATTATTTTTCTCCATGTTCGTACGGTTTACTTGGAGAGTGACGGCAATTCAGAGGGCCGAGCCGAGCAGGGTGGAGCAGCTTTTTTGAAACTTAGAACATCTGCTTTCTCTCTCGCTCACCGCGCCATCACTAAACATAAAGCAACTGAAGAGCACCATTCAACACATTGTTAAACCCTCTATTAACATTATAGTGATGACGTGATAAAATCAACCAAATGGAGAACATTTTAGAAGCCTGTCCACTTAATGAGTTTTGAATTTGACCGAAATATTTTTAAGAAATGGGAAATTCCTTACAGCCCCAGCAGGTCAGACTTATTCCAAATTGAGTTTTAATTAAACTACTGAAAACAAATGTTTTTCCTGTCATCTCCAGCTTTAGCAACATTGTGTGTCGATCATATCTGTGTGTTTTGTTACAGTGAGCATGGCTATGAGCCCAAAACTTTGGAGCACTGTGCCGGACTAGATTATTCCCCTCAGATAATCTCACTTCAGGGTCATGCTGCCTGCAGATTAAACTGGCCTGCTCGCCCTCTCTCCCCTCTGTTTGGCTTATTCCCCCCATTCTCTCCCTCGGTGGGATTACCTCTTAAACCCCCGTCTCGCAATCCTCTCTCACACACACTTACACACACACTTGCACGCACACACACACACACACACACACACACACACACACACACAGACACACCCTAGCTGATACCTTCTGCCTTGTATCATGTTTAGTTCATAGCAGCTAAACAAGGAATATGTACATATAGTAGTAATATAGTAGTGCGTCTCCCCCCCCCCCCCCCCCACGCTCAGTACCAGATATTTATTTTCAATCCACTCGTCGTCGTAATAGTTGTACCTCTTTGTTACTGTTAACCACATCAAGCCTTCTGTGTCTGCTTCCGTTTTCAGGTTTGCGTCACCGCCCAGCGGCCCGTCCTTCGGTGCTCTAGCCAATCAGAGCGCTCCATCGTTCGGGGGCCTGGCCCAACAAGGCCCTGGGTTTGTAAATCAACCCAGCAGCTTCTCAGGCTTTGCACAACAGCCCCAGGCGGGAGGTGAGACTCCTACTTCTTTTCTTCCCTCATCATCTTTAAGTGTCCTCTTGCTTACCAGCACTTAGTTAAATGGTGGAAGCTCAAGTGGAGTCAGTATGCACTTCTTCATCAGTACATTATTAATAGACCAGGCCGGTATTTTTCATCCTATACATTTATAGAAACGGTTGTAATTTTTCACCCAGTATGTAGGGATTTATCTGTAGGTAATTTTGGGATGCCTTGAAATGCAAATGCGAATGATTGACTATTAAAATAGTAATTATAATAATAATAATAATAATAACAACAACAACAACATTATTATTATTATTATTATTATGATTAAATACAGGAAATGATCATACAATAAAAATAGCAATGTTTCCTATCAACATGCATGTCTCTGAGTTCTCCAGCAGATTAGACTTCTCTTGCCATCTTCCTCCAATTTACCTTTATGGTTTTATTTCACATTTTCCACTTAATTTCACATTTGTCACATTTGCGTCTCCTTTAATGGCTTTGTCATAAACCATATACATATATGTACATCAGACCTTCCAATTGCTCCTTTCATTCATGTATATTTCCAAACCTTCTGTCTCTATCCTTGAGCCCTGGGTGGCAACGCTCTGCCTGAGTCCGGTTCTGTTACGCACATGTTACGTTATGTTATAGATAACTATTAATAATTGTTTTTCATATTTTTTCAGTCATAGCGTTTTATTGCTAGAATCACCCAATTAATCACTTTTTTCTTTCATTTGGTAGGATTCTCTGGAAACGCCTTTGGATCTACAAACCAGTAAGTGTGGTCAACACATTTCATTTTGATGTTTGTCTTTTTGTGTGTGTGTGAACCAATGAATGGACAGACCCACAATCCCCTGTTTTTCTCCGGCAGCAGTGTGTTGTGCCTGTGGTGAAGCTCTCCTCTTTCACACAATTTCAACACAATTCCCCGCAGAACCTTTCAGATTTAAAACCACCTCATCGGTTTCCTTTTATTTGCCTTTTTTCGCTTCTCTTTATTCATTTAGATTCAAACTGAGCTTTGTTGCTATTTTACTGTAACTGGCTTAGAAATTGTCCAATAGATGATACAATCAAATTTACAGTACAATGCCGCTCATGCTAAATATACATTATTCTGACCCCACAGGGAAAGTCGATGCTCCATAAATGAGTAGTCGGTGGATGAAAGCTCTCCTAGCACTTCCCTACTAATTGCCCCATTTGTGATTTATAATTTAATTCCCATATTACTTATTCTCCTTAGTCGCACTTCCTACCTCTTCTTCATTTATGTTGCTTCTCCCTCCATTTGCTGCTGCGTGTCACATGGCAGCCATAGTTCCCCGGGGTGCGTTCCAGTGCAATGCACTCCGAAGTGCGGGGGAGTGTTGCGAGACGAGGGTTATTAACATTATTATTAATAATAATAATCCTCCTCTCTGTTGTTTTTTAGTTGTTCTTTTGTGACTTCCCTGCATAGTACATTCATAGCAATGCTCCTTTGCTAAACTGTACTCATTCATTGCATTATTATTATGTTTGTGTTAATATGCAAAACAAGCCTCTATGATTTTTGACTGAAACCGCAATTTCATGCTCGTGAACAAAAAACTCATCAAAATGAAATAACGAATTAATAGAAATCATCCTAAAGCCACTGTTTCAAATCCAGTGATATTTGATAAATTACACAAGACATTTGTGTTCTTATTTTTAATACAAAGCTGTCCAGCTCTACTGCATGTTTGTTTTTCCTCTTTAACGCTAACATTACATATTATATATTATCAAGTTCTGCTGTTTGTCCTTTTTTCTTTTTTTTTTAAATGAACATAGCTCCTCAGCATCACTTGACATCGGTCCTGTTGTTCCAACACTTTATTGAAGCTGTATCCATCTTATGCTGACCAACATATTTAAATCCAATATGCAATAGCTTAATAACAGCACGATAACTTTAAATCGGAAATTGTACAGAACTTGTGATTAAACTAATAATAATACTACACTTGGTGCCGTTTTCCAGCATTGAAACTCTTCTCAATAATCTCTCCCTTTCTGCTTTGTTTGTCATTTCTTCTTCCAGATCAAGTCCACAAACATTTGCCAGTTGGAGAAGCTAGTTTTAGTAAACTTCCACGTCACTGCTACAGTACTTTCTGCAATCAAGCTCTTCGTGCCACATAATGGGGGAAGGGAAGAGGGCGAAGGTCGTGTTGCATTTGGGCTAAATAAAGAAAAGTGAATTAGAAGATATACGTGCATTTTCTTCTCCTAAAAAAGTTTTGTATATTTTAGAAAAAGTTTTTCAGTTTGCAATTTATATTTACATATATATATTAATTTGGGATGTTTCTGCCCGATCTTAGTATTTTCTTAGGACATGGGATAAGGGATAATTAAGTATGGAACATGGAGGTTTTTAAAAATCTTAAAACTCAAAATCATCTTTTTGTAAACGGGTCCATGACCTTGAGAACATGTAGTACGTTGTTGCAGTTTACAGACTTGTCATTCTTTGTTGTCACAGCATTCATACTGCAGGGACATTTTTGCTTCTAGTTCATTTTTGTGTCTAGCATTTGTGAGTTTTTGTTCTTGCAAAAGCATTCAGTCATTAATTGAATGATGGGAAATTGTGTCCTTTGCATGGCTGTACAAATTAATATTCAGTCCAGTCGTATCTGTCAGTACAGTTGTGAATTAATGTCAAATGTGGCATACACCCATGCCCAACATGCTAATGTAATACAAAGAATTGTGATCAATGGTGAAAAAAGTTATATATTCCTTTTCAGATGACTTTTGCAGTAATACCCCGCTTGATATATTTTTACATGAAAGTGTGGAAATAAATGGAATTTTCTCAAAATATTTGTCTATTCAAAATTGTATTTCTTTACGCAGTCATGTTAATCGCTCATTTATTATGTTTTTGCTCGAGTAATTATGAAACGGAACAAAAACAAACGTGTGTGTCCAATGTCGTGTCTCTTTACATTCTTTGAAGCAGTGAAGTGCCTTCAGCGTGATGCTCAGATACATTATGTTGCGTGATAATGATACTTTGGTTTTATACCGTTTGAGTTTAATGTTTAGCAAAACATCTTTACAGATAGTGTGACATCATTTCACAGATAAAAAACAGAGCATGGCTGTGCTTCTTAGTATTTCTTTCATACTGAGGAAAATCCAATCTGAAGGATGGTCATACTAAACAGAATTCTGTTTAATTCGAGGTGACATGAAGAATAGCATGCAAGCAAGCCCTGAGGCCATGTGACCACGGTTCACTAATTAATGTTAAATCCTTTTGCTATGCAGCTCCTTCCTCCATCTCCAGTGAGGAATTCATTGACTCGCATACAGAGCTAAATGTGGCTGAGGGAGAATGCTGATTGGGATCCATGGCGCCGTGTCGGAGACTCCATGTTGTGACATTTGGCCACAACATCGACGGAATTACATCCCCGGCTTACTAGCATGTCACTGTCACACTGTCCATCCTTATCTTGGGTTCTCTCGCCGGACGGGTGGCACGGGGTCCTGGTCGCTCTGAAGTGGCACGGGGGGGGATGTGCATTCCCCGATAGTCTTTTAAAATATAAAAACGGTACACTGCCTGCACGGAGCCGTTGGCTTTGCAGATGTGAAATATAATTGGCTGCAAATAAATTGTGTTTTTTTGTTTGTTTGAAGACACACAGGCGGCGTTATCACGATGACGTTTGATCAGCGTCCGCTCCATTTGATGTCTCAGGTAAAGAGTTACAGTTGGACACACTGGCGGATTACAGAGGCACACGGGCAGTTACAGAGCCCAAAGTCTGTAATGCTTTCAGCTAAAGCGGATGAGCTTATGAGATTTTCAGCACCCAATCCACACAACTGGCCTCTGAACGCCATTAATGACAGCGTTGTTTTTCAACGAAATATAACAGAAATACTCTTTCTTTCTTGTGGCTCTGTTCTCGGTGATGGAAAGTCTCACCAACACTCTGGAGGATGGCAGCTGTCTTCGTGGAATCCAGATAAAAATAGCTTAGTCAAAACCAGCTCCCACCCCTCCCCCAACCACACCTTCATTCTCTGTGCCCCCCCTACACACACACACAAACGCACACTTCCACCAAGTGAGTGATGATTAGCAGCTCTTGAGCACATCCTGCTTTGCTTTGCTGACTCATCATCTGTCTATGCTCCTCTTCGCTCCCCAGTGGGAGCATCTTTTGGGTCTTGAGGCATTCCTATGAACAGCGATGAATGCCACTGATTCGGGTCACTCGGGTGTCTCCCACACATGCTCCCGCCATGCTGTGGGGTGACCATCAGCTCCTCTGAAAGAGCGTGCTACAATTTCCCCTAATGGGTAATTTTATCTGCCCAGATAATCCAAATCCAATAATCCACTAACAGACGAGGGCCGCGCCCCCCTGTGACACTACGCTGACACTGCAGATCAAAGGCCTCCACCGCCCTATGGCGGTAATGGCACCTTCACGAAGCCGGTGGTCACAATGTTGCGAAAAGGTTGAAAGATTACAATAAGAAAAATATTCAGGAAGGCAAATGTTTGTGTCAATTTTTCTTACTCTGCAGAGCAACGAAATAGGATTCAGACCACTTGTCCGTCGGTCTGCCACTTGGTTCCAGACTGAAATATTATGACCATTGTTTGATGGATTACCATGAAATTAGTTCCAGGCATTCATGTTCCCCTCATAATTAATATATTTTCACCCAGCGCCATTATCAGGTCTAAAATGTCCCCTATTCTTATTGGTTTATGACCAATGCAAAACTACCGACATTCCCATCAGCCTCAGCTGCACTTGTTTATGGCCAAATAGCTAATGTTCTAACACTTTTTTTAACATAACAGCATGTTATCATTGTGAGAATGTTAGTGTGCTGACGTTAGCATTTAGCTGCTAGCATGACTGTCGACTCTTAGTCTTGTTCAACATCTTTTTCTGTGGCCAATTTAGATTTTTTTTTTTATGCCTGCCATATAATGACCTAAATCTGCACACCAATACGGACTTCTCTTAATCCACACATGGTAACGTTAATTGGATGTATTCCTTTTCCACGATTAGCTTTGGCCCGCTGCTAAAAAGAAGTGTGTGCCAGTGTAATAGGACCCACTGTCCACTGGTCCTATCACGATGCACAATGTAAGGACATGATGACTTTGCGTGCCATTATAGCAGCACTGGTACCAGCACCGTGCGTGATGAAGAACCTGAGCGATACCAGTAAATCCATCCCAACCTCTAATTACCCACCTGCCTCGGTTCCTCCTCTTTCCCTCTCTGTCTTTAACCGACCCACGGGGATTACGCAGTTCAGTGTCATTACTTATCCTGATACTTCAAAGCAGCTTTGTACTGAGAGTTTTAATTCAAATCAAACTCCATTTCGTCTTTCACCCCTCTCTCTCTCTCCATTTACTTTGCGACACCAGAAAAACATGTGCAGACGGAAATTTCCACACTTGGATTACTGAGAATGAGTTTAACGGACTTGATCGTGGATATCCAGCATTATCACAGATGTCGTGTGTGGGGGGGGGAGAGAGGGGCTTTGAGAGCTTCTCCACACTGTTTCCTTTTCCATCGTTGTAGACGTAAACATCTGAAATGAGACAATAAAAAAAAAAACGACCTGTCGGAGTGCACGGCTTGCAGTTATCATGTCCAAGTGTGTGTGTGTGTGTGTGTGTGTGTGTGTGTGTGTGAGAGCTGAGCCACAGCTGGCTTCCCAGCATCGCCTCTGAATGTCCCACTCAGGTGAGCATTCCCTGTTTCTACAGCGCTGGCATTCAGCTTGAGCTCGTGGTCCAAGTCATCACTCAAGTCACGTGTAATTTGATCGCAGTGTTTGTGATATCATCCAGAATCTGTTTCGACTTGCATTTAGTCGACATCCCTCTGAGACTCTTTCAGTTTGAGCTCTTGAATCTCAGTCAACACTCACTGTCGTTAATTCAATCATTTGCTGAATCGGGGACTTTTCCCCTCTTTTCACTCGGCAAGCATCTCATGTTAAACACTGCTGGTGTCAGCAGATGTGTTGCTCAGATTTAGGGTACATAAATCAGCTGAATCCATATCCAGTTGTTGGTCATCAATAAATACATAACGGTCTGCTGCTGATGAGACATTGCAAATGATTCAGCACAAACGGTATTAGCTTTGACCTTTTCTTCTGGTCTGCTCCAATAACATGTCACTCTCTTTATTATATGTAGGTGGCCAAACTCGCAGTCGCCAATGGCTTTATTTTCTGATTGGTCAAAGAGGATAAGCATCAATGTCCTCGCTGAGCTTTTACATTAATTACATCCACGTTTGATTGAGTGTGCCAGTCAATGTGGGTCCTGAGCCAATATGTCTTTTCTAAAAATAAAAAAAACACCTACAGATAAGGTATTTTTTCTATTTATAGCATATTTGAGCGATCTGACGCAGGATTAAGAAATTATTATTTGCTCTATGCCTATATTGAAATTGTATATCAATAATACAGAAATAAAGTGAATTTAGCTACATTCTTTTATGTAAAGTGATGTTTTGTAGGCTGAACAATTTGAATTAAGCCACCATTATAAAGGTGTCATAAGTATAGTATTAGTTATATAACTAATTACTTTATTACTTGTTAATACATTATATAGACTTGATGTTTAAAATCCACTATTAACGACTTATTAAAATGCATACCCGCAGAAGTGATGATACAATGGCATTATTAAAAAAGAGAGAGAGGCTAAATACCATTAGGATTGTGGCAACCCAAAATCTGTTATTAATGGCTTGCAACTAATCTAACAAACATGGAACATTACTTATTGACCATTAATAAAGCGGTACCAAGTTAATTCAGTGCATTTATGTTCTGGTCAGTCCACCCCGGTGCTTTGTGTGTCGCACTCTGTCCCGACTGCTGTCCATCCAAATGAAATGTTTTGATGTTTTGTTTACCTTTCTCAACAGTCAGAAAACCACGTGAGAGATTACAGAGTGAGGAGGTTCATCAGCCAAGACGCGTGAACCGACACTATAGCGGTGTGAGGGATGTTCTCTTTAAAGAAATGTGTCTGTAAATTGAACATTTTCCAAAACTGTTGCTTTTTCTTACCTATTTCCGACCTCATCCGACCTTTTGTAAGATGCTTTAAACTCTACAGGGAAATTAAACCAACTATGAAATGAAAGGAGACCAAATCTTATGTTTTATTCATGCGAGTGACGGTATTAATATTCACAGAATTTAATTATGGATAAAGCAGGCACAGGTCAGATGAGGTGTTCACAGATGAGGTGTTCACTTTGACTTCTCATGAAGTAGTTGAGCTTATAATTGCGTAAATGATGCGTTCCCTCGGGAGCTGATTGTGATGCCTGCGTTTATTACAAAAGCCTTGGCCGCGAGTGGGAGGTGTAGGAGCCAACATCACATGCTGCAATTACACTGATGGCAATTAAAGTTTGCTTATAAGTACCCTTGTCCCCCGCTTGTGGGATGTTCACTGTTTAATGGCTATCATTAATTTAAATGGAAATTACAGCATACTGTATAGTAAGCAGTTGTTTTTCTTATTTAAGGCTTAGTCTGTCCAGATGTAGTCCAGATGTACTTGTTGTTTTTTTTAAAAAAACAATCTTATGTAACTCTAGCATTGTGAGTGCATAACTTAAGCGCAACAATGCTTTATATTCTTTAATGCAGCTTCACATTTAAATGAAATATTACATAATATTGTCTGTAGGCCCTAAACAAAGGTAAACGCATCAAATTCCATTCCCTAAAAAACGTTTTAAATTGAATTCATAAAAGTCTTACTTTTTTCTTGTATGCCATAGCAGTAATATCTGTTAAAAATATGTTTGTGTAGCAACTGAAAGTGGGATTGGTGAGACATTACTTTGTATTATCAGAGTTTCCATAAAGCAAACACTGTTGCTACTCTTAATGACAGTTGCCAGGAACCTCATCATCCCATAATGGACAAATGTCAATTTAGAAAAACTTCATTGATTAATAAATTCATCCATTTTCTGACAGTTATATTAGCCCAGGTTGTATACATTTATTATTGTGATATAATGCTGGAAACTACTGAGGACTTAAGTCTTACATTTGATAACTATAACCCTGTGAGTGACATTATCAAAAGTGATATCAAATGTTGCGATGAAAAGTATGTTGCTTAATTTAAATCTTTCCATCTTTCTGCCTCCGTTAATTTGTTCTGTTTGCGTTGACCGACAGGCCGACAGGCCAAACAGGATATGACATCATCGAAAGCACAGCGAACCAAACGCGGTTCATCCGCCTCTGATCACTTCATAACAGACATGTGCAGCATAGTCTTTCCTGGTCTTTATCAACACTAAATATTTTTAAAAAACATATATATACAGTATATATCTTCAGAAAATAATCAGAAGCTGTAATTTCCATCAGACTTATTTTCCCATTTTTCACTAATGATTAGATATTTGCCAATATTATTAGATCCTCACAAATATGCCAAATATTCTAATCTATTTGACTAAAATATAAAGGTGACTTAAAGGCATTATACTTCCATGTTTGCTAGTCCTATAACATTGGAGGTGAGATATGATATTAAGTGTAAACTAAGTCCTCCAAACTACAAAGTGACATGGAGGTCAATCCGGCTAAAGACGGAGGAGGTCTCTTCAGACCAAAATAGCCGAGCCGGTTCATTTCTGTTGATCGGTGTGGCTAATAAATCCAAATATTGTCCCAAAGATCACAAAGAATGATGGGGAGCTATTTCACCTCTAACATTTGCGGCATGCGAGTATTAATAGCAACGTCTGATGCCAGGAGATACAGTGGCACAGCAATTATTTGGTATTACAAGTAGGGACAGGTGGATGTACGTCGGGAGACACAGCAACATACCCACAGACTCCGAGTCGAGTAAATATAGCTGTGAATGTAAAGCTCAGGAATGTGACCAGGATAGCACAGACTGCTGCTGCTGCTGCTGCTGCTGGGACATCATGTGACTTCATTTGTAGTAAACCAGTAAACCATCAGTTTACCTCTGTCTTCTCTACATCACTGTTAACCCCGTGGCTAAATCCCAAAGTCATCTCAAGGTGTGCGAGTCCCTGTCCTCCGTGTCTGCAGTGATTCTCTGAGCCTGTACGGAAAGGGACGCCATCAGCTCCCTGCTTACGCTGTAGACTAAAGATTATCTTTCAGCCCTTACCTGTACGTGCTTAATGTGGTAATATTATATACCAAGTGATGAATTGAACATGAAGCAACCCAAGAGAGCACTTTGCAATCCTTTGAGGACTCGTTAAACAGTTATAACGGAGGTGCCGGGCAGAAAGGGGGGAAATAACTCATCTGCTCTTGTTGTAGTTCAGCATATGATTGCATGCCAATAATGACTTAATTCAGATTCATACAATTTAACATTTGAAAAGATTTACTTGCCACAGACAATGGGGAGGTAAGTCAGTATCGGTCTTTTAATGGGATTAACAGACAATGAGAAAAATATAATAAATTGCCAGTTTTATCTTTTAAATATAATCCAGAAAACTGTCAAAGAATAAGACTGAAAATACCTGTGAATGATTCAATAATGAGAGATGGAGGAGAGATAACAAAAGAGGAGTCGACATTCTCCGCACGGACACTGGAGTATTATTTCACCCGTCTGTGATATGTCAATATCTTTGAACCGAGAGGCAGACACACACACACACACACAGACACACACACACGGACACCCAGACACCCAGGAAATACGTGGTGATGCAGATAAATTCTAAAGTCGTCACAGTTTTGAGGTTTATATGTCAAATGGGAATTTAAATTATTTGTAATTGTTTGCAATATACAGATACTTAACATTTAAAGATCTCTCATTGAGTCAGGTTTTCCCTTATTTTTTTATTTTATTTGTCCACTGTATGTGTGTCAAATCAACATAGTCCTGAAAGCTTTTCTATATTCTCCTTTGATTCCCCCCCCCCCCCCCCCCCCCCTCGTTCATTCACTCTATTATATGCCCTTTCTGTAGTCTATATCTTCTTTCATTGCTTTTAACCACAGCTGATAACAAAAAGAGTCTATAGAGCAGTAACATCCTTTCCAACGCTGTAGAAGTACATCATGTGCTCAGCCATGGATGTGTAGCCTCGGGGTTTCAGCCATTTCTTTCTGTTATGTCTCAGAAGCTGTCTGGTTCTTTGATTTATGCAGTGAATTAAAATGCAGACCAACATGTTTGGAAAGGAAAACTCCCCTGAAGTGACACATGTTTGGATGAAACTAGTAGATTCATTCAGTGTAATTAGTCATTAAAGAAGGCGACGTGGACGGATAAGGAGCCTCATTGTTTGTGTCGGTTTGAATGTCACAGTGGAGAAATACATCTCCATATTCAAGCTGAGAAAAAAACAGGAAAGTCAACAGATCAAGTTTGTTCGTTTTATTCATTCATGAAAAATACCTTCTTTTTTTTTCTTCTTTTTTTTTTAGATCTATTTTTTTCCGGGTTTGTTTCCCCAATGTTGTGCATTTTCACAGTTTTAAATATATGCCAGAACTGACCCATTTTCAAGTATTGGTGTAAAAGTCAAAGCTAAACAAAAGTACACAAACTGCTTTAACTATTTCAGTGCTGCGGAAAACAAAACAAACAAAATGAGAAACACACAAAGTTGCTCACTTTATCGTCTGTGCTACATTTAGGGTTAATAAACATGGGGCTGTGTTGATTTCTTTTTGGAGGGACGACGGCAAGATTAACCTTTTTATATTTCATGGGATAGAAGTCAAAGTCAAGAAATGAAGGCAGGCAGGCGATCCCGAGTGTGAACGTGGGATTTAAATAAAGGGGTGTTGATCCACTGATTTCGTGGTAGTTCAATAACTACATAATAATCAGAAGTGAAGGTAGCAGCCCTCACTTTCATCCACTCGGCTCAGCCCGACAAGCAGAACCAACGACAACAAAGAATCTTCCACATGGCTAAATTTTTGCATTGTTAATGTTTCTCTGGAAATACAAATATGCACGATGCATTTAATGATGAAAAACAACTGAAAACAGGCCCGTTATTAAATGTCAGGAGTTCATGAGTTACTAACAATGTAACTATATACGAGTGCATAGTTTTGGCTTTGTCCAATTTTGGCATCTTTGGCCCTCCATACAACAAACAATGTGCCATTTTGTTTTTCTGTGGCTTATTAAAGGAAGCACATAAAGCATTTATGAAGTGCTTCTGTTATGTTAACATAAAATACACATCATTAACACATCTCAACAGATTCAGACACACACACGCACACACACACACACGCACACACACACAAGCACTCACACACACACAGACGCGCAGAAGACAATCCGTGCCCTAATCCTACAATATATGCTGTTGATAGTTGACAGGCACCCGCTCGATGACCTCAATACTTCCATTTCTCTTTCACATTAAAACATGTATCACTTCCTGATTATTAGTAAAAACCGGTGTGTTTGTGCATATGGCTTTGTAGCATGTGCACGTGTTCGGACGGTCCACGTGCAGATAAATGAGTTCTCGCTGCCAATGTACTGCTGTGACAATCAGATACCACACCAGGCCTGCTGCTTTCCCCCCAGGGTGTGTGGGTGTACATGTGTGTGAGTGTGTGTGTGTGTGTGTGTGTGTGTGTGCTCTGTCCCTGTTTTATGACAAGGACGTAACCTTTCCTGCACCGTGTTTGTGAGAGAGAGAGAATCATGACTCAACAACAGCAGAACCACATCAGTGGAACTCCTCATTCTACCTAAATCCCTCAAATGGGATTTGTCACATGTTGTGAGTGCGCTACGCATCTGCGTGCCAAGGTTTAATGTCATTAAATGTAGTCCAGCTCAAGTACCGTCCACGATGTCCGTGGGTCATTGCAAGACACTGCGAGGCCGGTACGGCTACGACTTGAGGTGAAAGGTTGACTGGGTTTGGTTTATAACATGAGCCGGAGCGTTCAAAACAAGCCACACATCAAAATAACTTGTGCTTGACATCCAAGTTGGGCTTGTTAAATGTCACAGTTATTTTAGGCCGGCTATTATGTCGAAATGGATTTAATTTTGCCACCCTTCATACCCGCCGCTCGACAGTCTGCAGTGCGTTGGATGACTTTGACAGCTCGCCTCAGCCAAAAAACACTTTGACCTTGGCCGTTGCCGTTTGACCTCACTTAAACCTCAACCACGACTCTCGCGTTGCGTGACACAGACTCAGCACAGTTCTGCCCATCTAGGACATGCAAGTGTGTCACTGCCGATCTAATTATGACAGCAGTCCCCCAATAGCCTCCTCCTCCTCCTCTTCTCCCTTCGCCCTGCGACCCGGCCTGGAGCGAAGGCTATCGCGGCGAAGGCGTGAAACGAGCCGAGCAGGAGTGTCTATATACAAAGCAGCTCAGTTTGTGGCATCGGATGGACACGACGGGTAGATGTTTGAGCTCTGGTTCAGCTTAGCTCTTGTGTGACTGCATGTTAAATATGAAGCGAGAGCCAGGAGACGCTTAGCTTCACATAAAGCATTGAAACGCCCGCTGATTCTACCTTTTTCCAGTCTCGTTAAATTGAGCAAACTGTCGGCTGAAGCTTCATACTTAGCTTACACGCATGAGAATGGTATTAAGAGAAGGGAATAGGCATATTTCCCAAAATGTCAAATTCTTCCTTTCAGTCTTGGTAGAAATAGTACTTGCTGAATGAGTTGATGGATATTTGCGTTGTACAGTCGCTAGTGAGGAGATGCTGATGAACTGAAATAGCAGCAGCTTACTGATCAGTAAAATACATGAGCAGGTCAGATTTGCACGTACATTATGTCTTTGGTTTGAGGCAAAACACGGGAACCTGGTGAGAGCACTGAGCTAGCAAGATGTTTGGAACATCTGAAAGTGAAAAACTGGCCTTTAACAGAACAAACTTACCGAGCTCATTAAGAGATTTTTAAAAGAGAATGTGTGCATAAATAACTTTTTACTTCCCGCGATGCCAAAATCAGCATCTCTCTCTCTCTCTGTGCTTTTAAGTGTTTGGAGTTTGCAGCTGAAGCACTTTTTTTTTTCTTCTTTTTTTTTTTTTTTAAAGATTAAGCAGGCATCATCTCATTTAATGTTGATATCGAGCTGACCAGAGCTGTTTGTGTATGCGTGTTTGTGTCTTATATTTGCTGGCGGTAAAATAAAGGGAGACAAACCCCCACATGGGCAGAGAAGTGGGTCATCTATATGCCGACCGAGCAGCCGGGATCAAACATGCGTGCCTCCTGCTCTGCTCTGCTGGGGCAGATGAAGACTACAGGTGACGGAGGATGAGGGACATGACTACCGTCAGCACGAGAGACACGTTTTGATGTTGGTTTTACAGAGAGAAAAAGGGGTGTTATTGATTTAAAGGAAGGCCACAATTATAAATAGAAATATGTCGAGGATTGTCCAGATTGACAGCGCAGCAGCAAATATCCTGCCGCTGTCATCCTCCAGTTATTAAGCATCCGGTTATTTCTCCTGTCTGTGTGGCTGCGTATTAATCAAAGTATCGACGTGAGCGGTGCAAACACAGTTACTCACTGTGGCGAGAAAAGAGTCCGTCGGACAGGATTGATGCAACGAGAGACGGGACGGAAGGGAAAAAGGGGCCCTGAGATGGAAGCGATGCAGAGGAAGGAAAACACGTGTTCTGATGTTGAAGGCAATGCCTCCAAACAGAATAAGGTGAATGAAACGAGGTTAGCTGACGAGTGCTGTTGAGTACGATGTGCTCAAGTTGCTCTCGCACGTCATTGTGTCGAGTGCTACGGACGAGGGTTGGCTTTACCGGTGTTCTCTGTATCAGTACAGAGCATCACGTCTGTTGCATAACGCACTGGAAACACAACTGGTTGTGTAACTGTGTTTACGCGTAATGCTGGTTGAACTCGTGAGACAATACATCTGTCGTGTAAATGCAACTGCACATAAAAGCCTTTCAGACCCGGGGTTCTTCTTCTGTGGTATCGTGTCCGTGTTCTCAAACCCACACAGTCCAGCACCAGCGTGTCTGGAAGAGACTGGACGATTTGAGCAAAAATACTGCATTGCACTGTGTTTAAGGCAAAAAAGTTTGCAATGAAAAGCGATGTAAACTTAAGGCAGCATGGATTGAATGTCTTGCATGTTGTTGTTGTTGTTTTTTTTTGTTTTTTTTAAAAGTCCTAAAATCTAGTATGTCACCCAATGCAACAACAAACAAAATTAAATGCACTCTTCCCAGCCCATAAATAAAAACACAACTGGTATTCATACACGAGGTTTGTGCACATGTAAATACTTAGATCCACCCAAACGCCATATCACTTGGCCCGAAACAGCCAAAATATAAAACTGAAATAAAAATAATAAAAAGATTTCATTTAGCACAGTGCGACCCGACCCAGTTTGAAGGTAGAATGGTTGCAGTTTGTTCACTCCAGTCTCAAAAGTGTGTTCAAGCCCCTTCCACCTCACCCCTCCCCTCCCACCACACCTGGTCAGAGCTTACTCAGAGGTGGTTTCGTTTGCCAGTTTTTCTCTATTTCTTTTTTGTTGTTGTTGTTTAACACAAGAGAGAAGAATATAGAGGCAAAAAAAAGGGAAAGGGTTAAAGCAGTGAGAGCTGGTGACGAGCAGGAACAAAAGAAAGAGACGAAATAAGAGATGATACGATTAAGGTATCCAAGGCCAGTCTGGTCAGTGAAGCAGGTCAGTATTTAGGTGGGATGACCACCATGGGGTCACCGTTCTTTGGCCGCCACATCAGCACCTGGGCGTCATTGGCGTTGGGCTTGACCATGGCGTTCGAGGAGATGGGCTCATTCTTGCCCAGGATCTGGGGTTGTTCCTGGGTCACGGGCTCGTTCAGCGCAGCCCTGTCACCCAGAGGCTTCTCTGGGTCCACGTGGATGTGAAGCCGCATCCTCCAGCGGATCGTCTGCAGCACGAGTGTCTCTGAGGTGGCCGGGTTAATGGCCACCAGCCACGTCGTGAAGCTCTGGTCGCGGCGGATGCTGCTAAGCTGAGGCACGTTGCTGTCGCTGACGGGCACACCCCAGGTCACGCTGGGGTAGAAATTGTCATTCATACTAACGGTGAACTTGCTGTCCTTCTTGGTGGGGCCCACCACGGTGCAGGTCTCCGTTGTGTTGCCGTACCACGGGTAGTTCACTCCATCCGAGTCGCTGATGGCCTGGATTTTGCCATCACGCAGGTCGGGGAGCTCCCAACTTGACCTGGAAGTTGAAAGTCACAGATGAGAATTTACCCAGAAATGGCGCTTATAGACATTTAGTGGCTGTAGAGATTAAAGGCTAATAACATTGTGTTACACATTTGGTCTATTTATACTTTTGGTCATCATTTTTTAGCAGTTATGATAGCGAACAACAATCAAGCTGTTTTTGTGAAATGTATGATATTGCGTAATTGCAGTTGAACTTTATGCACACACAAGTGCAGTGAGCCAAGGTTTAAACCAGGAAATTGTAAACTGACATGGATGGTTATTTTGTCAAAAACTCATTTCAATCTGATGTCATTTTATCATTTTCATCACTGATATGAATCATGGCCAAAAAGTAGAAAAATAAGACCCAAGTTGTAATAAACCATCTTTTAAATGTGTCTCTGGATTCCTCGCGTAAAAAGCTCTCCAGTCTCATCCTCTTTGTATAATAGCGGAGAAATTGCAACTTAATAGTTTGACAAGTCTCCTTCTTGGTGTCATTACCAACAACACGTGACAGACACAAGGAAATGACTCAAAGCCTCACAGTTGGATCTTCCGGCCAATTTCATAACCGCAGAAAAAAAATAGAATACGACAAATAAAATACTGTGACACACACACACACAGCAGGCGGCACTGAACAGCTCAAGTGACCCGGCACCTCTGGACTGTCTGTCTGTGGATGTTCTGCCCACAGCAGGAATGAGATTACCTTTCATTCACTGAGGACGAGATAACAGTGAGATCCCCCGCCACGTGACTTCCTGCCTGCTTGGCCTGGTCTCACATTCTGATTTATGTATTCACCCAGGGGGTGAGATTAGCATGTCATGCATGATAATGGCTGGCCCTTGTGTGTGTGTGTGTGTGTGTGTGTGTGTGTGTGTGTGTGTGTGTGTGTGTGTGTGTGTGTGTGTGTGTGTGTGTGTGTGTGTGTGTGTGTGTGTGTGTGTGTGTGTGTGTGTGTGTACAGTTCTGTTCTGAAAAAAAATTCACCTAATCCTCTAAACTGACAAAACAATTTTGTAGAAATTCTCCATTTTGTCAGGAACTCAGACGATATTTTAACGGTGAGCACGTGAAGCAGAGCCGACTGCACACCGCTGAGAAACTTTACTCATGAGTGGAGAAGGCATTGCAGCGATACGGCTCACTTCCTGTTTTTGTCTTCACTGCCTGCTTTGTCACATCAAAATGGTCTGACATCAGTGTTGTGAGTGAACCCCAGATAGAGATATATATATATATAAAATATGTTTAAAGGGTTAGTTTCACATATTGTGGTTGAAATAGTTTACTAAATAATGGACACATGGTTGATTCATTGTAAACTTGACTAGACTAAATGAAACACTGAAAGTTCAAATGTAATCATCTGACATCAGTGTTATGAGTCCCAAATATATATATATATATATATATATATATATATATATATATATATATATATATATATATATATATATATATATATATATAATGAATCAACCAACCAAATATATATATGATTGATTCATTGTAAACTTGACCGGACTAAATGAAACACTGAAAGTTCAATTGTATAAAATATATATATTTTTAACAATATTCCCTTTTTTTTTTACATAGTTCATGGTGTTAAATAACAACCAGTTTAAAATCAAATAAACACTTCTGGATCATGTTACATTGTACAAATGGTTTCATTGAGAAATGGGGCGACATGGAAACAACGCTCATTTCCTGTTTCTGCAACTTTGCCGACACATTCGTTTGCATGTTGCAGGCAAACAGTTTAAGACTTTAGAGGATCAGACCTCTGTTGATGAGGCGTAATAACAGATGGCGACGATTGGATCAACTTTGTAGGAGTAGAAGGGAAGAAAGAGGGTGCCAATGCAATTAATGAATCAATTACAGCGTGTTTAAGCCTCACCACGTGTATGTCTTGTGTGTAGACTACCAAGTCTGTAATATTAATTTACACGTCGAGCCTTCACGTTCATTTTAAGAAACATTACTGCGATTGCAAATTGTATCAAACTGTAACAACCGATATTCATTAATCTTTTTGTTTCACTTCTGCCACGGCTCCTATTTTTAGCAGCGTGACATTTTTAGGGCAACACAAGACGCCTCGTGTAATCCACACATGCCAGTTGATAAATACACACATCCTGCTCAACCATACAAAGCTGTACCACAGTAAAACCATTCTAAAAAGGACGGGCTCCAACACACAGGGAGGAGAGGTGATGAATGTGTCCAGAATCCAGATCATCCAGAGCCAACAGAGAAATCATCCACATTCCCGTCTTCAGACATTTTGTCCAATTACAGCACGCTGAAGCTTTATTGCCATCAAAGAAACTACTTAGTATGAGAGTCTCAGCAGTGGGAGCAGAATCGTCTCTCGCATCCTAAGAGCGGCTTCAAAAGTGGCCTTAATGTGGACTTTAATACTGGGGTATACGATGATATTGAAAGTACGTATTTTAAGTGGAGTAGAACATAGATGATGGTTATTTTCGGCTTGTGATAAGTTTGATGTATATCTGATGTATTTCCTGCGTTTGGAGCTTTGTTTCTAAGCATGTATCTATCATATGTGAAATTGCATGATTACTATCGGAAAGATTGTTCTGAAAAAGTTACATTTAACCTCAAATGAACTGCTCCTGTGCCAGCGGTTTCACAGAGTACACGCTACGCTGCGTCCCGTTGGTTGTGTAGGTAATACATCTCAAAAGGACTCTGTTACACCTTGAAAGATGAGAGAAGCTACAGTGTGAGTCCAAGTAGCCGACAGAACACTGGGTATTAGTAACTGTCTCGAATGTTATGTTTTGGGCGTCAAAGTCTATTTCTTCTCTATAGTGTGTTTCAAAATTAGACGTTTTTGAATGAGTCTATGTTCCTTTCATAGGAACAATACATCACTAACAAACCTTAACAAAAGAGCATGGTAATACAAGATAAAAGAGTAAATATTAAAGCTTGGATAAAGAAAAAAAGAAATACAAATGCAGTTTACAAAAGTCATTGATTATATTGGACTTTTGGAAAGTAATGGAGGACTTTCTCTCTCTCTCTCTCTCTCTCTCTCTCTCTCTCTCTCTCTCTCTCTGTTTCTCTCTCTCTCTCTCACACACACACACACACACACACACACATAGGACTATGTACACTGGGTTTGGGGTGTTGGGGAGGGGACTGCGTCACTAATCTTAGACGTGCAGCTGCAATGTCTACAGATAACACGTATTATGGGTACATTTCAGCTTGTGGTTGCCTGCTGCAGGATATAAGAATGCTACTTTTCTAACGTGTGTACCAATATGGCACTCACACACATACACACTCATTGGAAAAAGAAAGGGACAAAGAATGAGAACGAGGCCTATTATCTGTGTCATACGCATCTTTTCTTAAAGATTGTTTTGCCCATGATTGTCACCGCTGGTGCAAGATAACTGTGTATTGACAAGTGGAGGGATCTGAAAGGTCATAGCAATTATTTTCCATCACAATGTCCTGCTCTCATATCTGTCAGGTTTTGAAGTGGCCTGCAGCCACAAGCCCACAAACTGAAGATAGCTCAGCTACTGAGTGAACATTAAAGTTCACTTACAGACAGTTCAATTTATTTTACTTTTCCATTTTTTTCCATTTATGAATACAGACGTATGATCTGTGTGATGAACAAACTTGAAATGATCTGTGTAGTTCTATTAACTCATTAACTATAGCTTCAATTGTAAATTCATTAATTGATTAGTCGATCAAGAGAAAATTATTTTGAAACTATTTTGATAACAGATTTATTATTTCAGTCATTTAAAAGTAAAAAGTTGTGCTCATTCTCAGCGTCCAGCATGAGTTGCTGCATGCTCTTTGTTATGATAATATGAGTACATTTGAAGATGTCCCCATGGCGCTGAGACGTCTTGACTGCCATTTCTCCATTTCATAGAACAAACAATTAACTGATTAATAGAAGAAGTTCTGAATTGTGGCAGGAGTGGCAGTTACAGCAAATAAACCGAACCAAGCTTTAAATACTTTATTCACCAGTTGTAATTATTATAACTGTGAACTATGTTCATTTAAAAATATATATATATTTCTCATTAATGCCTTGTTATTGAGTCTGCCCATCACCTAATGATGTTGAACACAGTCAAAAACAAACAAAAAAACAAACAAACAAGAGAAGAGCCCACGATACTCACATCCCTTTGTTTCCATACGTATTGTAGAACTCCATGTGGTTACAGGCTTGAATCCAGCCAATGGTCCATGTCTCTTTACTGGCGACTGGCGGCACAAGGACCCGGGCATAAGCTCGGAAGTGCGGTGTCCGGTAGCGCAGGACCACGCTGGATGACTCGTCGATGCTGGTGGGGTTGGGGTCGATGGAAGTGTTCACCTCCAGGACGATGATACTGTCTCGGAAACTCTTGGGCTTACACCTGATACTCTGGATACAGCCCATTGCATTAAATAGCAACACAATCCACAACAACGTCCAGAGGTCTGGAGAAGAAGAAAGACGCATGGAAACAGCAAGAAAATCACACCAGGTGGATCCACATCATGTTTTGCAGAAAGAAAAGCTTACCAGATTAAAAAGTGCTTATTCATAGCAGACGGTCTCGTTAAAAAAAAAAAAAAAGGGAAAAAAGCCATGCATCTTTGATGCAAAACTACTTTCAGAAAAGAAGTAGAAGCCAGGCCTAGAAGATCTTCCTATTTGTTGAGCGCATGCTTTCCGGTGCGTAAACGCAACTTCATCAAACAAGTACAGCTACAATAACTTTCCTTTATCCGTGCAATGATGTTTTCATGCGGTCAAGTTACAAGTCATCGCCTCCTTAATGCGCTTTTATCACATAAGGACTTGACCTTTTGGCGACATGCATCCATTGGAGAGGTGCGCGTAAAAGGCTCCGGTTAATTATGAGCTAAATAATTAACAAATACTACTAATGTTACATCTTGGCGTCATATTATCTTTTGTGTGATTCTTTATGTCATTCATTACCAGCTATTCAAAGGTGAATGCTCTCTGCCCAGCTGGTGACAAGAGTCATAATCAAAAATGTTGTGCTGGACCAGTGCACGCGGACAGTTATAGAGGACTAATGGCAGCTCAGAGGGGACGTTCATATTATGTGGAGCAGCCTTATGTCCATTTAATCCGCAATAGCCCCACTTCCACACAATACAACAAAAAGTGTAATTTGACGATTTAAGCGCGTTATACTGAACGATTGTAATACACGTGTGGATTACCGGCTATGGTCTATTTTGGGCGGACAAAAAACAACATGCAAAAATAAAATAAAATAAAAAAAAAGTCTACCTATAAAACAGTGCACTGGAAAGTATCCAGTGTCTGTAGCAGCAGGGTGAAATCCTGGAGAAATTCAGAGTGAACGGCGGCGCACACAGTTCGTCGGTCCGAGAGGTGATTCCGGTATCTCCTTCACACTCGCTCCCGTCATTACAGATGCAAATTATTTCACCGTCCCACACGGAGAGAGGCAGCACTTCCACAAGCACTGAAATATAGTCCAGTTTCAGACGGAGCACTGCAACATCCAAAGGACACCGCCGGGTCAACTTTAGCACCAATTTCAACGGAATCCATTCTTAGATTTAAATTATTATTTTTTAAAAGCAGACTATAATGCCTCGGAAGGGAGAAAATGCCAGCTGTCACATAGTTGGACCGAGCGGACAGTTGCAGCCCTGTCTGTGATGGGATGCAGTTCAGCCCAAATTCCTGCCCAAGCTGTCATTTCTCCGTGCTCGTCCCATCGCTGCCACGGCAGGTTCACCCCGCTCCGTATTGGTCTATTTCAGCTGCCTGGGAAGCAAGCTTTATAAGTATCTCTGAGGCGACACTTCCGCTCTGAGCTGCAGGCATGCTGGGAAATGTAGGCGCCAACAAGAGGATAACATTATACACATTTTAGGAGTTCACCTCAAACCACTTTCTAGGCTGCGAGCCTCTGGATGTCGAAAAGGATACGTTGTCCTTTGACGTATGTCCCTTTACACATGTGCACGTTATAATAATTATAATAATGTATTATAGCCTTATCAAAGGCTATAGTCTTTGTGTAGCAGTGAATTACTGACTTGATCACATTCGTTTAAATAATTAACTTGGGGATAAATAAATAATATTATGAACTTATTCGTGTATTTTATTTACCTGTATGTTTGTTTATACGTATAGTCCTATTATAAGATGGCTAATATTCAACTGTAATTGCCCTCAACATTCATGCCAATTAAGATGCAGGTCTGGATATCTATGTTGTCCAAAAAAAAAATGACAAAAAGAATCAATATGTTCTATTGTTCTATCGTGTTTTGATCATGTGGTGTGATTTGATCTTTTTATTAGCTGTGTGTGTTCAGGAGCATTGCAGCCCGTTGGCAACCCTCCCCCCCTGTCTCAATAAAGCTGACGTCATAACAGGGTGCTCCTCTGTCCTGCTCCTGTCTGTTTAAGCACCTTGGAGAACTCCGCTCCTCAGCAGAGCGCACTGCAGAGGTGGAATCGGGTTTATGCGTAAACTACGTCAAATCCGCACGGAAGTGCCGAGTGCTGCACTGGCTGGGCTGCCTCGTCTTCGCCCTTTGTTGATGATGTCGGCCGACGGTTAACCGTTTCATGTTTTGCCTGAGTCGCTCTGTGCTGGATCCCCCCATCCCCCCGCCCCACCCCCCGTGTCCTCGCTGCCTGGATATCAGAGGTGTTATGATTTAGAGCGATGCGTTGTGCTTCATATTCATCATCCGCTTGGTAAGATGACACCGTGTATTGCGTATTTTCGTGCACATTTCCGACACCGAGCCTGTGTTGTCAGCGATACGCGCAGCGAAAAGCACCTGTTCGCCGTGTGGTTGCGCCATGCTGTGGCGTAACGAGATGCTCATGTTGTTATTTTATCTCCATGCTGTAGATCGGGTTTCACTGGATTGGCCGAGGCGAGATGCCATTCAAGAGACTCTCCCAGCGTGCATGGGGTTGCGGTATAAACAGCATGGCCATCGCACATTCCACTGGGTCTAAATATATCTATTAAGGCCACAGGAGGGGGGAGGACTTGTGTCGTTTATCCTGGGAGGTTTCACTGTCGTGGTGAACTCGCACCACTTGAATTATCTTCCGGAGATTGGAAATCGGTTTGAGGAGAACTTGGCCCCATCCAAAACATGCCCTCGAGTTACAATGTGAGATCGAGGGCTCGGGAGAGAAACAACGTCCTGACGAGACCCGAGTTCGTATCCCTGAACCAGCCTCTCCGCGGCGGCGGCGGAAATGGCAGTGGCGTCGGCGGCCCCTCGGAGAGCCGAGGCGGCGCGAGGCGACCGGGTCCGATCAAGCACCAAACCAGCCTGCCGAGTGAAGAACCGACCGACAGTGGCAGTAAGGACAAGAGAGAGCCGGGCAAAATGCCGGAGGAAGACTGCATGCTGCTGAACCCTTCATTCAAGGGGATAGCGATGAACTCCCTGTTCGCCATTGACATCTGCATGTCCAAGCGCATGGGGGTGTGCGCCAACACGTCCTCCCCCTGGGGAGGCTGCCGCTCCATGGTGGCCCTGTTAGCGCTCACGGGGCACGGCATCACGTGGATCATTGGCACTATCGTGTGTCTCGCGAGGAGTAACACTCTGGCAGGGCAAGAGGTGCTGGTCAACCTGCTGCTTGGTAAATGCCACACCCACACTCACCATCTAAAATCTCTCTAACAACTTGAGTAGCAGTTCGGTACCCAGAATGCACCGCACAGGAGGAGCGAGTCACTAGAAATGACATGCGTTCACAATCTGCTTTCCCTTTTCCGGCTGAGAATTCTCATATTCACATCCTGTCTTGGTAACACTTGTAAAGGTTGGCTGATGAAATCCAGCCGTGTCATTCTCCACTGTGTTGTAACTGCAAACAATGCTCCTGCCATACAATCACATACATTTTTAATGAGGGTTTAAGTTGTATTTTCAATTATGAATACATCTTTTGTACACACCTCATAGATCCTGGGATGCTAAACAGGTCTCCACAACATGACCACCTAAAGATTGAACTTATGGCTGATTTATTAGTGCTCTATAAAGTATTGATGAATTATTTATTTAACATTATAAAACCATTATAGGTAAAACTTTAAATATAAGGTATGGCTTGTTAGAAAGTGGTACCAGTTTGTGTTTTAAAACTGATAACTTAATGATACCAAATGGTCCCTAATCCTTAATCATTGTTCTGATTGTCACATTACACACATTGTGCTAATTGTCCCTCAGCAACAGAGAAAAAGAGAAAATCAGCAAATTCAGATTTTGTAAAAGACAGAATGTCCACATGTGTCACTTTTGTTCAGTAAAGTCAATATGTTGTATTAAAGGGAGGGTTTTTATCATGTGTTTTTCATGGTGTTGATGCAACTTCTTATTATGCGTTACACCTTACGATTATGTAATGTAACCATAGATGCAATGCACAAAGTACTGCCTCCAAATGACAAATATATCTAAAGGTAGTATTTTCTGCTGAGTTGCAGACAAGTGTACACACACACACACACACACACACACAGACCAAAACACAGATTAATGACAAAAGAGCAGTACAAATCTCCTGGCTGTGGCTACATGAAGCTCTGATTGGAAGCCAGTAAGTCTCTGGATTTAGGACACTAAATTGTGTTGCATTGTGTTTGGGACATTGTTCAGCCCCGAATGCTTGTTGATTATTTGTCGGTCCAGGATAATTTATAGTCTATTGCGTTCTGTCAGGAGAAAATCTACTAACATGCTGAACAGTGGGGGATAATTCATATTTAACTGACTGAAATTCAGTTTTGTTTTCACCCAACAGGAAAGTAATCAGCTCAGACTGGACTGTCTGGACAGATTTGGTTTAATTCAGTCTACTGCCATCAGCGTATAAACTGTGCAGTGCAGAAATATTTCCCATGTAGTGTTTTGAAATGACTGTCTCCAAGACTACTGAACATGTCCGAGACTCTGCAGAGGATGTCCTCATCCGTATCAACCGAGGTGCAGCTCTGTTTGGTGTTTTCTGGTTTCCTCTTCTTCTTCTTTGTAACTCAGTTTTTCCAAATATATATTCGTTGAAAAAGGAAACATTTAGCCAACTAGTAGATGCTTCAGGTATGCAGAAGTGATTGCAACAATATCATCACTACCGTCGCTTCTCCACATGAGATCAGATAAGTGAGTCAATACCGAGAGTCCTCTGAATACTCCTTGTCCTGGATTTGAGGCCTGCGTGGATGATGACAGTAACAAACAGACATGACATCACACGGCTGTTGTCTTTAATTCCCTTTTCATTATGCATGATGAAACAGATAGGTCATCATTATATATTTAGAGTTTCTTACCTGTGTGCAGTTCCAAACTTTCTATTAGCAAAAGAATCCAGCAATAATTGAAGTGGCTATAATCAATATTATTATTGTATTATTACTACTTGAATGTGAAAGGAAACACTTGTGGTGACAAAGCAGAGAACTATCAGCCAATCAGTATCGTTGTCTCATTTTGGATCACTCTCACTACTCTTGTCTTCTCTTTTTAACCACAGGAGGCAACTTTCTTCAGTGCAAAAGCTCTAAAAACCTTTCCGTGTGCTGCCTGTCGATCACCCACCGGCAAACCAATAAAGTGTGTGACTAGCTGGGGAACACGTGGAGCATTTAGCAGCTAAAGAGACAGATTATGTGCACAGGAGTTGGTGGAGACCAAAACAAAGCTAAAAAGAGAGGGAATTTACTTCCATCAGAAAGACACAAACAAGACTCCAATTGATTGATCATGTTGCTCCATTTGTGCTGGATGTGTAAATACACATTTAAAGTTCACCATATTGATTTTTAATTTGCTAAAATGTCAGTACAACTTTTCTACACTTTTCTTTTAACACCACCAGGACAACCATCTTGATCAGGACCTTTCGTGGCCAAAAAACATCAAAAAGCAAAAAAACAGATTTCTGCACAATAATCCCTTCTATAATCAGTCAGTTGAAGGGGCACCGCAAACAGGCTTGGATTTACAGCTGATAACATTCATTATTATTGCTTGGCTCACCTCACCTGGGCCCTGCGGCAAAGTCCTCACTCGCATCTCATCAGTTCCCTAGTCTGCTTCGCTTATGTCCTGAACACTTTTTACTTCTTAAACTTGTCTGCCCACCGCTCTTTTGTCCCTTCACCTCTTCCTTTGGCATGTAGATGTCTCTTCCTCCTCACTGGCCTGTCTTTAAGGAACTGGAATAGAAGTGAAAAAGCAATGGCCCTGTTACGACAGCCAGTGGAGGACTGGAATGAGAATTAGGCCAGCATAATCAATTTGTCAGACAACTGACAGTGATTTAGCGCGTGGCTGGTTGAGTGTGTATAGAGATGGCAGCGTTGAACAGAAGTTAAAGACAGCAATGGGAGGGATATTTTTGGGACGGCCATGGAGCTATAAAAGGCTTCTGCAAATGTCCGGTATGTGGACTCAAAGCAAATGCTAGACAGTATTGTATGCCTGATTGGTTATTCTTGGTCACCACGATATCTGTTTGGACATGTACTATAGTTTTTTCATGCTTTATTTGAAGATTCGCTGTATTATATAAAATGCTGTCCACTGAGGAAGTGTGTTACTCTTAGATGTTAATTATCTGTATAATACTCTTATCACGATTGTTCTTTCCTGTATTGTTGACTGATTTATCAAAACTAAGTCTTAATCCTCCACCACTGGTATTGTCTAGCTTATAGCCTTTCAGAAATGATTTTTTGCCTTTATAATAACTGCCGTTTTTCCACAGCCCTCATTCTTGACATCCTGACGGTGGCTGGACTCCAGAGGCTGGTGAAGCGCAGAGGACCGTGGGAGATGGCGCCGGGCTTCATGGACTGCGTCGCGATGGACATCTACTCCTTCCCTGCTGCTCACGCCAGCCGGGCCGCCATGGTCTCCAAGTTCTTGCTGTCTCACCTGGTCCTGGCTGTGCCGCTACGCATCCTGTTGGTGCTGTGGGCCCTCCTGGTGGGCATGTCCCGGGTGCTGCTGGGGAAACACCACCTAACTGATATGGTGTGTGGCTTTGCGCTGGGCATGCTCCACTTTAGCTTGATGGAGTCGGTGTGGCTCACATCAAGCACCTGTCAGAATCTTATTTCCATCAGCACGCTCAGCTGGAGCCCCTTTTTCTGAGCTTTTGATATGAGGCTATGCTCGCACACAAGGCTTATTTGATACACTAACCTCACAATGTCAAGGACTTAGGTCTGATGAAGTTATTTTTGTAAGGGTTTGAAGTTCTTATTGCAGGGTGTCAACAGAGAAGCATTCATATTTAGGAATCCGATGCTGGATTTGCATGTAGCATCTAAGACAGGCAGGTCACAAGACATCCCGAAACATTCATAATGCTTCACGAATCCTAGTAGCTAGTACTAAAACACGCCTCTACTGCTCCTGGCTCCCAATTAAGTACTAATGATAAAAGGAGAACTAAGACTACTGCAAGCTCATAATTTGGTGACAATGTAAATGTAGGATTTTGAAAGATTGTTTTTCGTTGTTGTTTTTTCGATTTGTGATGATTATACAGTATGAAAGCTGGCGCCATTTATCCATAACTGAACTATTCAACAAATGATCTCTTGAGTCTGTGTGCCTCTTCCTCTTTGCCATCTTACTTCCTTTTACGTCCTCCTTCCCTGCTACCTCTTCCTCTTTTCTCTTTTGTTTTGAATATTTGTGTTTTTCTTATTTGGAATGCTGATATACTTCAACTACATGGTGGAAGGCTATAATATTGGATGTACTACTAAAATATACAAAATGATTGTTGTTTGGACATCCCACATTGTTCCTTCTTTGGCATGACTATTATGTTTGTATATCTCTGAGGGGATTCTGTTCTTCTTACCGAATGTTTATCAAATATGAACCTTTTTTGATGACACTGAATTTAGCTGCTTGTGTAAAAGAAATGTCACACTCACGAAAAAATTTAATATTTTTCTTATGGGGGTAAAGTATCATTTCCTTATAACGTGCCATTTATGCTTTAATGAATTTAATGGGTTTTTTTATAGCAGATATTTCTCTTCAGCTCTTTCAATTCATGCTGCTGTAGTCAGCACATCAGCCTAACAGATGCTTATTTATGGTCAATGCTGATTGTGTGCCCCAAAAAACAACTGAAGCGTGTGTGTGTGTGTGTGTGTGTGTGTGTGTGTGTGTGTGTGTGTGTGTGTGTGTGTGTGTGTGTGTGTGTGTGCGTGTGTGTGTGCGTGAGTGCGTGCGGGAATATTGGCATACAAAGTAAAAAATATCAGTTAGAAATATCCGATTGAACAAATAATATTTTATTTTCACATTTTTTTTATGGACCTTTGATTAACAACTTCTGGGTTTTTTGTTGCAAGCTTTTTTTTGTGGTTTGATGTGTAAATACAGTTTGTTGTCGCCTACATTAGTTTTCATAGTTCTGTACAGGGATCTGTATGCCATGTTTGTACTTTGTTTTTTTCCAGCATTAATAAAAATGAGGCGGGCTGTCAGTAAAACGTGGATGTCTTTGTGTTTTTTTTTTTTAACATAAGAAGAGGTACATTGTTTGTTTTAATGTTCATTTTCAGGGTGAATGGTGTGGGTGTGAGGTGTTGTTTTGCATCTGTTAATCTGCAACAAATGTCTTAAATTGAAATTTGTGTCTGAAGTTGAATGAGGAAAACATAATTTGATAAATGTTAATGAATCTGCAAAAGGCTATCGGAAGCTTAACTGCCTATTTATTAGGCTGCTTTCTGCAACAAATTGTTATGATTGCTTCAATAATCAGATAGACTGTTAAGTATCACAAAAGAATAAAACAGTGGGAAACCCTATAAGTCACGAGACAGCTCTGACATGGCCATTATACATTTCTTGAAGGGGAAAATGCATATTTCTTACTACAAAAAAAGAAGGTAATTCAGTCTGTGTGTCTAAACAGCCTTACACACTAGTTTCCTGTCACGCAACTCTTGCCACAGAAGAGAGACAGGAAACAAGGCCAATGGTGTGTGCTCTGAAAGGAGGACTCTTTCTCTGACCATGCATTAATCAAAGATGTGTACAGTTCAGTTCTTTGTCCTCCGGTTTTCCAAATGTCACCAAAGATGTGCCACAACATTTAGTTTTAGGACCCACCCTTTTCACTAATTATGTAAATGAGCAAAATGTTGATGCATTAAAGTCCATCTTTATGCTGTTGATAGCATTGTATATTGTTGTGCAAGCAATTTTGCCCTGACCTTTAAACATCTGCCGTCTGTTTTTGACACTATTCAGTCACACCTGTTCTACCTCAATTACACGTGTTAAAGGTAAACAAAACCAAGGCCATGTTCTTTCATCACAAAAAACAAACAAAGGTGCCAGCAGTTCTCACCGGCATCACATCTTCAGGAGGTTCCCCTATTGAGATTGTGACCACCTACAAATATCAAGGCTTCCCAAATAATGAAAGCCTTTCTTTCAAATGTATTTTAAGGAACTCAATGACAATACCTGCCTAAAAAATGTAATTAAAAAAAACATTACTGATTGAAAGTTGTCTCAGTATACAAGGCCTCTACAACCCTGCATGTATCCAAAAAAGAGCTGATAGTGCTGACAGGCCTGTTTCTGCAGGGTTCATATGCACTGACTCAACAGATGCCCCATTTCCTACTGTTGTTTCTTGATGCTCTGTTTGTGTCCTGCTCTGGGGAAACATTTAGACTCCACAACTGGCCAGGCGCCACTGACCTTTGTGCTCTGAGCGTGTTTTAATGCCAAAACAGGCATTCTGGTGATTGTCAGTGATGTTTGATTTTCTGTATTTTCAGAAAGATTTCTTCATTAGGATAAGCCAACTACTGTGGCCATTGAAAGCATTACAGGCTTATTAAAATAGCTGCAAGAACAAACACAATATTACTGCATTTTCTTTTATTAATAAAAGCATACAGTAGACAAGTGGATCAGTGGGTGATATTTACAGCCATTTGAAAGGAATGGTTGATGAAAGGTAAGACAAGTGCTCCCTCTAGAGGGTTCTGCTCGTCTTGACTATTATGAGCACTGATAATGCTCAGGACAAATATTGTTTTTAATTTTCTTAAGGATTCAAAGTAGCAAACACCTATAACAGACCCTGACCTTTGAATATCAACCAGTCAAGTAAAAAGGCAGAAAACAAAGAGAAAATCATACTATTCCATTGAAATGAAATGTGAACATTGAATCTGTTGCTCTATATTTTAATGTTCTGCATCTCTGTGTACCTTTAATAATGTATCCTACTGTCATGTGTCATACTGTGCGTGAGTGAATGAGTACAGAAATTAAAAGAATACAGAATGTATTGTCTTAACTTTTCTTTTTTTAAATGGAAATATTTCAACTCAATAAAAAGCCAGTAGATCAGAGATCAGCCAGTAAAACGAGTCACTCGCACTAGGAATAAGATCAAAGCCATAATACGACTCAAACATATTTCAGAGTTAATTTCAATACATATATATTGAACATACAGTATGATATTTTACTGTGTTCTACACAAATCTTTTTTGATTATTATTATATTTTATAAAGATTATTTTTATTCGAAGGTGATCAGGATGGGGGAGACAGGGGTAGAAATGTAGAAAGGGCCATGGCCCCGGTACACGAGGTGCCCGCTCCACAAAACGAGCAACTTCCTCACACATCTTTTAAATTACAGTATTGCTGTATGGCTACATAAATGTAGTTGTGAATGGATGAATGAGAGACAAATGATACAGTCCATTAAATAAAAGCGATATATAAATGCAGTCCAAGCCATCCCCATCAATCTAATGGTGATGTAGTTCAACTGGAGAGGGTATGTTATTTGTTGTAGTTACTTTGTATGTGCAACAGACACATAATCTCTGAATAGCCTACTCTCATATATTTATAGATACATCAAAGTTAAAAGTATGGAGTTGACCTACCCTGCAGTTGTCTCATCAACTAATCACTGGGTGCTCCCTATTTGATCTCATATTATTATTTCAATTAAATGTTAATATGCCTGCAATGGCATTTACAGCAGCTTGTAAGATCATATGTATTCATAAAAAAACGATTGAACCATTGCTCAAAATTAATATGGCGTTTCTGCAGGTGCTAAAATCAACCAGCAGAGGCGCCTGTTGTGGTGTGTCAACGACGTTTGGTGACGTATGACGTTTCGGCGGAGCGGAGCCAGCCTACACACAGCCTTGTTCATTTCCAGGCCGGGTAGAACCCCAGCAACACCGCTGAAATCGGTTCAACCTATGAAGATTGGGCTTTTCAATCTCCATCCATCCTTTGCATAGACAGCATTTTGTGGAAATATATCACTGTCACTGATCAGAAGATACACTAAGTCGTTGAGTTGGTGAGTTTTGGAGGCAGGTGGTTGTGTGAAATCTCCTTTTTTTGCTTGTCTTCTCCGCTGCCCAGTTTTATTGTTGCTTTGTTCTGGGCAGCAGCCATTTTTAATCGCCTTGCCCTACATCCCCATCGCTGTCGTGAGATCGTTCTGTTGGAAGAAAAAAAAAACCGAACGGTTGAAAAATGGTAATGTCGGTCTGAGTGTTTTTACAGCGATTTCCTCTTAAAACCACTGTGTTTTATTATTGCCGTGCACAAATGCAAACGCTCTGCAAACTTCCGGCCTGCTGGGGTTGTTTTTGAAACACTAGCTAGACTTGAAGTTAAACGGCATTACTGTGTCGCCAGTTTTCGAAAAACCTACGACTGGCGAAGCTAGCAAATGTGAATAAGAACAAGTGTCTGTGTGTTGTTAGATCTACAAGCTAGCTTTGGTATACGGAACATTATACCTGTGTCCGTATGGGCACAGCCTAATACGTGATAAAATACGACATGATACACCGCTCCACTGTTGGCCATGTTTACATAGCCGCTGAATCCAGTCTCTAGCTAGCTTATTCTACCAGTGATGGCTAGCAACGGTCCTTTTTTGACGTTTGTGTTTTGACGTTTCTATTCAAGGGACTTTGACGTTAATATTCGTTTCGACTGTTTTTCGGCTGTTTTATTTTTTTATATATTAACAACGTAATTTGGCACACATTGTGTTTTTGTTTTTGTGCAGCGATTTGGCTGCTGTCTTGTGTCATGTGCCGGAATTAGCATTAGCTTCCAATGAGGTAACGACATCTCCAGCTAACGCGAAGGAGGTCAAACGCTATTTTTCGTGCCGTGCAAAGCATGCTATACGTACAGCTTGCACATTCATATGTAGCGTTAGTTCTTGTTTAGTTTTCTGTTGATTGTCTGATATTGAAATGACCGTATAAAAATACAAACGACGTCAAGTTATTTCTCACATTCGCTGTCATAATGTTAGCTTCCATTTCTAACCAAATGTCAACTAACGCGAGTTTTGTTATTTTGGTGATCCTTATCGAAATTCTAGAGTTTTATCTGAAATGAAAGTTTAATAGAATGGCGATATCTGTTTTAATACTCCGTTAAATCGACCTTGATGGGCGGATATTTTTCCTGGTAAATCCCGGTAAAAACGCCTATGCGGAGCTGCAAAGGAGCGGCCTTCCATAACCTAAGTTACGTTATGGGGTCGTCTGGTATTCGGCTGAAGCGACCATAATTATTTGCAGATGCTTTAGTATATATTTAAAACATAAACTGTTTGTTTTATTGCCGTAACGAGAGTTATATAATCAAGAAACACGAGCATTTAGCCCAGATTATTGAAGCCTTGTGTCTCCATCTGCGTTGTGTTAGTGTATTTTGATATCGCCTCGAAATGTCAGCGCAACTTAACGTTAGCTATCATACAAATGTTTATTCAAGAACATGTTTGTCCACGTATCGCAACATTTTACTCGAAACACATTTGGGGTTGTGAACTTAATCGTATGCATAACAAGTTGGTAGCTCTTGTTTGACTGATATTGCTGTAGTTTATGTTTCCAACCACTTGACTAGTGTGGCAAATTTCAAGTGTGTTTTAAAGATATCAAATAAATTCCCTCTAAATTTTGAAATATTTCATCCAGTCCTGGATTAAAGAATCTTGTTATCCTGCAACTTTAAATAAGAGCTCAACTGGTAAACCAAATGAATGACTGAATTGTTATATTTCAATTTAGTAATTAAAGTGTCTTGCATAATTGTGTTTATCTATATGCTGTTGTGTACTTCTGTAGTTAGTGCCATTACAGTAGTACATGCTGTATGTTGTTGCATAATCTTGGATATATGTTAAGTTGCTGTGGTAACAAAGTGTGTTTGAGCTAACAATTTCACGTTATTCAAGTATGTAACTTCAGGATTTTGTCAGATGTTAAACATGAATATGCACATTACTGTATAAGCATAACCTGGTTCTAACTTCAACATATGTGCCACAATGCAATGCTTTTCTGCAAACACGTTATTAGTTAGTTTATGTTTGCGTAAAGTAGTAAATCAGATGATGAATCATTTTCAAAAGACATTTCCATCAAAAGGCTTCAAAAATCCCTCTTACTATTGGTTGTATGAAGCCAAACTGATCGTTAATGTGACAAAGCATCAAAGCATAGAACAAATATTTTTGAAATACCCAGAAGCAATAGAAACAATGTTCACCTTTTACTCTGGATAATCCACACACATGAGCGGTTATATCATACATAAAAAAAGGTGGGGATAATGGTGATACTCAGATTGATTGGTGTCTGGTTGTAGTTGAACAGTGAACAGAGTAATTTGGTCTCATTCAAATCTGCGTACCATTACTATTGACATGTAGAGCAGCATTGGGTTTGATCACAGAAACGCTGAGTGGTTTTAAGGTGTGAATGAACCTTGCCATTTAGGCAGTATGTCACAGACAAGTTTGACTTGTTTGTGTTTCTGCCCTCAGGTCAAGATGGGAAACAAACAAAAACTGAAGTAAAGTTCCATAGCAGTCCATGTCAACATGGAGTTAATCACATATTCACATTTTAAAATCAAATGTGCATTTCAGGCAAGTGCATGCTTTTGAAATAATAATTCTAAAAAAATTATCACATCCTTGTTTACCTGAGTACAAAAGGTATTTTTTTGGGCGTTACGATACCTGTTCCAAACTGTGTCAACTGTGATCAGAGCCAATATGGCACGTGCAGTTTTCTGCACAACTCTGATATGTTGAAATGTTTCTGATCAATGTGTGGCCAAGTGCCCTTACACACCAAAGAATTAGCACTAACAAAAGGTGACTAATACTTCATTAGCTCACATCTTTTGTTAAAAGTTGAATATTAATACATTTCAAAAGCTATGCACAGCACCCCTCTCATTGACTGTGCAGACTCTAGACAGATAGATTTCTGACCCAGATCATGTTCAAATAAAAATTGTAATCGTGTTGGGCTTAAAAGATGAAAAGTAAAGCTCTTTCTAATCCCCTGCAAATTCATGCATTATGGCCACAACCACCTATATCATACTCATCAGTGCTACACATTGAGCTAAAACTATAACCACTTGTTGGCCATGTAAGCCAAATGGCTTGGTTTGGTGGTCAAACTGCTACCAAAGTCACAGCCTAATATCAGCCAGCACAGGATTTGGTCCCACCCTTGTTTTGGCACAGCGTGGTGTTATTCAGTGATGGCAATAACTGGACACATTTACAAGTACTGTACTTTAATTACATGTTGGTGCTACTTTGGAAGGAAGTATTGAACTTTTTACTTCACTACATTTATGTATGAGTCAGTCTCTCCCTGCCTGCACTTTTATCATCAATGGTGTCTTAAGTTGGAATCTATCGTTGTCGTCACCTTCCCACCAGCCTCCTTCAGCGATAGGCCGCTTCCTTTTGAGAACATGGTACCAGCTAAATGGACTGTTTTGTAGACTCTTACGCTCCAAAGACTTTGGAGGTGGAGATGAAATGGACTGGCTGATGTCCAATGCGACTACGTGAAATTGTAACTTGCACACTCGTAAATAATGGTCGCAGTCTGGAGCCCTGAAGATGAACTTCCTCCACCTCGAAGGTTAAATATTCTTTTTATCGCAGTAAAGTTTGTACTTATGGTTGTCATTTCTTTTGTTCCTGTCTTTGTAGAATCAGAAGACACTGGGAAGAGGCGCTACAAAAAATTTCCATACTCGATGACATTACATCGCAATGTCCGATCGTTTGGGGCAAATAACCAAGTCCAAGGATGGGAAAAGCAAGTATTCCTCACTTAGCCTATTTGACAAGTACAAGGGAAAATCAACTGAAAATCAGAAAAACGCAGGTGAGTTTGATAAGTTTGTCTCCTCAATACTTTGTTACATTGTTACCACGTGTCAATCCCATTGTGAATCTCGGTCCCCTTACTTTATCTATCCATGTTTTCTCTCCCAGTAGTTCCGCGACATGGCTTGCAGAGTCTTGGCAAAGTGGCCGCAGCCCGGCGCATGCCCCCGCCTGCTCACCTGCCGAGCTTGAAGTCTGAAAACAAAGGAAACGATCCCAACGTGATTATTGTGCCGAAAGACGGTACAGGATGGGCGAACAAGCAGGAGCAACCCGATCAAAAGAGGTAAGTTAAAAGAGGAACGGTTAAAACACTCTTTACCTCCCACTTATATAATTATTGTATCAACATTCAGCTAAATCCACTGCGCTTTAAGTAATTATTTTATAGTTTATTTTAAGATGCAAATATATTGTTGTTCTTTTTATGGTTTTCAGTCATAAAGATATATGCTGTGGCGCAATGAAAGAAAACAAGTTAACTATACTGGGTACAATGAAAAGCTTCTAAGAGACCAGTATCATCTTAAAACACTTTTATCCTTCTCAGAAGGCAATGTCGGGAAACATTTCAATAAAGCTTTGTAAAAGTCAGCTGTCTTTTGTCAAGTCATTGTACCTGTGGCCCACTCTGACAAAATCTAACAACACTTTTTTTTTTCTTATTTGTAGTTCTATTGCATCAATACCACAGCTGCCGGAGTTGCAGCCACAGCTGGCTTCACAGAAATCTGTCTCCAATCTTCAGAAGCCCTCACTGGTAGCCAACCAAGAGGTGTGTATGTGTTGCTATGGTTATGTACAACGTGGGATATTTTGTACTGCTTTTTTTTTCTCCTCCTTTTAAATCATGAAGAGTAACTTCTGTCTAATTTGATTTTGGAGAAGCACTCCTTGATACAGATTAAATATATTTTGAAAAGAAAACTGGACTTGGTGCCCTTGTTGGCAAGTACCATATATTCTCAGTGTTTGAAAGCAGACGTTGCTGATAAGTGGACATACATTTTTTTTCTTTTAAGATACAGAGGAGGATACCTAGTCTTCTTTTCTATCGCAGTGTGTCTGTTCTGTTTTGATCTAGCTAACGCAAGAGTCAAGATGTACGTGACTGCTTTAAACCACAATTTATCAGGAAAAAAAAGACAAGTATTACCTCTCAAAGATCAAAGAGTGAGTGGATATTAGACTCTGACTTGAGTTTCCTTTATTTCCACAGAACACAAACACAGGTGGACCAAAGCAATGGGCCCAGCTAAATGGAAAGGCAGTAGAAAAAGATGGTGAGTCACCTTAGATTAATTGAGCGTGAGGCGTGTTTAAAATCAAATGACTGGCTAATGGTGAATTATATTATATTATATAGTACTTGGCAATAAGTACAACATTCCACTGTTTCAATATGGCAGAGAAATGATTTTCTAAATGCAACTTCTTTCAATGATAACATCAGGTTCAAGGGCCTTAAACCGACTTCAGCCCTTCTCTCACGAGGAATTTCCCACGCTGAAGGCAGCTGGAGAACAGGACAGGGCTGGCAAGGAAAGAAGCGGCTTCGATCCGTCGTATGGGCCCGGACCAAGCCTCCGCCCCCAGAGTAAGTCTTCGCTCAACTTTTCTGGCCTTCTCGTAGATAGAATGACGTCTGCTGGAAGGCAAATTATTAAATTGGCAGCAAGATTTGAGTGTTAATGATGCTGTAAAACACATTTAACGGCTTTATCGTTAAAATAACAAAGAGGCAAAGAGGAGAATGGGTGTCTTTTTTAAAAAGTTTATACGGACAATTTGGGATGATTAGCTGTTAGCGTTTCTGAAATGTAACTCTCCGCACTTTAAGATGTGACGAGCTGGAGGGAAGGTGGTGGCAGGAACCTTCAGCCCTCGTCCCTGACCCTCGGCTTGCCAGCAGATCCTGAGGGTAAGCTCACTGCCCTGGGTGAGAATGGCACCCCTCCCGCCTCATCTCACCCCCCATCTGCCACCGTGACAACCTCTTCTAGTGTAGTGACGGCTCAGTCACCAGTCCTTGACCCCAAGGAGCCTTCGCTGAGACCCGCCCAGCCTGTCCGCAGAACAACCATCCCTACTGCTCTGCAGTATCAGCTTAATCACACTTCGAATGCTGTCTACCATGACATGTTGCCTGCATTTGTAAGTACTATCCTTTAGGTCATTGTTTGTGTGTAGAAAAAAAACTGTATGCTGATTTTACCTGTGAACAATTTGCTGTTGGGAAAAGGTCAGAAAAAAAAACAAATCCTCATTTTTCTTCTGCTATAAACACTCGTTGTTTCAACCTGCTGTTTTTAGATGTGCTCCAGAGAGACACGTGAAGCCCCAGGTACAGACCACGTTCCTGCCACTGTAGCAGCTCCAGCCCGATTTGACAACAAACCTACTTTTAGACAGGGCTATGCCAAACCTGAGCTTGTCAAGTAAGTACAGTCACAATTCGAGAGCATTGCTCCATTCATTTATTAGTTTGACCAAAATGTTTGCGTCGTTTGAGGATTAACATGTAAAATCTGAAGGCAACTAGACAATATTTTGGCATTAAACGTGTTACTCGTACTAAAGTATTTACATTTTGTAGTGTTGACCAATCATGTTCGAGCAGGCTTTGATTGAATGCATGTAAACCGAATGTGTGGCAAGCAAAAGAGGCAGAAATGCATCCCAGAACCCATCGGCTGTCGTGTGTCAATGATTTAGATTAGTAAACTGGCTACTTGTGAAACACACTGATTGTAAACGTCACCTCAAATCCTACTCCAGTCTTGCGGCTTAATGCTAATCGAGCTGTACAAAAAATGATTAGTGCACGGAAAATAAAGTCTTAGCCCGGATATCTGCTGGCTACAACGGAAGCACAGAAATATAGCCCCTTGCCCCCAGAGGCTTATTTGTCATCAGACCGAAAGCCAGAGGGTTCCGACATTGGCTAATTTGTCTTTCTACCATCTCTGATTGCAGTGGTGATGTGAGAAGAGAGAACCGCTTTGTTCGCGCTCCACCTCGACCCTCTTCTCAGCCCATCCGCAGGCCTGGTGACAGACCGCAACGTCCAGCCATCATTAATGCAGAGGACCTGAAGGATCTGGATGAACTCGACCATGACTGTGAGGATGGGTGGGCAGGTCAGTATTTCTTAGACACATGTGAATTTCCTTCATCCCTCTCATCTCCATAGCCTGCGTCCATCCAAGATTATAAGAAAGCCACAAGATGATAATGAGTGAATTTGCTATGGTTTAGAGGGTTACTCTTCACGCATGTACCAAAATAAGTCAAGGTGGGTTAGATAAAGGATAACACATTTCTGACAGTTGTTGATCCGATCTAGCCGCATCTACAACATTAGCTTGTGTAGAAAAATTACTTTTTAGAAATTGTGTGTGACTGTTAATATAAAAGTAGGATGTGCTAGCGTACCTGCTCAGGACACAGCTAGTTGACTTACTCTCTTGTGGTTTTCATTCGGCCAGATACATGGTGCTAACATTACTCTTTTTAAATGTAGTGTTATATTCATGTATTAAGGCACCTGAGCTTTCTCAGTAGAGATTGACTGCTCGTATGTAGTGCTTATTTAACTCCACTCGCTATCAATACTAAAGTCCAGTTTTGGATTGCAATCACTGGCTGTATGAATGCAATGGAGCTCTGTTTACATGCAGGAACTCCCACATCTGCCGATAGGATACCAATGCCTGTTCCCAATGCTCTACATCCCATCCTACATTACTGCCGCTGACTGCTAGTTTGTTGTTTGTCTAGGACTCCATGAGGAAGTTGACTATAGTGAGAAGCTTAAGTTCAGTGATGACGAAGATGACCCCTCCGGTGAAAAGAAAAGGATGTGGTGAGATCTCTTTCCTGATGGCTCATTGATGTTCCAAATAAAATTATACTTTTTTTACAGGGTTCCATGTTCAATTTGAATGCGTTACTTTTTAGGACTGAATGGGAGAAGGAGAGGGAGAGAGAGCTCCAGCGTGACTGCATATCCTCCCTAAGTTCAGGTGAGGTGTCCTACCCTCAGGAGGGCCCTGAGGAGAGCTATTCCTACCAACACCACCATCCAGAGCAGCCCAGGAAGACCAACAGCAGATATCTCCCTACGGACGCACTGGTAACAACACACTGTTGTGTTTCCACTAATCCTTCTCCACTGAGATGACTTGCCTAAGATTAACTTATTATGATGTTATTCACAGTTATAACGCACATCTTGTTCTTTAATCCCTCTGCGACTGTGGAGGTTAAGGCAACACTGCAGAGCATATGAATACCAGTGTGCCTTCATACGCCCTCAAGTGAGACTGTCCTTTTGAATTGGGAGTAATGACCTTGCAGTAACCATAGAGATATGTGTCTGACTATATTTCCCTTGCCATGCCTCCTGTTTGGCAACTGAAAACGATGTGGCAGACATAATTAAAATGCAGAGTATGCAATCAGTTTCTTTGGCCAGTTTCAATGTGAAAAGATCCATCCCTAAAATAACCAAGTAGAGTTGCCCATTTGAGGTACATATTTGATATTTTCTTTCATTAAACAAGTCTTTGAGGCTTAAGTTGTCAATGTGAGTGGATGGGCTTGGCAGACAGTGTAATTTAGGATGTCCTTAAGGCTCAGTGGTTTATGGTGCATACGTTGCTTGTCGTCCTTCCGATGTTTTTACAATTGATATGACTGCTACATCTTTCTAACACTTTCCCTGAAAGTTAAATTAGAATTGAACCATCAGGGTAATTTTTTTTTAAGAAATGGACTCCGTTTTGTTAGCTAAAATTGTCAATGTTAGAGGTAAACAAATAACCACCTTCAAGCATGAACACTTTTTAAATAATTAAATATTTTTGGTAACCCAGAGTGAAATATTTCTTATTTCGTAGGAGATAATATAGATATTTTGTGTATGCCTCTGTTCCATCTCTAGGTCCAGCAGAAAATCCAAGGTGAGCCACTGGCTGACCAAGATGATCGCCAGTCTCAGGCTCCAGCAAGGGCAAAGTACGTGTCACCTGAGCTGCTGGAGGCTGTTGAGAGAGCTCGCAGACGCCGGGACGAGGAGGAGAGGCGTGCCCGTGAGGAACGGCTGGCTGCCTGTGCTGAAAAACTTAAAAAGCTGGATGAGAAGTTTGGGAAGACTGAAAGGCAGACATCAAGAACAGAGGAGTGCCAGATAGAGGGAGATGGCAAAGAGGTTCCACTTTCCCCAGATAGGGAACAGAGTAAAGGCCACATTGAGAACTGGCAGTACAGCACAAAAGGTATTTATAAAAAAAAAAGAACTGCTTTGTCTACTTACTGCAGTGGCAAATGCTAAGCCTGTTCTGTGATCAAATGATTTCCAGATGGAAGTGAGTGTCCCCAAGACCACTCTCCTGGCCAGAGTTATCGCGAGGAACCTGCTTTCTCTAACTACCGTGCCAGTGAGGATGATGTCCAGGAGCCCATCTCCCCCTCCGGAGACTACGGTGGACGTCATCCCTCCAAACCCATCCCACCCCGCTTTCAAAAGCAGCCACAGCAGCCACAGCAGCCACAGCAGCCACAGCAGCCACAGCACCATCAACAGCAGGTAAGCACCAGCTGATGCTACTTCTAACCAATACATTCTTAATCCCAGACTCATGCGTCAATGTATTAGTGACTGCTTTGTGAGAAGAGGGCTCTCAAGAGTTCATGGCAGTAGCTCCCTCTGTCATTGCATGCAAACAACCTTGCTAAGGTTGTTAACCTATTTGTCTTTGATTGGATTGTTAGTTATTGTGGAGCTAATGTCTTTTGGTTATCTCATGCAAGAAGAACAGGAAATGGACTCTTAAGTAGTAAAGTAGATGCATACACTTTACAATATTTCAAAGTTTCGCACATTTCAGTGCACATCAAGAGAGTTGATTAAGTGTTCAAAGGCATTTTAACAAAAGAAATGTTGATATTGCACACTGACTGACTCTGTCATCCCCAGGACCATTTCCTTCCGGTCACTCCCCTGCACATCAATTAACACTTAATTCTTCACATCACCTAATTCTTCTTCTATTGTTGCACCACCCGCCTTGACAAATTCCTTTTATGTGAAAACATACGTAACTGCTCTGGCTCACTCTCACTGCCATGGCTTACTGGGACACATGAAAAGAACAGAACCTTTCCACCTATGAGAGTCAAAATATCTGCTGTGAAAAAGGCTGATTACTAGATTATTTGGCCACAGCTGCTATGATGACGACCGTCATGCATGAGGAGTGAAACACAGATGTGTAGTCTTAATTTTCATGATATTAATCTTTCATTGTTTTGTTTATAGTGTAAGTTATTGATTCTTTGCTGAAAGATTCTTGTGTGTTCAATTGTGAATGTGGAGTAAAAGGATTGGTTCACATTATCATAAACAGTCGGGGCTCTATACAAAGAAGACTGATATTTTAAGATATGTTTTTTTGACGGATTACTCTAAAGTCTCGCTTTAGCTGAATGTTAGAAGGCATTTAAAAGAAATGTCGCACAACCTCTTAGAAGTGTATTTGTTACATACATTTTACAGGAACAAGTCTACAAGATGCAGCACTGGCAGCAGTCGGGTCACCCTGCCCCATCTGGCTCAAGCCACAGCCAGCGGGGCTACTATCCCCCACATGTCCTCGGGTTCGATCCCCGCTGGATGATGATGCCTCCTTTCATGGATCCCCGTATGACCCAAGGACGATCTCCTGTTGACTACTACCCCAGTGCTGTCCACTCTTCAGGTGAGCAACAATTCACTAAAAGGAGCAGATACATTCACATCTGTAATCACCCTTTCCTCTGATTTTATTTTTTATCATGGAAAAGCTATGAAATTAAAACATTGGTTGTTTTCAGCAGGAATGATGAAACCCATGATGCATCAAGACCACCTGAACAGCCCTGGTTCCGATGAGGGATGCCATTCAAACCTGCACCAGGAGAGGAGAGCCCCTTCCACTGAGCCTTACCCTATGTGGAACCAAGATGGCTACCCCTTGCGCAGCTTCACTCCACCTTACCAGAGACCGCATGAAAGCTCAGACAGTGGTCAGCCCGATGACAGGTCAGATATTGTGTTTAAGATATTAGATTGTGTGAATTTTGCAGTTCTGAGATTAGGGCATGCTTTCATTGGAACTGGCCTCACAAAACATTATTACCACGTAAAACTGTGACATAGGCCTCCATTTTTTCATTCTTCATCTTTTGTCCACAGAAATGATATGGCCTGCACCCAACAGGACTCCTATGAAGAGAGGGCCACTGAGTGCTTGAGCCACCCCCGAGATGATATCCCCCATCATACTTACCAGAGTCGAGGCCCAGACAGAGAACACCAACACCATGACCAAGGCTTGCTGACCACTGCGCAGAACCACTCGTTGATTCATGCAGATAGTGATTACCCAAAACAAGACTGTAGAGACAAGAATCAGAAAGACGGCAGTGAAACTCACGATGAGACCTCAGATGGCTCAAAGGACAATTGGAAAAGAGATGGAGGCCAGAAACAAGATGGAGGACTCAACAATGTCCAAAGCCAGTGGTCCGAGCCTACTTCCAGTTCCAGTAGTAATATTAGCCAGCCATCTGAGAGCACTGGGCGCACCTTGACTCGCAGAACTGGTCCCATCAAGAAACCAGTACTCAAGGCTCTCAAAGTCGAAGATAAAGAGAATGAGAAGCCTAAACCTGAGCCCGAGGAGAAGCCTGTCCCTTACCGCTTGGAGAAAGAAGTCCTGACTAATGTTTACGACTTGAAGAAAGATAGCCAGCCTGCCAGCAACCGGCGTTCAGCATCACCCATTGTTGAGAAACAGCATGAAGAGAGGCAGCGGCAGTCACCAGCTCCCACCAAAATCGACAGGCCTCTGAGCACCCATAGTGATGACTCTCCCAAAGAGAGCGCATGGGACATTGGCAAGAACCAGTCACCTAGAGAAAGCCAGGAAATTCAGGAGCCTCAAGCACCACGGCGCAATAACTGGATCTTCATTGATGAAGAACAGGCCTTTGGTGCAGTCAGGGGAACAGGTAGAGGCCGCAGTCGAGGATTTAGGGAATTTAGCTCAAGAGGTGGAACCCGTGGTGGCCGAGTTGGAGACAATCTCAGGGGGGCTTATAACAACAATAACAACAGCAGTGGTGCTCAGCGGACCGGCAGAGGCAGAGCATCTAGGGACCTTGTCAAGGTGGAGGAGTTCCAGAGGGGCAAGCCTCGCAGGCGCAATGTCAGTGAGACCTTAAGTGAAACCTCTGAGTATGAGGAACTGCCCAAGAGGCGCCGAGAGAAGGGATCTGAAAATGGAGACGGTTACACAGAGTCTGGAGAAGTCCGTAAGGCTGATAGAGACTCTTGGAGATCCAACAAGGTGTACACCGATGACCAGACAGCCGCAGATTCCAGAGAAAAGACCAAGGCCAGCCGGGGTTTCGGAGGTCGCATGCTCCCTCCCAGGCTGAACACCCCTGGAAGTTACAGTCGAGGCTTTGGAGGTCCCAGGGACATTTCTACATGGAGAGGCCGTGGGCCCCAGTTTAGTAGCACTGGTGGCTCCATGCAAGAAAATGGTTATGTTCCTGGAGCTGAGACGACTTACTCCCGCAGACCCCCTCCTGTTGAACGTGAGACTCTTAAGTACCCACCTAAATTCACTGGCTCCTTCATGGAAAATGGCACAGAGGAAGGAGAATACTACTTTGACAATGACAACCCCGATAGGCAGATGTTACGAAGACGGCGTCCACCCCGTCAAGACAAGCCTCCACGCTTCCGTCGTCTACAACAACCTGAACCTGGCTCAAACCAGTGGACAAGTGATGAGTACATAAATGGAGACTTGGCTAACCCCTGGCCTGGTCGCCCTAAAGGCAGTGGGGAAGACAACTGGCCCAGTGGCCACTACCCTGGTGGACGCCCAAGCCAGCCTGGTCAGGCAGAGGAATGGGAGACTGGATCAGAGAACAGCGACTTTGACTGGAGGGAGAAGCGAGGTGGAAGTGGAGCCGCAGCTCCACAAGGACATGGTGATGTTCCCTCAGACCCTGGCCATAGTGAGCCAGGCTCTGGCGAGAAGAGGGAACTTTGCAAGAGAAGCTTCTCTAGCCAGAGACCATTGGTGGAACGGCAGAACAGGAAAGGAGAGCCATCACTGCTAGAAGTGAGCAAGATGGGACGTACTCCTGATAATCCCGCCTCCTCCTCCAACAGGAGTGACAGTTGGCAGAATGGAGGGACTTCTTGTAAAAGGTGAGGTTAATAATGGAAAAACTTACAGTTTAAGTCATTGTCTTTATACTGTCCCCATATGTATTATTGAGAATGAAGCATCCGCAATATGTGCTGGTGAATTATATTTATGCTCTAGTTGCTTGCCTACGGTCTGGTAGTTATAGTTACTTGGAAACCAACAACACAGGGTGTCTCCTATATTTTTTTTACCTGAATATACTCTGACTGACACTCAGTGATGGGACTGAACACCGGTTTTTGACAATCTTCTTCTAAAAATGTGATTCATAGCTTGTAGTTTGTTCCTGCTATTAAGCAAAGCCTGAGGGAAAAGCACTTCTCACCATCCGTCTGTCCCAGATGAGGCTGTAGCTCAGTTTCATCGGCTAGATGAATTTGGGAAAGTCATCTGTGCTTGACGTGAGGATCGGCTACCAAAACTAGATTCTCAAGTCATCTCGTTTCTTTTTCTTGTTGCATCAGCTGCCCCTGTAGCTTTTGCTGACCTTCATTTGCGAACTGAAATATTTGACTCATTTGACCACGACTTTCTCAGATTTTATTGGGTTATTTTTCCACTGTTATTTGTATGTCAGAATCCCCAATTACAACCCCTTTTGTCTCCTTTTCCTGTTTTTCAGCAGAAACCCAGATGAGTCGGGCCCAGTCTACAGCATAGAGCAACCAGAGGAGCGGGAGCCCAATGAACCCTCAGGGAAGAAATTTGATAAGGAACTGAAACAAGGATCTATCAGGACGGACATAACTGAACCTCTGTCCCAATATGAGCTCAGCGGCTACCCAAGTGAGTCCAATTTTGTTGAATTGCTTCATGTTGATAGAAATTAATTGAACAATTCTGAAGGTAGAACTGTATATATGTATATGTATATGAACTGTATATATATATATATATATATATATATATATATATATATATAATTTTTTTTAAATTGGTGCTGCTACATTTCTATTTTCTAAGATGGATACTGCTCTAATTTTAGCTAAAAAACAAACTGATGATGCATGTTGCATTGCTGACTCACACATTTTTAAACGTACAGATAATGTTCACACCTGCAGTTCCCACCTATCTGCAGATATGTTTGCATTCACCACCTGTCTGTTTTGTAGTTGAGGGGGATTCAGGGGGACCAGTTTCAAATCCAGATGGATACCAGGATGCCTTGTCCAAAAAGCAAAGACGCCCACAGGAGGATGATAGGAGGAGGAAGGAGCAGGGATCTGCTGTAAGTTTACATATGCTCTGTAATCATGCCTGGGATAAACATAAAGGGTAGTTTCTAAAGTTTTTTTACAAATTTTTTTAAATCTTTGTAAGGTTCCAGTGAAGAACAGGACAATTGCATCCAAGATACCACCACGCTTTGCAAAAAAGCAGGGAAGCATGAGCATTGAACAACCTGAGGAGGCGCTGTCTTCCAACAACCTGGGAACCGAAATCTGGGAGACCAACAGCTCCGGTAGAAGACCGATGCTTTGTTTTTGATGCTTTTGTCAGTGCTATCAAGCAGTAACCACATTTAGAGCACATAATATGTCTCCTCAACTATTGAAATGATAGGAATGAAATGTTTTGTTTTTCAAGGCACAACTATATTTATTAATTTCATAGATAGTAGACATTTTGGGAAATGGAAATTGTGCTAAACCCGAAAGATGTATCTCATTCTTTACTAATGTCATTCATGTATCTCTTTAGCTCTTTCAGTACAGTCCTCAGGGGGAGACTCGTGGACTAAGCAGGTGTCTTACACTGGGAGCGAGCCCAACTCTGAGGTAGTACAATGCAGTTGCTCATTGGAACTTACACTGCATACATTCTGTATCGGCTTTGTTAGCTGCCGTTAAAATATATTTCTGAATCCTGGTTTTGTTTGTTTTGCCAAGTTGGCTACAACATTGCGAAATGTCAACCAATTACTGCTTTGTCTTGTTCTTGGCCAGGACTCTGATGCTGGTCCAGAGCAGAGTAAAGAACAGCACAAGCCAGGGCCCATTGGAAATGAACGCTCCCTAAAGCACCGCAAGGGATCAGAAGGTGTTGATCGGCTGGAAGGTGGCCCGATAACGCCAGTCAATGGCGTGGACCTCCATGTGGACACTGCGCTGCCTGTGCCTCCTATTGAGTTTGGTGTCAGTGCCAAGGACTCTGATTTCAGCCTACAGCCGGGCTCCACCCCAGTTCCCCTGTCCAATCCTGTACACAAGCTTCAGGATGCACTTATTACCAATGTGAGTGACTATATCTGTACTTTTTTTGGTGTCTTTTTAAATGCAATAACCAGTGGTAATCCAAATGCATTAAAGATGTATGTATGTGACAATAGCCACAGGAAGTGGCAATACAATGCTTCAAAGTTTGTTTTGATTATGGAACAGTGGCCTTTTTTGCTTTGAAAACAAGAGATACTGACTTGCAACTGATTTATCCTAAACAGCTGTTTGTCTTTAAACAGACTGCTCTCAACCAGGGTATCCCCATGCTGCGTTCCAACCACCTGCAGCCTGGCATGAACCTCAACCCCATGTCCTTCCCCAGTGCTGACCTCACTCTCAAGGTATTTGAATTACAATCCAATTTACACCAAACAATATATGTTCATACATATAACAACTAAGGAAAATGTTAGTCTATTTATGCAAACCATTCATTGTAAAATTGGAAACATTAGGGCAAAACTGAAATCCGTTAATGTTTATTTTTCTTCAGATGGAATCCGCACGCAAAGCGTGGGAGAACTCCCAGTCTCTACCCGAACAGGGCTCTCCCGGCGGCGTTGCTTCCGGTATTCAGCCCCCATGCAGCATTGGCTCCTCCAGTGGTGTTAGCTACAGTTCTTTTGGAGGGGTTTCAATGCCTCCAATGCCTGTGGCATCAGTAGCACCTTCCATGTCCATGCAAGGTAAAACAGCATTTAATGTTCTCTATTTGATGAGGGCTTTAATCTTTGAGTGGAACTAAACCGAAAGCCTGTTCTCTTTTCTAGGTAGTCATATTCCCCCGTTGTATCTGGATGCTCATGTTTTTCCTAGCCAGACCCGCCTTGTACCTCCCAGCATGAGCCAGCAGCAGACCTACCAACAGGTAGCGAGACAGACACACACACACACAGACAGTCTTGTTTGTGTTTTAGCAGAATCGTTATCATGTTGCATTTGATCTATCATCTATTCAGGCAGCTGCAGCCCAGCAGATTCCCATCTCTTTACACACGTCTCTTCAGGCTCAGGCTCAGTTGGGGCTTCGGGGAGGTCTACCCGTCTCTCAGTCCCAAGAGATGTTCAACTCTATTTCCTCCTTCAGGTACTGCCACCTCAATCTATCATGGAATTTCCACTGGTCCCATTAATTTGCTTCACTTTAGTCATATTATCTGTTTCATGTATGTAGCACCACCATTTAGGTTTCTTGTTTTCCTTTCACTCATTCTGCTGCCCTGCTGTGTCTTGTTCCTTTTCAGGTCCCAGGTTTACATGCACCCCAACCTGTCTCAGCCCAGCCCCATGGTGCTGTCAGGCGGAGCCCCTCTCAAGGGGCCCTACTCAGCTTTCCCTGGCATGCAGCCCTCAGACATGGTCAAGACACAGTCAGGCTCCCACTATCAGCCCATGAATGGCAGCCAGCAGCTAGTCTATGACGGCCAGATGAACCAAGGGCCTGGTATGGGTTCTTCCCAGCTAATGGACTCTCAGCTCATCCAGGTTAGTGGATTGCTGAAGCTCAGTTTCATAACTGCTGAAGATACTGTATTCCTCTTGATGCTACTAAATAACCTGTCAGCTCCCCAAGTATAAGTCTTCGTGGCATGATCGGACCATCATTGGAGAACAACGTTTACATGTGAATCCTTGTTTTCACTAGGTGACCATGCCCCTACCTGGCTCTCAGCTGCGCTATGGCTCTGCTCAGCAGCATCTCATCCTCCCACAGTCGATCCAGCTGCAGCAGGGTCAGAACCTGTCAGTTGGTGGCCCCCGCCGAATGATGCCACCTGGTTCCCAGCCTGCGGTCATGACTGGCAGTCGAGAGGTGTGACTTAATGATCTTATGATGCTCAACAAATATACTTGTTTGTTTAGTGCAAAAATGGATGTCAGACTCCATTTTATCACACAAAAACGTGTAGACAAATCTGTATAATTCTTCATATCTCTTTTCGATAACAAGGCAATATTGTTTATGTGCATTGACAATATGTCTTTCTCTATGTCTTTCTCATTGCTCTATTCTCAGGGCTCACAGATGGAAATGAAAGGCTATCAGTTTGCTGAGAAGCCCAATCATTCCCAAGGCATGTCTGGACCCTACAGGTGAAGACATAATGAAAGACAACTGTCAAACATGAAGCTTTGCTCCATCAACAAGTGACAGATGGTGTATCACAAAGGCACATTTATGAAAATTCCTGGAAATAACGCTTTCTTTAACTTTCTTCCCCCCTCCCCTCATCAGGCCTGGGTCTGCCAGTCCCATTGGGAAGCCCTCTGGTCCTGGGGGGCCTGTAGGCCCATTGCCTCCACATTATGCTCAGCAGGTATTTTCTTTTTTCTTTTAAATGTTTGTGTATATCCTGCATCTCAATGTTTGCACAGGGTTACTTTTAAGAATTCAAATTGAATAACATGATTGATTAAACCACCCTCATTTTCCTCACCTGCCATAATTTGCCGTTGGATTACAGTATATATTATGTTATTTTATATTATATATACACTTACATTTTTAAAAGAACTGATGAGATGCGTTTGAAGAAACAAAACAAAGAATTCACAAACAAATTCAATACTGGCATGCTAATTATTTGTGTTTTCATTTATTTCCCACTCCTTATCTTCCCCCCTCCTTATCTACCCCCCCTCCTTACCCGGCACCAATAGGTCCCAACTGTTCAGGGCAGCATGGTGATGCACATGCGCCCACCCCCCACTGGCCCTTTCCCCAACCCCATTCAGAGACCAGTCATGCAGCTCAACAAGCCTGTCCTCATCCGCCCCCCCCCTTACCCCAATCCTGGCCGTGACCTTTCCCACTCCACCCCTCCCTCGGTCCCCGAGCCCCCTAATAAAGGGCCAGAGGATGGCATGAAGGTGAGCCACCCACTATAAATATAGGTAATTTAATTTCATCAATTTTCTTTTTCTCTATTTGCATTACTTGTGTTGTATTTTGTTAGTGTGCGCCTTTGCCTTTTAGGCAGAGATTTATAGTTAACATATTGTAACTTTTATAGGATGCATTTGTAGTGCTGTAAGACTTATCTACCATAGTGTAAATCTGTACTGTTAATAATAATATGCATGTGTTTTTAGAGTAAACTGTACTATTAAAATGTTTCACAAATAGTTATCTAAAATAATAATTGTAGCATTTTTAATCCATGTGGTAACAGTAATAACTTGTAATCCTGTGTATATAATCAAATATGAATAAATGTGTACACATTATTGAATAGTCTGAGGCAGTAACATCTTATGAGTGAAAAGTAGTTGTGGTTATTGTGTTTATGTTAGAGTGGCTTAAAAATGGGGTCAGATGAGACTAAATCATCATCTCTGAAGAGTTGATGGTGTTCATAGTGCATTCACATTTAAGGGAAATGAGGTAGAAGTATGGGATGGATAGCTGCTTCATGACACTGTAAAACCCTGTAAAACAATGCTTTTCCAGACAAACTATGAATTGGAAAAGTAACTGCTGAAATTCTCAAAGTATGCAGATGAATAAAATTGTCACTGTTTGGTATCTAAACATTTTTTTTTTTACCCAATAGCGGAGTATCAGCCTCGAGCTATCAGTGTTGGTGCATAAATGTGTTTTTTCAATGTGCTGCTGTCGGTTTCGGTAACTCTGCCTTTTCTTTGCGCAGAATAAAACCATGCGAGAATTGCGCAAGGCAGTGGGTGAGGGCAAGACACCATCTGGGGGCATGACCAGCAAACTCCAGGAGCCCCTACCCTCCACGGGGCAAGCCAAACCAGCACGCTCGGGAGCCATCAAACCCCAGGCTGTCAAAGTAGAGGAGGCGAGGCATAACAATGGACTTTAAAATCCTCAACACCACTCAGCCTGCCAACACAAGCCCCTTGACCAATGTCTGAGCCTTCCAAGACCCACCTTATCCCGTGGCAACGGGCATACATGCAGACATCATAATGAACTCTCAGAACTGGACACTATTATTTCACACCGCGTATAGAGATATATAAATATATATATAAATATATACATAGACAAACACAGTCTTTTAAACAGATCTCTTCAAGGTCCTCTTTAATTTATTATTAGTCACTTTTAAGAGATTGGTAAAGAGAAAAGATATTTCTTTTTTTCTTTTTTTTTTGTGTTTCTCTCCAAAGTGGAGAAAGGAAAATGGCCAACTCAGACAGATGGTTCATTTTTCATACCATTTTGCCAAACTATTTACTCCCTCTTTATGGACTAGAGCCGTTAAGACCAGGCAGACTCTTGATACAACTATGAGAAGCAAAGTCTTTTTTCTTTTTTTTTAAACAATTTGAAATGCTGTTTTTGTCATTTTACATTAGCATTTTTGCTGGTAATTGTAAAGATCACCCATTTATGCTATTGTTAAATGACTTATTTTATTAACCCATGGGAAAAGAAATCCTCCAATTTGTGGCCATCATTGCATGTCAACATGGCAAAAGTCGAGTGCATCGCCCTAGAGATGCATCTTCTGGGGTCCTTAAGCCAGCCCATGAACTGTGGTGAAACTCAGTTCTTTTCTTTTACATTCTTTTGCTCACTCTTCTGTATGTAAATTTAAAATTAAAAGGTGGACATTTTTACCAAAATCATGTTGCTTCCATGAAACTTCACCGGCATTGATTCAGCGTGTGCATGTGACGTGCCGAACGTGTGTAAACTTGCGGGACAACAGAGCAACATTTCACAAAGACTGTACCTGAACTCAGCATTCACAGTGCTGCCATCGACTGTGTGGATTTTGCTCAACTAAGCTGGCAACAATTATTATTATTTTATTTTTTTTGGCTCATTGTGAAGTTTTTGTGTGGAGGGAGGGGGCTGCATTAGCAATTGCTGGAAAGGACCCCCACTCCCCCCAAAAAATAGCTGATTGAAATGTTTGCTTTCTTATTGCTGTGTTTGGGTTGTAATTAATCGAATCTGTTAATGAACATGTGATGAATTTTACATCCCTCAGTCTGGGGCGTTTAGCTTTCTTCTTTAAAAGCTCTTAAAAGACTTTTCTCTAATTCCGTTAAAATCCCATTTAACAGTACTATGGAGACTTGTGAAGGAACGGATTCATCCCCATTTGATTATTCAGCATCTGGTCTCTGAGTTGGCTCGAGCAATAAGTGCAGCCTAACTATAATCACAATCAGGGTCCAAAAAACTTTTTTTCCCCCTGTTTGAAGCTAACGGATCACAAATGACGGGGCGTATAGCATCGCTTGTTGAATTAACATACAGTTTGCTTAAGCTTTATTTGTGAGCGCTGCAGTTCCAGAGGACTACGAAGGACTTTTAAAGTGTTTGTTCTATTTGAAAATGTGAAGCTGTTGGAATCATCATTTGTTTAGGTTTTTGTATTGGACACTCATTTTGAAACTCACAATGCCAAACCAAACTGGTTAAATGTTACCGCTTATCATAACGCTCCATGACACTACAAAAATGTTGCGATTTATCTTTGACAGTGTTTCACTGGTTTATATGTATATGCATATTTTACTGTACAGTCGAGCCTCGTCAGCGAGGGGAGGCTTAAACCCACATTTCATTTTAGATATTGTGGCACTATAAAGGATTTAACGTTGAAAAGGTCACTGTTCTCAGAACGGACGGCTTTCACTTGTTAGGTTTATCGGGCTTGGAGTGTTTTTTTTGTTGTTTTTTTTTTTGCCTCATCCCTTCCCGCAAAAGATCCTGATGCTTCTCATCACTGTACCTGCACCAAAATGTTGTCCTGACTTTTTTTTTACTTTTAAGATGCATATTTCATTTTGTCAAAAGGACCAGTGCTTTTACAGCTGATCCAGCATTCTATTTATCCTACCTGATCTGTATCCTTTCAGATATTTGGTCATTACTCTCCCTTGTTAAAAAAAAAGAAGCTTATTGAAAGAAAAGAAATAAAGCAGTTGTGATTTCATAAATGTACTGTTGATTCTGTATTCTCACTTTGTCATATTAAAACCATGCATCAAATTCTTGTGAAAGCAGACATTTTGGGGAAATAATTTTCGGCTATGTGGTTTTAGCATATGAAGCAGACCAGTTGAACTTTCGTTACACCTCAAGTGGCTTTTATACTTCAAAATTATTTTAAAAAATTTGGTTTGGCATTCAAATTGTTTTGTTTTTTTATTTTAAATGTGTGTAACTCGTGTACACTAATGGCCTGTAATGTGGGATGGACACTACCATTTTGAGTGGGTTAGGATTTTAAAAGGTTGGGAAAGTACTGCTCTTAATGTAGAAACTAAATATTAGCAACACATTGTGTATGTTAAGAATGGGTGCTAGATTGTCTCAACACTTGAGTGAGCTTATAATAAAGTTAGGTTATTATTACCATTTATATCTGCGCTCCAACGCTCAGTCACTATCTCATTAATAGCAATGACCATAATGCCACAATAATAACGCACCTGTAAAAAAACATTTTTTCAAAAATAATGATCTGTGTGACGTCATAAATGTCAAATTCCTTGGATTGCTGCAGGACAAAGAGGCTTGTCTGGACGAAGACAGTTTCCCGTCTGAAGCTGCGGAGGGAGGAAGTCTCGTGCTTCGCCTCCCGACACACGGCGTTTTACCTCCGAGCATTTTGGGTGTTTCTACGTCAGATAAATAAGGTAACGTCAATTCTGTTTTTGTTTTTTTGAAGTTTAAAAAAAAAGAAAGTTTTTCTGCAGCCCCCCCCCCGGGGACTGCTAGTCTGACAACAGCAGGGACGTTGGTTGTCTCGCGTGTGTGTTGCACGATACTCTTTGATGTTTAACATTCACTGTCGTGGCTTCGGTGTCGTTTGCAAAGTGACGTTCACGACGCCGTCTGAACATTTAAATGTCGACACGTTCTGTTTTTGTTAACGTAAAAAAATAATTGTGAGGGCCTAACCTTAAAAGGACCCGGTGCTTTGCTTCTAGCGGGGATGAAAGTTGACTGTAGGCGATGTGCCACATCTGATGTTGCCACACCGCGAAGCAGAAAAGATTTGGTTTTTTTTAACGTGTGGCTAAATTATTATTGACCTAGTCTGCAATGTCTCTTTAAATCAGATTTCAGCTGAAAGTGGGTTGGTCTTGTTTTACCCGTGTTATGGGGACATAACTCTTGAGTACACGGTGAGAACAATGTAATATTTTACATTTCGGGGTGAAGACTTGTTTTAAAGGTTTGGTTATGGTAGGATTAGGCTGGAAGTCGCCTTGAAATGAATGCAAGTCAATGTAATGTCCTGAAAACACTGTGTGTGAGAGAGAGTGTTTCCAAGTTGAACATGTAATCCAGATTTGTCCAACGTCGATGTTCTGATCCAGTTGCGAGTGTTATTGGGATCCTGGCAAAAACACAATTTGCCTTTTTCATTTCTCATGATCGGTGACGTGGTTCAGACACCGGGGAGCTTTTTAAATGCTGATCATTGTAAAATGTGTCTGAAAAGACTGCAGCAGGGTTGTTGCACTGCAGTACAGAAGGGTTCCATGTAGGACGTCTGAAAAGAGGATGTACGTGTTGACAAAGCGGTGTCTCCCTCTGGTGGTTGCACCTAAAAGTCAGTGACGAAATCCTTGAATCATCTTGCAAGTAAAACTAATAAGTTGAGCTCAAAGTACCAGGATTTTGTTCAAAAAGACGTTTTAATTTCTGATTCCAAAAGGCCCCACGAGCCAGTTTGTTTCAGTGTACTAGAATAACAGGTGTTTTTTTTCTGTGAACCATGCAGGATGGCGACCAAGGGGGGCTTCAGGTCCGATGAAGGCCTGATGATGATGCAGGAGCTCGACGACCGACTGAAAGAGCAGATCGACAAACTGGAGCATGTTCGCCTCAGGGCTGTTGAACTGAAAGACAACTTGTCCGGGGTTAGGTCCGGCATGCAATAATAATAACTGTTTCATCAAAACCAGTTTCCCTTGAGCGCGCTCTCCTATTTTGACATTTATTTTGTTCTAAAACAGAGCAACAGCGATCTGACTCAGTCCATCGCCGACCACCTGGAATGGTTGAATCACTTGTCGGAGCGAGTGGAGACTCTTCATATGAACACATCTGTTTTTGTTCAGGTGAGAAACTGAATAGTTTCAGATGGCATCTGGGTAATGTACAAAGAAAAGAATGGCAGTAATCCTCTGCGATATAAAAATATATTGGGCATATATATATATATATATATATATATATATATATATGCCCAATATATTTTTTTTAATCAGCACCGTGAATGTTCTAGAATGTTATGCCATAATAATAATCAAAATGGGTCATAAACACAAATTAAGGATATGCACAATGCAAGCATAATATCAACAGTAATGGGAATGGTATTAAAATATGATTTATATAGATCCTTCAAACATAAGGAAGGGTCCTCAGCATTCATGGGCAACAAATACAGTAGCCACCTTAGGGTGCTTGCCATTTCAGTTATTGGCATCCAGTTGTGTATATTATCAAACTAACTTTAAAGTTTTAATCAAATTACCACAAAGCAATTGCCAGACAAACAATAGATGGCAGTTGCCCACTTTGCATAGCTGGTAATAAGCATTGTTTGTGGGTCATGACACAGGAGCACACTTATTTTAGGACGTCTTATTAAATGTTTGAGAGATTGAATCTGGGATGAAAATGACCTACATGGACGTGTACTAGCAAAGCAGAGCATATAGTACAGAAATAATATCCATTGCCCTTCACTCATCTCTGCTTCATCTATTTCCAGATGAATCCCAAGTCTCGCGCATGGGCAGGAGGGAAACAGAGTTTCAAACATGGCTACCGCTTAGGACGTCTGCTCCAGGCGGACGCCGCTCAGTCAGAGTTCGGCTGGTCCCCCATCCGCACAAGACGAAACAGCGACGCTGCCTCTGAAATGTCGTGTAACTGGTGATCTGCTCGACTGTGGATCAACTCATTTTGCAGTCGGTGCACAATATTGTATAGCTCACTTCCACCAAATTGATGATTTTTATTGGTTAATTTCAAAGTTGTACGTGCAGTGTAATACTTAACATTGTTCTACCCCCTGCGTGAGTTGAACACACAAGATTTTAAAATAAAAATTTAAAAAACATGGATAATCCTATCGGATCAGTGTGTCGATTTTGATCTCCATGCTATACCTTTTGTGTAAAGTTAGTGAAATTCCCTAAACTGTTATTTTTTCATTTAGCTTACACACATAACATCACAAGCATAACATACAATTAGTGCACTTATCAATACATTATTCTGAATGTGTAAACTAATTCCTAATGACAATGTGCTACTATTAGTTATATTATTTAAGCATTAACTTTGTAAGTTCGTGTACATAATCGGTTCTAACCGTGGGATACGAGGCATTGTTTCTCGTCTTGTCATGTCATGTATATTTAAAAAAGCAGGAAACCTGTTATGCGGACGCAGGTGAGCACGCTCCACCAGAGCAGGTCGCTGCTGAATCTCCTCCATTGTGTTACTGTTCGTCTGTCTGTTGTAAATAAAGCTTTAGCAGATCGCGTGTAGGATCGTTCTGGAAGGAGCGTCCGATTAGCTGTAGCACCACTAGCTGTAGCACCACTACCTACTCTAAAAAAAAGGATACTTTTGAACACACCGAGTTGTACTTATTTTTGTGTATCTATATAACATATTTTGTGTAACGAGTCGCAACATGGCAGAAAGTGACTGGGACACCGTGACTGTCTTGAGGAAGAAGGGGCCGACTGCTTCTCAGGCCAAATCCAAGCAGGTTAGCACGAGCGCCCCACTTTGTCTGTGTGTTTGCAACTTGTTTCCGAGCAAACCCTCAACGGTGCATCCTCTGAACTATCCTGGTTTCAGGTCACAGGGAACACCCGAGTAAACGGCTCGTGCAGAGTGCATTTGTTAAAGAGCTACCTTCTACACGTGGTGTTATGGGGCTCACTCGACACACGTCCCTCATGCGTCGTGGTTTACTTTTAGCTCGGAACAATAACAACAGTGCACATGTAGCGTTATACACATTATTATCATTCACTTAAGAGTCTCTTCGGCTAAACTAAACTTCACACAGGCCTGATGAACGTTACCCAAGTCGGGGGATGACGCCAAGTTAGTTAGCGATGTTAACGTTACTGTTTTTATAGTTGACGGTGACCAAAATAGCCACTAGCTAAGTAGCTAGCTAGCGTTAGCAAGCTAACCTGGAAATATCCGTGGCTGTACCTAACGTTGCTCATAACTACCACCACACCAGAAACACATGTATGCTCTTATATGTGATATGACGCCATGCCCTATGTGTATATATAACGTTATAGCTTAGGTTATGTCTGGTTCTTAACGTCAGTTGAACACCTAAGCTAATATTCGGCTGTAAATACCCAGAAAGGTTACAGATAAATCATCATACACCCCACTTTACTTTAATAGTTGTTCTAATGTAACATCTGTATATGGTATTAACCTATTTGATTCCGGTTAGTCCTGGGAAAGACGAGCAACAACCTCATTGGTTGTAAAGTTGTCGTTGTTGTGTTCAAGGCAATCTTCGGTTTGATTCATGCGTCATACCCAGAGACGCAGATTCGTTACTTATTAAATAACAGTTAGTTTCATGATTCATAATAATAAGCCAAAAGCTGAATACAGCCTGGTCATAATGCAACCTACGGTCAATGAATCTGGAGTATGTTTTGAAATTTAAGATTTTGATCATGTCCATCTTTTCTCTAGGCAATCGCCTCTGCTCAGAGACGTGGGGACGACGTTGAGACATCCAAAAAATGTAAATTCATACTTTCTGTACACATTTGTAATTGCCCAATTAGTAACTCTGGAGGAAGAACCTCTGCTTGTGCATGTGCTGTGATTGCGATGATATTCCACGTCTCCCACCCTGGAAGATGTCCCTACATTACTTTGATCCGCTGCTCCTCACACAGGGTCTGCAGGGCAGAACAAACAGCATCTCGTGACAAAGAACACATCCAAACTGGACCGTGAGACAGAGGAGCTACACCACGACAGGGTTCCCCATGAGGTGGGAAAGTACATTCAGCAAGGCAGACAGGAAAGAGGTCTGACCCAGAAAGACCTGGCCACTGTGAGTATACAGTTATCCTGTATTGACGTGCAACATTTATTAGTTGGCATAACTGCTTGAAAAGATGCTTTGGTCAGGATTTGAACAACCTTGTTTACCTTTTTTATGTATGAATCTGAAGTTTGCTTGCACAAAGGGATAAACATAGAGTATAATAAACCTAAAAGCAGGAAATTAAGATGAAGCTAATCAATAACAGATAAATGCGTACTCTTATATTGTGATAACTTAACCACATTCAGCATAACACCATCAAGTGTGTAATGCCAACAACGTAGGAAGTAAACAGCCAGATGCCTGGCTGTGAGATCTGTGAGACGCTGCCTCTCATGAATACAGTATCTTAGCGAGGACAGGTACAACAATGGCAGTCATTTAAAACATGTTGGTGTCAGTTTTATGCTATTGTGTAAACAATTGCAGTTATATATCCAGCAACAGGAAGTGTTGTGCATGCTTGACTAGGTTTTCTGGCTTGTGTTATAACAAAATTCTAAATTATTTATTGCAAATCTTTTCCTCAGAAAATTAATGAGAAGCCTCAGGTCATTGCAGACTACGAGTGTGGGAAAGCGATTCCCAACAACCAGGTCATGGGCAAGATAGAAAGAGTGATCGGTAAGAATATGCTTCGATACAATTGATAATCATGTCTCAAATGCCAGTTGTATAACATATGCTCTCTGTAATATATGGTCACCCTCTTAAATGTTCGCATTTACAACATGCGGCAGCTGTGCGGCCATAGTACTGCTTCCATTTTTTTTCCAGCATTAAGCATTCAACAACTGAAGAATCAGTCTGTTGAAGGTGACGGCAGCTGGTCTGACCGCCATGATACCTTCCAGACAAATGAGCATCTCCATCTTCTACTTCACATACGCCCCCTGATGAGGAGCGCTGTGACGGGCATGTGTCTGCTGGCTCATCCCCGCCATCGCGGGTTCTTTACCTGGCTCTCCCCCTCCCCTTTGGGTTTAGTAGAGGCTGATGAGGATGAATGATACACGGCTCCACATTCTCGGCCTCCTCTGTCCCAGCGGCAATCTTGTCCTCTCTCGCATCATTTGCCTGCCGCTAAGGCACTGTTTCAGGAACTACTAGGCACCAGATCTGAGAGACTTTATAATGCCAGCAAGCGTGACCCACACCGCCATCCCCTCGGGTACAGTTCACTGTAAACCGTGGCAGTCGGTGCCTCCCAGCCGTATTACGCGTGGCGATTGCACGTTTTGTGTGCTTTTTTGTTTGTTTAATGTGTGCTTGTGGACCTTGGTGTGTCCGTGGGGCATAGACTACATTGCTTGCTCCTAGAGGGCTACGCCGACACTCATAGAATCTGGTGTTGCAATACATAACTTTCTCATCTTCTCTCATGAACAGGGCTGAAACTGCGTGGGAAGGATATTGGCCTACCCTTGGAGGAAAAATCCAAGAAGAAATGAAAACAAAGCCTCGAAATCAGCCCTCCCAAGTCCCATCTTTCCCTGTTTCTGAAACCTGAACCCTTTCCCAACCCCCTACTTCCAAGAACCCTCAACAACTCTCCTCCCTTCCTCCCTCTACCTGGGCTGATCTCACCGGTGTCCTGCCTGAGGACCGGGTGCTCCACTGCATTACAGGCTGCATACTGAAACTGTTTCTTGACCACATTATCAAATGAATGATTGAACGTCACAAGCTTGAAGTTCTGTGAATCTTCTTATCACCTATGTTTGCTTTGGCATGATCAATTCAACTTTTTGATAGTAATGTAAACTACTATCAAATTATTTTTCATGGCCAAACAAACTTAGTTTGACTCATGTTAATTCTCAGCATGATGTTAAGCCAAAAGTGCTTGATTGCATCTTTTTCACACACTTGAGACAGTGGGTGGATGTCATAACAGTGTTGAAATGTTTTTAATACTGTTCTTTGTTTTGATGTAAAAAAAAATAAAATAAAGTTTAGCAGGTCATGACCTTTCTGGGTGTGCATTTGTAGCCACACCAACAATCCTTTTTTTTAAAGTATAATTCAAGCTGACATTGAAGCTGTCATAAAACTCTGGTATTATTTGCAAACGCTGGCAAAGAATTCTATGTTTCATGATGATTAAAGGCACTAATTGTATCACAACCAGTTTTTAATGTAGAACACTTCTGAGAAATACATTCCTTCATGGGTTTTGTACTATGGCAGGAATTTTAGAAACCACACCACATTATTCAATCAAAACTTAATTAGGATCACTTTACTTGTTGGGAGAAAATAACCTGAATGTGAATGTAGTATTGAATCGATCCACTAGATGTCACAATACTACCAACAATACTTTGGGCCTGTTCCACTGTCCAAATACTGAATTACTGCACCATGACCTCTGTGTTGTAGTTAGACTTGTGGGCCAAGTGGCTGCTTAATGTAAATATTTTAACATGGTACATACGTTAACATTTTTATTTTAAACACTTTCAAAAATTACAAATTGCCCTGTAATTTAAAATGTTTAAAACTATTAGTGTCCGTTAAGAATTTAGGAACTTTTTGCAGAGATGCATTGAAATAACAAATGAACTGTGAGACATGCCAGCACCCTTCAAACACTAAAATAACAGCCTAAGTGAAGCGGGGCGTTCTTCCACCATGGGTATATTGAATCAAGAATGACTTACTTCTACTACTAGTACTTCTGTTTTATTAAAGATTAATGGACTCATTGTTGCAACATGGTAAGGGGAAGTGTATACATGGACTGATTAATAAACAAAGTAAAAACAGAAGAGAGATTGAAAGAAGGGCATACAGAGGTCAAGAAGTGCAAACCATCAAGTCGTCTGTTCCTGATTGGCGACTATCGAGCCCTGCAGTGCAAACCCTGGATTGGTAAAATAAGACCCTGTGGTGCCCCTTGGCACCTCTGTAAATCAATGTGGTCATTAATACAAGGGATTACCAAAATCTGAAAAACCACGCAGTTGTGAATTTACATTGTCTGCTTGTATTGGGAAAATAGTCCCATGGGCTGCTGGGAAACACATCACTTTTATCTTTAATTGGAAAGCAACGCTGTGATGTTTACTCTTTGTTTTGCTAACCAGCCCGTTTGACATCAGAGGCTTTAACTTGTAGGTAAAGAAGAGGTGTCAATCATAACTCATAATAATTTGTGATATTGGGCTATACAAAATAAACTGAATTGAATAACATTAACAACAGAATGCTGCAGGAATAAGTCTTAAAATCCAGACATGAGTTTGCATTGATTCCCTAATCTCAAAGTTAGGTTCTTTGGTTAGATGGCTGAAATAAAGTTTGTGGTTAACACAAGTTTAACAGATTTAAATGTTTTACTCTACAATATGAAAAACATCCGTAAATAAAAGTGGTGCTCAATTGTGAAGATTATGGTACTGAGCAAATTGTGTAAGAAAACCCCAATGGAAAAATCCCATTGGCCTTTTGTCAAGGGAATTAGCGCAATGCTAACTTTAAGGGTTGGTCTGCATAAATGCGTCATCCCTGAAGCACTCTGTGATGTTTAAGTGCAGCAGTGAGCCAGCGTGGACAATACAGACACTGTAGCAGCTAAATGACATTTAGCCATTATTCATGTCATTATTGTGTCATGTCAAAAAATATCTTTTGTGAAAAAGGCCTAAGGCTTTAGCTTTTGAGCTTTATTTTGTGGTATAGGGACGAACCCATGGTCTAAACATACAGTAGAAGTCAGGGGGCGCGGCAGTAGTAAGTGCTTCACCTGAGAGGGCACATTGTTGCAAACAGCATTGAGCAGGAACCAACAGGCTATGAGGTCAAACATGGCACCAGCACAGCTAGGAAACACACGGGGGACAATGCCGGCTTCCCGACATCTCCATCGACCTTCATCTGGAAAATGTCCCCAGTGTTAAGTGAGCCCACTAACAGCTAGTTATGTTAAACTGACGGAGCAGTAGCACTGCAGGCTACTGCCGACGGTTGGGCTTTTAATTATGCGAATGGAAATGGCCTGACTGCTAACTTTTCGAGGTAGCTTTCCTCAGGCCAGCTGAGCCGGCTCACAATATTCAAACTGTAAGCGGGGTGAATAGATAAGTAGAGGTTAAATGTGTTCTTCCAGTTTTAGCGCCATTACAGTTATTTACGGTGCACTTATTTGGATAGATGCACTAGCAGGAGACGGCAATATACATTGTAGGATAGATGTAATAGTCATTATAATGACTATTAATTATGTCTGAATTCAAAATAGTGAGTTTTTTGGTGGGGTGGGGGCACTATCATTACGTTTGTGTACTTAAGATGTCTTTACATTATATGTCTTCGTCTATGATTGGCCATACATCCCTGGGAAAAAGGAGCAATGGCAAGCAGGTATGGCACTAATAACTTAGAAGTTAGCTTTGATCTTTAACTCTGTATGCTCCACGGCAGAAGCGTTTACACCATATTCATTCTCTAGTTGTGGGACGTTTTGGGTATGTTGTGTTTATTTGTCTTCTCAGGTCCGGTGGTGAAGACAGTGTGCAGGGATGCATGTTTGCTCAAATAAAGTATGCAACCTCCTGACCAGTGTTCACTGGACAAACAAAGGAGGGAGCCTTGCTGTTGTTACCAGGGGGTTATTTGGATTGATTCTTGCTCAACAGGCTGCTTTACTGTGTGTGTGTGTGTGTGTGTGTGTGTGTGTGTGTGTGTGTGTGTGGAGGGGGGGGGAAGACGGAGGCAGAGACAGAGACTGACTGCGTTCCTGGAAATGCCATTCCATTGGTCAAAGCACCATAGCAACATAGTTCCACCTATGACAAGGGAGCAGCCAGTGGTTTTGAAGGAGTGCTGTGAAGCAGAAAGCTTCATGGGGAGGGATTGGAAGTCTGGGGTCTAGTTTGGGCCCGAGGCTCCAAACTCAAATTGAGATGCAACTCCACGTACCACCTGTTGTGTTGCTCCGTGCAAGGCACTGTGTGTCACCCCGTCAACGGCTTTCAGCGGACGAGTTTCTTCTCTGTCGTTACTTTTGTGCCCGTTTCAGTCTGAAATCACAATGAACGCGGCGCTGCCGTCCATAAAGTACCGTGGCGCAAAAGCTAATTCTAAATTGTAAAATAATTATGTGATAAGAAACATAAACAATACGTTATTTTGTATGTAATTTAATCCAATCGAGCCCTCATTTCCTGTTGAATGTTTAGTTTAGCAAATAAAATACTTTCTTTTTTCTTTTACTTCGATTCATTAGTTTAGTGGGCAGCTGGTAATGCAAACATAACTATATAGCCCTTTATGGCCTAATAAATAAAAAGGTGATCCATCCAAAAAAGACCCAAACACCAGCTAATACTGTGAGAAAATATATGCACAGTTTATTGATAGTTGCAAATAGGTGAGGCACACACACAACATAAAAGAAATGAATAATGTATAGTGGTGAGATCTGACCATGTTTTTTTTCCCCCTCTGCAACATTAGAAACATTAGTCAGTCATGGACTAAGACCTGGTGACGGCTGTTGAATTCTTGACTTTAAGAATTCCTTTGTTAGAGACAAAATCCTCATAAATTTGAAGCTTACGGGAAGCAAAACAAACAGGCTCAGCTGCTGCTGCGCTGAAAAAACAAGAAAAAACAAGAAAAAACAACAACTTGGTAATCCACATATGAAAATAAACAGAGAAATTCCAGTGGCTACTACAGGATAGCAGATTGTATCATAAATATTTTTTAACTCCTGCTCATATTCATGGCTTTTTAAGACCTGCTTGGGCTCATTTTTCTTCGGATATCATACAAATTACTGTACAAAGGTGTTTCTAGAACATTCGGTGAAAGGCCAGTTTCACAAAGGACGAATGATCAGTAATATTTACATTTGGCTTCTGTGTCACTGTAACAAATACAAAGAACAAAAGGCACTGTTACAAATGTAAAAACATTTAAATATATACTAAAAAATAAGCATAAGGAAAAACTGGGCATCCATTCAGTAGAAGCAATCTCTCACGTTGCCACTTGTTTTGTCAATCCATTTAATATTGAGTTGTTAGACAGTATGGCTTATGATTAATTCATATAGTCCATACGTCTTTATTATGCAATGGTGTTGCACAAGAACTGTGAGTGGGATTGTGCAACTAATACACCAGTATTTGCTGAGGAATCGGCATTATTACGTAATACCTGTGGACTGGTTCAAGAAAATTGGAATTTGCGTTGTTTACAAAGTATACAGTACGGCACTATGAGCTCATGAATAAACATGCCGGAAAAAGGTGCAAAAGTGTAAATCTGCTAGTGAAATGAAAAGTTAGCTGCACATTAACGTGGATGCGACGCTGTATTATTTCCAAAGCTAACAGAATATGCTTATGAAGTAATTAGCCTGTTCTCAGTGGGTAAAATGTCCTAATTGATTTTTAATAAACACACACAATAGTGTGTCATACATGAAACTTTGGTAAGTGTGTTATAGGAGTATGAATACTGTTCATATTCTTCCTTCTTTTACAGAGGTGTGCATCACTGGCACAACGCGTTTCCAGTTGGTAAATTACTCGTTTCACAAGTGTGTGAGACGGTCACAAGAACATCTAGAAACAGCTGCATTTTTACAGGTCATTTATTTGCCCAGTCGACAGTCTGTAGCAGGATACTGTGTGAAAGGCCGAGAGTGGACGGTTAGGTTGGTGCACGGCTCTCATGCAAGCAGCAACAGCGCAAAACAGGTGGGTCTAGGTTCACAGTATCTCCCATCCATAGTGTCTCGACATTAACTGAAATTATTGGTCTCTCTCGTTCACTCGTTCGCTCAGAACTTCAGCTCCACCTATGCGAATGTTTAACCCTAAAAAGGAAGCTGTCACTTCAGCGCGTAGAGCAGCTCAGCGGTGTGGCAGAGAGACAGAGGGTGAGCCGAGGAAAAGTACTGACAGCACAACCAGTCCTCGAGCTCGGCGTTCCTCTCGGGTTCCAGTGAACGCTCTGCGAACTTCATCATCAGCAGGGCCCTCTTCACGTCCAGCCAGTTCAGGAGGCCCTCGTGTCGGGCTCCGTCGACAAAGCCGGCCCCGTGTCCGTGACGCTCCCGCTGCTGCTCCATCAGGTCCTTCCTGGGGCCCCAGAGCAGGCTCTGCAGTATGCGCTTGGCCTCCTGGATGTGAATGCGTTTGATGGGGTCCGGTTGAAGCAGGAGCTGGGCCAGCCTCTGGAGGCCGGCAGAGTAAAGGGAGACGGAAGGGATTGGAGGCAACTCTTCGCAGCGGTAGTCTTGTTCCTTCAGAGCTGGACTCACCTCGAACGGGTTGGCTTGGTGGAGGAGCTCATAGATCAAGATGCCCGTCTGGAACTCGTCGAATTTACGATACTGCGCTGCCGAGAGGATCTCAGGCGCCAACCTGGCGTGGTCACGTTTGATGCGAGGGTCCACGCTGGTTGAGGCCGCGTCTTCGGGGGAGCGACGCTTGGCCTTTGCAAAGTTGCTGATGAGAAGCCGGGGAAGGTGACGCTGACTGTCTCCGCCGCTCGCACCGTTACTGGTGCCATTGTCAGTGGGGGTTTGCTGGGGGAACTTGGAGGACCTGCGCAGATGAGGCACCAACAGCAGGTTTTCGAGGCAGAGGTCGCGATGCGTGACCCCGTGCTCCTTCAAGTGCTCCAGGCCGTGGCAGAGCTGCAGGAGGAGGAAACACACGCGGCGCTCGTAGACCTCTGGCTGAGCTTTATGGAACGCGGCCCACTCCCGGACAAAGTCAGCGGCCGTCTGCCGAGGGATCTCAGAGGTGATGACCACCACTCGCTCTCGCTCTACCTGTTGAACGGGCGCAGACACGGAGGGCTGAGGCAGCGATGAAGCAGGGGTGTTGGGCAGAGAGACTTCGTCAGAAGGCAACATGCTCTGGGGGACGCATGCGAGGAAGTGGCCACAGTCCTGCTGGAAGTTGAAGTGGGGAGGCATGCTCTGCTGCACCGACAGACCGTAGAGATGGCCCTGTTGGGCCTCCATGGCTGGACTCTTGCAGATCTGGAGAGGTATAAACACAAAGATCAGTGGGAGGAAAGGATTAAGCAAAGGAGAAGCAAGGGTGGGGGTGGGGGGAGGGGTAGAGAGAATAATTCCTCACACAGAGACGGGAAGGGAGTTGAGCCAAGAAACATAAGAAAGGAATTCTTGTTAGTGAGGTTCCAAGGTCAACGTCAATGCAGTCCCTGCTCTCATTCAAGTGAAATGCATGTCTACGGTGCAGCTTTAAACCCTAAAAAGCTGAGAAAAAAACTAAACTTGTGTGTTCCAGTAAACTACCACGGCCCTGCAGTGTGTGGGATAAGACACACACTAAAATCTGAATTCTGAAACAGAAAAAAAAATCTCTTTGTGTGTTGGGGTCAGATTTATAAATATAAGCTCTTCTTAGAGATTAACTGGACAAAAACCCACTTTCATGGATTTTCATGGATTTTCTGTCAGCAACACACCGGTAAGCACATCGACTAACAATTATTTAAGGTACACAAACACTGTCACTACACTTCAGAATGAACCCAATCAATGCTGATTTCAGTTTCCAACACGATTATTTGTCTTTGTGCTGGATGCGCTCGTTCTACATGGTGTGTATTGGATTTCTTTGTGTGCCGGCCTTGACAACAGGTTCTTCTGTAAATCCTGCCTGGAATGTAAAGATTAATTGGGCCTAGAGATATTAAGCAAGAATGTAGGCACCCATACTGTGGCACAACACATACTGTACTAACAGCTGCTGCTTTGTACAACACTAATGACTTTGGGACAAAGGTTAACTAGTGTGAATCCACACCCTTCTTTCTAGTTGTTTACACTGCCCTGAAGGTTTGTGCTGCGGTGGGGACGTCCCATCTGCTGTCAACGAACAAACACCGCCCAATTTCAATCTCCTCCTTCTATCCTCAAACTATCAAATCTCTGCTTGAAAAGGTCAATTTAAAAATTATTCTTTAAACAACAGTAAAGATGATCTTAAGTGGGCTGAGAGTTGCTCTTTTGATCTCTGATCCTGAACCCTTCCCAGCAACCAACAGCCAAATCAGACCCTCCTCTTGTTTCCAATCCTATACTTAACGACTTTCTACTCTGTTCAAAGTCATTAATGATCAGGTTCAATTATCAGTAACTCCATAATACCATTTATTCCCAGTAAAAAAAACAACAACAAAAAACTGTAACTGCTAACTGGTGATGTGAAAATATGGACATCATTCTCTTACTCAATACTTAAGATCTTGCTAAAGTAAAGATATCTTGGCTTTTTTTAGAAAGTTGATCAGCAAGGTGATTATTATTATTATTATTATTATTATGTTCCTCTGCCCTGCTGTTGTATAGAATACTACTCACTTTTGCCCAATATCTTACTTAAAATTAAATAAGTTAATTTGGATCAACTGTAAATAGATAAAGTTGCTCTTTTGTTGCATTTCCCGTAGCAGCTCAAAGAGTGTTCACTCCCCTCAGAATTCTGGGACTTGTAGTATAAATCTGCATTAGCCGTTACCCCCAGTAACCAAAGGTTATGCCAAATGAATCAGCGACAACATATTAAAGATTAGAACATTAAGGTGTTCTGGAAGTGAACATGGTTATACCAAACACATATTTCACAAATGCCCTATATAAAATACTAAATATAAAATACTAAAATCCGGCTGAGTATTCACCTTTACAGCGTAGGAGTTGCTGGGGTCTGAGGCGCAGGCAGCAGAGTAGTACACAGCATCTCCAGAGTTGCAGCTTGGCTTGTTGGAGGTGAGCCTGAACAGAGACCAGTTGCTCTCCTCAAACCTAAGTGGGTTCCTCTGGGAGCGAGTGAAGTGATCCTCACATTTCAGAGCCAAGCGCCGCAGAGACTCAGCGTACAGGCCCCCCAGTTTGGAGTACACTCCTTCCCTACTGTCTATGTTACTCAGAAGGGTCTGGAGCTGCAGGCTAGAGCCCACATTGTGTGTCGAACCCGGTTCTGAGGACGAGAAGGGCACGCTGAGTTGGGGGGAAGAGGAGCAGGTGACGCTGCTTCGGCAGTGGACGCCCAGACGCCCTGGAGTCTTCAGTGGCTCATCCAGTGTCCGGGACCTCGAGGGTCGGCTGAGCGGGGCATGGCAACGCTCCAGAGACTCGCTGGAGGAGAACATGGGCCGTGGCTCGACGGGGCTGGACGGTAAACTGGAGCGGCAGCTGACATCGGCAGGGCGACACACGTTGCTCTCCGAGCCCGTGAATGGGAGTCGCGGGTAGGCTCGGACAAAGGGTCTTCCGGTCGCGCTGTCGGGGGCCGACACGGTGCGGTTGACCATTTTCTTCTCTGGGAGTGGAGGTGGCTGGTTACTGAAGCTGTTAAAGGAGGGCTGGTGCGGAGACCCTGGAGCTGAGGCCACTGGACTTCTGGAAAATGGAGAGGAACAAGAGAGCCGTGTAGCATCCCGATAACCTGAGAAGAGAAACATGTATTACATCAGCAGGTCTGCTTAAAATTAAAGTAAGTGTTCGCTCATTAAGTACACTGTACTGCTTATTTAAGGAAAGGTGGAAAAAGAATGCGAATACAATGAAATGTGATGTTTGCGTTTTGAACTTCTTAAACTCGAGGATACATCAATTGCGAAAGGAATAGTTCAAAATTTTGGGAAATGTGCTTACAAGCTTTCTTACTCAGAGTTGAACGCCAAATATGAAGCTACAACCAATACACAGAAACCGCTGGCCCAAATACCACCTTTTGTGTCCAGTTTGATCAAAACAAACTTTGGTGTTGATTAGTAATCGTCAAGGTGCTGTTAGGCAGACGTTGCTACCTTTGGACAGAGCCAGGCTAACCGTTTCACCCTCTTCTTAGCCTTTATGCTAAGCTAAGCTAACCAGCTGTAGCTTCATATTTAAACAGATGAGAGCGACGTTGATATGAGTAAGACAAATGAGTGTAATTCCTAAACCAGTCTAAATTGTCTTAACTAACATATGTTGATATGGAAAATAGGCACACATAAACACATACCGACCAATGACCATTCATTGACACAATATATCCTCGACTTCTTAGTGAGCTTGTGAGTGAAAATTCCTGTAACCTCACAGTACTCAGATGCTCATTTTCCTGGGCGATGGCTGTAAAATGTGATGTATTTACGACACCGCTTCTGTCACTGCCTACTGCTTAGCCTTAGCACAAACACATACCTCGTTGCCTCAAAACAGCTGGAAATCTCCACAATCCAGGGTTCAAGCCGACACTCAAAACATCTTCCATCCAATTATGTTCCATTTGTCAATTAAAGACTTAAAGTAAGAACTCCACCTTACACTAGAGGAGACAGATACTGAGATAATTGTGTGGTGCAGTTTTCAATAACTGCTTTCACAGAGGGGAAAGACTGTAAAGAAAAAAAAAAAGAAAAAAAAAAGTACTCTGTAGGATGCAGCCAAGCCCTTTTTCCCTCGTTATCAGAGTCCATAATTATCTCTTCAAACAACGTTGCCCAGGAAGTTACAACAATTACAAGTGCCTGTGCCACAGAGGATATGTGAAGGTTGACAAGAATTTCAAAATCAAGGACTCTTGATTCTGAGCCACTTCTCAGGTTTGATGGTTGTAGAAATATTGAACTCACGCCATGAAAAACCAACCCCCAGGGTCAAAACAAAACGGTACTTCACAAAAGAGGAAGAGAAGAGATAAGCTGACAGACGGCTGCTGGTTTTAAACCTTGCAATGCTCCTTTTCCTCTTTTCATTGTTGTTGCAAAGGTTTCACTTTGAGAAAGAGCATTTTTCATAGTCGAACATCAGGAAACAGCATCTGAACTGCAAGCAGCTGACACGCAGGCAAACAAACCAAAGCACACGTCTGTAAAAGCTGTAGAAGAAGCACCTAACTTGCTCAATGAACCACAATCTTTTGCTTTATCAGATACTGTATCACTCACACATGTATGGTCCTTGGACTCCAAGTGTATGTTTCTATTGGAGCAAAGGGACCTTTTGAAAAAAAAAAATTTAATACTGTGTGTGTGTGTCACTTACCAGTGTCTCCAGTCAGGTTGTCAGTGGAAGCAGTGGAGAGGCTGGAGCCCAAGCCCCGAAGAGAGGAAGTAGGGCTCCCCGCTGACCCTTGTTGGCTGCAGCGATCCAGCTCCATGTTGCTGCCACTCATCTTACTACTAACTCTGATGGAGAAAACAGAAGAAATGAGTTAAATGAATACGATGGGCCAAAGAAGATTACAAATTCTACAAAAAAAATCTGGTTTGAATGCATGTCTGCATTGCTGACATCATTGCCAAACAGAAGCCTCGCCAAGTGTAGCGTCCACTGGTGGTTCAGTCAGAAGGTTTTCCGCTGAAATATGACATTTTCTTTTTGTGCGTCTGTTCATAAATGTGGAACCACTCCACTTCCCCTTGATGTTATCCATTCTGCATTATGCATTACTCATGCACACACGTAGAAGAGCACACTGCCTCTTTTTAAATGACGAACACGTACCATCCGGAGTTGTTTCACTTCCTAATTTAAGAGGCACACTTCTTGGTTTTGTGTTGATTTATAAATGCAACAAACAAGCCTTACTAAAAACAATATTAGTCTGACAGACTCAGTAGTTTGGCTTGTTTCTGATAATGGTTCCCTTTCTTGAACACAGTAAACTGCATCAAGTACTGTATCAGCAGTCAACAAAGTCTCCAAAATTGACCACTGTGGCCACAAGTGGTAATTGCAGGATAATGGCGCATTTGATTTTCCCAGATTCCCCTGAATCGGTTGCTTTAAACTAGGAAAACTCCAACAATTTTACACATCAAAGTCTGTTTACAGGTCTTGGAGAGCACACAAGGTTGTATACAGCTTTCTGATTGCTGTTAAATTGTCTCAAGTGTTGTCATTTGAGGTGACATCAACACATTTAAAAAATAAAAATAAAATCCGGGTGTAGTTAGAATCTCCGATTAAGGCTAGCTACATTAGCCACTACTAGCCCAACACACCCAACCAAATTGTAAGCGCTTGAGTTTTCATTGCGAGTCCTGTCAGCGTCGGGTTGTTGTGCTGCAGGTTATGCTGCATGCGCGTTCTCTTTGAAAACACACTGGCAGTAATAAAACATAATCACAGTTTTAATGGTGGTTAAAATTGGAAAGTGTACTGTGTTTATAGCCCCGATACAAGACCAGGTAAAGCTGTAGGGTGCCCTGATGGCCACCTTTATTGCACATTTCCCATCCCTCTCTCCCTTTGTTTCCTGTCATCGCTCTACTACAGACTATAGATAAATGCACAGTGGACCTCAAAAACATTTAAAAAGCTGTAGCAGCGAATCCTCTAAGTGTACTGAATTGAGTAAGGGTGCGTTAGGTAGAAAGATTGCGTTATTTCTACTTTCAAAAGTTTTTCACAACCTTGCGTGATTTCTTTTCACGCGCTTGAAAGGAGCTTTGCATTCTTCTCGTTCAGTTCGCCTGACGAGCATGATAGCCACTTATAATACCAATGAAATCTGTGCATGAGCAGACTTCCTAATCAAGGTGACCAATTAGGCTGAGTGACAGCCATTCGCTTGTCTCATTATACGCACTAATGGCTCAGGAAAAAAACGGCTCTCATCCCATCCCTTCATCTCCCCCTTTCCTCTCTTCCATCGCAAAAAATACTCCTCTATCCATTTATCTGCTGGACCCACAACTTCAATTCCACCATAAAATCAGCAGAACAAACAGCTGAGGAGGAGAGCGGGTGAGAGGAGCACAGGGAAGAGACACAGGGTTGGGTATGTGGACAGTTATAGTTAAAGAATCCGTTATCATTTTACAGACAAAAGAACGGTGACGAAAGGCAGTGGAAACGCTGAGGCAGGAGGGGAAATGGTAATGGGCGCTGGAACCATGTGCATGTGTGCGCCTGTGCAAGTCTCCTTCCAGATCTCTCGGATTTGTATCCAAAACAAGAGATTTTCCTTGATGAAAGAATGCCATTGCTTATGTCCTGTGGGAGGATGGGCACGGATGAATGAGCCCTCTGAGCAAGGGCACGCAAAAGAGACCTTGGGTCGGATTAGGACTGCGTGTAAGAATAGACAGGCATTTAGTCAGTTATTTTCTTTATATAATATGATTATTTTGAAAAGAGGGAAATATGCCAGCACAAGATGAAATCTTCAAATAACCCAAATGTTTAAAACACAAATATATTCTCTTTATTGTAATGTCAGACAAGGAATTAATGAATCGATTAGCATAATATTTGCAATTCATTTTCTGTTGACGGACTAATTGACTCATTTTAGCTCTAAAATCACTTATCTGTAACCTGATGGAGACAGTATCAAAATGAAAAAGGATTTTCTAAAATCCTGCAGTCACGACATAAAAAAAAAAAAAAAAAGCGCCATTCATCAGGATCTCTCTCCTGGGAAGGCCCAGTTTCTAAATGTCTATTAATAAAGATCTTAATTGCTCATTTCCTCAGGATAGATTGCATCACTTCCTTTGCAAAAACAAAGCATACGCGAGCGGTGGTGATCTTCCCAGTGAACCAGTCACACATTCTGCAATCAGCCCGGCAACAACAACAACACGTACTGGAGCTTGATTGTTTACACTCTAAATCTGGGTTACGAACGCACTGGATCTGATGACACACATGGTACCCTGACGTGTATGTGTGTGTGTGTGGTATTAATAAAAGCTGTGTGAAGGGATTGTGTGGAGTTCTTTAAAAAGGGATCGGATTGGGGTTACAGCTAACTAGCCACAGATAGCGGTGCGACGGTGTAAAATGAGACCCAAACTAAACATCAGTGTTGTTGTGGATCACGTTCACGCGACTTGTGTCACATCTTTTCTCTGTTGTAATTATATAAAATGATGACAACGTGTTGTATGTCGTTACATCCACACATTCTCCAGGTCTATTTAATGTCAAGACAATAATATTTTAGTGAAAGTCCAAATCTAAGATGGTTATACAGCATCAATAATGACGAGAAAAAAAAACTAACTCATAAAACAGCTAACACATTAATGTTTAAAAAAAATTCTGGGTTTTGTTCAAATGAGGTGGATCAGGTATAAAAGTGTACAGGTGTAGGCGGCACCATTAACACCTGTAATCCAATCCCCTTACAGACATGCAACATACACAACCTTTAAGAAGCCCACCATGTGTAGATTCTGACAAGACGGAGAGGAACTGTATTTGTGGTGCTGTCGTACTGGAAAACATTCTTCGGTGTTCCTTTTGTTTTCTACAAACTGACAAAAGGTGTCGTTTATTGCATTGCTGCTATATTGCATTATATCGCGCATTTGTTTTTGTGTTCATTTGCAACCTCTTGTATGTTACACATTGCAGCGAAGAATGACATGCAGTGTTTCTGTCCCATGATTGTCGGATAGTTACCATGGCTATATAGCCATATAAACCATGTCTTTGAAACACAGATTCATTAATGGTTCACAACAATCCGTTTTTTTTTTTTGCAAACTGCTCCAGCCTTGTTATCTTTGTCCCTGCCAGTTATCTCTTTCCCTTATTCAGGACAAGCCACTTTCATTTTTTTACCCCGCATCACACAAAGTAACACACTTCTGCATCATTTTAATTTCAACCGCCTGCATCCTTTTAACTTCAACCGTCTTCATCTTACAACCATTTGTAGTCTTAACAGCATGGACTCAAAGAATAACATCATTTGGGCAGAAAAGTATTTGAAGAGATGAGGAGAGCAAAAGTCAGGGTGTGAAATGAACAAAAAGTTGACCACATGCCATCTACCACTGTGCCTCTCAAAGCAACCTCTGAATTTTGACTACCGAGCACCTGATAGGTGTGAAAATAAGCCTCACAACTCAAGAGTCAATTTTACTGCGCGACCAAAAACGTACCCACTTCTCTTCACAGGTCTAATGATAGCTGCGTCGTCAATACCTACTGAGAACACGTATGAGGAAAACAACGCCATCAGGTGCCTACCTCATGCTGGACAGGCAACGGTCCTTGTGGGGCTGGCTGCCATGAAAAGCCCCTGGATCAGACTGGTGGCTCTCTAAAGCCCCACCATGTGTAGTAACACAACCCTGGCTCCCCACGAGTCATATGTGTATTTAAAGTCCCTCTCGGCAGGAAAAGCCACAGCGCCCATTAGATGTGCAAAATTTAAACACCCAAATATCATATATAGCATTCACTCATTGACCTAGCGGTTCACTTCAGGCGGCAACAAGATGCTATCTGTTCTGCGGCACAGAAGGGATCAGAGCGGCTCTGTGGAGGGAGGGGCAGCACTTCTTGGAACCATAGTTAAGAGAGCGAAAGGCAATTCAAACCCAAGTCAAACCCAGCGGACTTGAATCCACGTGGCCGATCTATGAATTCTATTTCTATTGATGGCAACCGACTTCCAGACAGGGACAGTTTGGGAGTTGCCAGGGGCAACAATCTGTTCACTGATGCCCCTCCCTTTGGCAACCTTCAATGATCAGTGGAGTGGACAAGCCTTCTCCCTTAAAGAGTAAGGACACACGTGCACAACTTAGGTACACGCACAAACCCCTCTTAGGCTGACCCACCACGTCGTATGTAGGTTGATCGGTTACGAGGAATAAAAGATTGGCCATTTGGTGCTTTCCACTGTGATCAAAGGCTCTGGGAGGCAGATTTTTCCAACCATCTGTGGCTTTTAAATGATTCAGCGCATCAAAATGCTGCTTCACGGGGTACCATTACATTTTCCCTTCACGACACACACAAGATTCTCTCAAGTCCCAATAATAACTTCTTATAATAACACACTTGTTGATTTAAATACACAAAACCTTGCCGATAAACTTGGAAAGTCACAACTGTCGCTGTCTGGCTCGAGGTGTGTTCCCACATGTGTCACAACAAGGTGTATTTTTATCAGTGCAGAATGTCTGCAATGCCATAACAAGAGATATAGGTCCTTACTAGAATTACCACAAACATAAGGGCCCTTGAAATGTGATCGGCAATCTGTGTTTTGGACAGTAAAACACTCCCACTCAGCTTTTGCTGACTCGAGCCGCTCAAGATGGCAGAACATCTGTTTGTCCTGAGGAAGTCACAGTCGTGTGTTACACCTCATCGTGTCATCCCAGACAATTTTATTTTGAGGCGATCATTTGATGCTCTAATAACTGAAACAACACAAGGCCCCTTCTCTGTTTCTGCTTTGGTGTAGCTGACTCAGACAGCAGAGTGTATTCTTAGCCTCATGCAGACTAAAGCACAAGTGCACATGTTACTGCTAATAAATGACTATGTCGGCTTGGAGCCCTGAGTCGAGTAGGTCACAATGGTGCAGCTCTTGAATAAAGGCGAAAATGTATGATTCTGCAATTCCTGTAAGTGATGTAATTAAATATTGTTACTAAGCATTAAAAATAACCAGGATGTGAACATCAAAGAATTGAAAGTACACATGCGATATTATCTTTGTGCCTAAAGATGCATCTGAACGCCTGCAAATGACAGCTTTATTATATCAAGGCTTGCTTCTTTTTCTTTCTTTTTTTTTTTACAGTCATTGTGCTGCAGCCAAAACAAATTTACAGCAATGTGACAGAGCGGGGGACTATTTAACAGACCCATTTTGTGTGTTAATTAGAATTGAAAAAGTCACATTACTACCCTGAATAGAACAAGGCATGCATTGAGGAATGTGCCGGAACAGTTTGAATGATCAGGAGCTGCAAGAATGGAGGCTGATTCAAGGCTGAATAATGATGCTATGAAAGGGGAAGGCACAGGGAGATTCCCACAGACGACTGCAGTGAGACGCATGTGTACAGTAGCTTATATTCCATCAGCAGCACTATATACATATACATTCCCATCAGAGAGATATGTGGAGTTATGCATTTAGACTAAGTGCATGTTGAAAGTGCTAAATTATAGAATTTAGTGCCATGGCTTAATTACAGTCCCATTAGTTCTCATGCAAGTTTAAAGTAAGACTGAAGGATAGGCACGCAGATATGTGCTATAATGGGCAGTTCAAGTTTGAGAAATGCATAGCATTCATCTTACAGCAAGGGCTTAGTATACCAATGTGTAATTAAACCCCTATTAGACTTTTTCTTTTACATAGCTGACGTATTATATAAACAGTATTTAAGATCAACCCTTTCTTGAGATTGCCAGTGTATTTACTGTGCTTGGCCATTTAATAGCATTAAGAATTTTATGAGAAATTATAAATAGGTAATTCGTAGGAAATTACATGCGTTTTGCACTGCAGAATCTTTTCAGCTGCTCTTAATGACGTTTTGAGAAGTATAAATGGCATAAAAGATTGCTGCTGAATCTAGAGAAAAAAAAAACTGACTGATGACGATGGTGAGATTAATAAAAGACTTCATCATCTAAATCCTTTATCTAGATTAAATACTCATCAAAGAGTGGTCAGAAATTCCCAAAAGCGTAATTATCAAGAAGTGCTTACTTTTCATTGCTTCATATTGTACACTAAATACCTTGATGATTTGCATGTATTGGTCAAACGGAGTCAACAAGGTTAAGGACTCAAACCTCCGGTAACTTCTAATGTTGTCATACCGTCTGACATTTAAATTAATCAAATAATCATATATTTTTTCTGGGATGGGAACATAGTCCTACCCGAATACAGTAGGTCGTGGTCGAACCTCTTTAAAAGGGTTAATAATTGAATTCATAAAAGCCAGACAAAAAGTTCTCTGTTATTCTTACCTGTGCAGTTTCTTGGGCGGGGGAGGTGGTGGATTGGGCTCATTGTTGGCAGCTCCCTTTCCTGCTGTCAGCAGCTCTGATGAGCCGCCATGCAACGGTTGCTTGGACGGCATGCTCCCGTTATGCTTGCCCTCCTCCTCTGCACCGGTGCTCTCAGTCTCCCCCTGACAGGCACCATTGTTGAGGGCAGCTGGGGGGGCCGTGCCTGGCTCTGTCATTGGAGGGGGGCTGCTGTGGGCCTTTGAGTCCCTGGCTTTCTTCCAGACAGCAGCACCATTTACCAAGCATGCCACCCGAGAGGTTGTCCCTGGGTTGGCAGCAAACTTCTTCTTCTGTCCCTCTTTTGGCTCTCTCTCGTCCTCCTCCTCTTCTTCCTCTATGCGACAGTTCCAGCCAGAATTGTGGTGGTGGGGCTTGGGCCAGCGTTCAGACACTGCTGCGCTGTGGTTCTCTGCATGGACCTTGAAGTGGCCCTCTCTAGCAGAGACGAGAAAGAGCATGGGGAGTTCAGGTAGAGGGACGGGAGAAGAGACGGACGGTGAGAGGCTGGAGGTGCCCAGTCGCGGGAGATCTGGAAGAGGGACGGGAGAACAGATGGACGGTGAAAGGCTGGAGGCGCCCAGTTTCGGGGAACGGGTGGTCCTTTTCGGGGGAATGGGTGGGCTGGACTGAGGCTTGGGGTGGAGAGTTGGGGTAAGGCTGGCTTCTGGGACCAAAGAGGGTGCGCTGTGGCTGTGGCTAGGGCTGTGGCTGGGGCTGGGCCAGCGGAAAGCCGGGCTGCTGGGGTCTTTACGTGCTGTCGGGCTGAAGTGGCATTGGGTGCTGATGGCTGAATCTGGACTTCTCAGGAAGAAAGTCCTGTTTTCCTCTGTGTGAGCGGCCATCACTGTGATGGTGGCCCGTTGACTCTCAGCTGACAGCTCAGAGCCCTTGAATGAGTTCTTAATGTGGTTTGGGGACACAAGATGGGATTGCACCCCATTTCCTTCTGGCCTGCGCTTTTTCTTGGTGCTCTGTGCATAAATGGGTTCTGAGTCTTCTTGTTCATTCGGAGAGCTGGGAGCTGACTGGAAGCTACCCATGGCCGTTGGGCTTTGGGGGCTCCCTGACTTAACTTGTCTTCCTCCGGACCACTCTGCCCCAGGAAGTGAATCTGTACTACTTCGGTAAGAACAAGAGGAGTCCGATAGACTGGTCTGTTCAGACAGGACGGGAGGAGAGTGGAGAGATGGGGGAGGGTTGTGGCTAATGGTGTCCACACTCAAGGCTGTGAAAGTAATAGAAGTGCTGGATGTCTTAGTTGTAACAGCAGCAGTATTCCCACTGCTGATACCATTGCTATGAACTGTAGTTGGACTGGAAGTGACAATATCCACAGAAAAAGGTATCTCCACAGATGCCAGGTGGGACTCCTGTGAATTTGTCCTGGCAGTCACACTAATTCCATTATAAGTGCTTTTGGTTCTTGAGGTTGTTGTATTCTGCTCCCTACAGATCTCTCCATTGGCGTTCTTCTTTAAACTCTGAGAACCTCTACCCTCCTCCTGGGTGACAAAGATATTGCTGATGATCATGGAGTCTTTAGGCAGGATGTTGGGGGATAATGAAGCCAGAGAGAAGCAGTTGTTGTAGTCCATCTTGGTTTCAGGGCTTTGAATAGCGGCCTCTCTGTGGGTCTTGTTGCAGCCGTTACTGTCAATGTAAAGAGACGACAGGTCCAAGAGTTTCTTCAAGCCCATACGCTCAACTGGGCTCTTTGTGTTCTCCTGTCACACATAAACATGAGCACACATTAATGAACAGGTACATCATTCTGGGCAGTAATAAACTCAAAGGTATGTTACAGGAATGAGACATTTAAGATAGTCACCTGCTCTATGTTCATGTTGACGTCAGTCATTGACTCGTTGGTGTCAAGGCTCATCATAGTGGGTTTGACAGCGATGGTTGGCTTGCTGTAGGGTGAAGGCGCTATTACTCCAGATTCTTCATCGCCTCCCAGGAAGCTCTTCAAACAAGCGGCTGGCACACTGCCACCCAGGCCGACAGTCTTGTGGTGTGCACTACGTGGGTGGAAGCAGTTCTTGCAAGAGCCAGGTTTCCACACGTGTTCTGCAAAGTCGCTGCACGCGGACATCTTTGGTTTGCTAAATCAGGTTTGGTCAGAAGTTGCTGTTGAGTGATGTGGCAGAAGCCGGATGAACCATCATGGCTGGACCACAGAAAGTAGCAACATCAAAAGAAGAGGAGAGAGAAGAATGACGTACATTGTTAAAAGAATTAAGTCATGATGTACATCAATTTGTTTCCCTTAGATTATATCAGAATCAGAATCCTGCATGTCTTTGTCACCCAGTTAAACAGCTTGTATTACATAATAACTGTTTAATAATACACGTTAACCCGCCACACGAGTGGGCTGTGACATGACCAACCTAATAAATAAATACAGTTTATTTGCTAATGTGAGATTAGATTCAGTGTTTTTCGCCCCCAAAATTAAACATTTTAATTAAAAAAACAAAAGCTGGGTAACAGTTCGGCACGTGACAAACTTAGTTGAGGTATTAGAATCGGACAGAAAAGGTTTGATCAGTAAATCTAAAGAATGTTGCTTTCATTTTTTAACTTGAGATGTATAATTTTCTGAATCAAGAAGCCTGCTTTTTTTCATAAAAAAGAGAGAAAGTAAGTTGAAATTTCTTGAAATGCTAAAGACAGTGGCGAGGAAGTTCAGGCTGACAAGTGTCTCAGGGCTCAAGAAACCCCCGTTAGGATTTAAGTGTCATCTGCTGATGTAACTTAAGAAGACCTGATGTGTGCTGTGCTACTTGTTCCCATGGTCTCCTAAATTAGAGGGTATGTGGTTTCTGTTCAACCAAAGGGACTGCCGGTGTGAGCCCAGCGACATAAAAGCCCTTCAGAATCCTCTGCAGCCCCCGACATGCTAGAAGAAGACGGAGGAGCCTCAAGCATCCCGAAGGTCGGAATGTCAGGAATGTCTAAAGTCTCACCAGAGTGAATCTCACACCCCGCGACAACCCCCCCATCCCCCTTCCACAGACACACACACCTCCCACTCAACATGTGTGTTCTCCTTCTGGCACAAACAAACTGACCCACACACACACCTCCTTTCTCTCTCACTTCTGCGTGTCCTGTTAAACAGGGTTGACAGTGAGCAGATCAACACCATTTCAGAGAGATCATGTGTTGCCTTGCATCTGGGTGCCCCTCTGTATGTTCTTTACACAGCTTTAATTGCCTCTCAACCAGGTGCTGCAACGATACACAACGACATTAGCCCACCACCAAGACTCATTATCCGGAAAATAAATAAGAGGAAGCAAGAGGATGAACACTCACTCCTCTAAAACAATGAAAAGGGCATGTTACTGTTATTTTTGGCATTTTTTAAGCCCAAGTGATTCTGGATTTCTACAATTGTTTATTGACAGAACACTTCTTAAGACTCCTGGTAAATCATGGCTTGAGTTTTACAACCTTGCCATCTATGAATGTGAAGAGTCAAATTAAGAGATTTCCTGTTGGTAAAGATAATGCGTGTTTACATTTTTCTTTGTTTTGTGTGACTCAGTTTGGGCAGGAAAGCAACCACAAGCTCGCTGTTTGTTTAACAGGGGAAACAGAGCCTTGCCTTACATCTTATGGCATTGTGCATGCGTCATACGAAGCGATGACTGATCATTAGGCTACACGTCCTACTGCCGTAGAGAACAGCCTGGCTGCTAATCGGGGGTTTCGTGGGACGATCAGGCGATACTGACGAATAGACGGACAGAGCACTGCGTTTGCGTTTAGTAAGTTAAGACGAAACTGACAGGGACAATTTAATCTATGTTGTTCTATTTTCCCTGTGGGCAATCAAAGAAACACAACAGAAGTGGACTTTCATTTCAATTCCACCTCAAACTGCACCTCAGTTCAAGTTATTCTTTACACGTTCATCCCTGCTTGTTTGAACAGAGATAGACCCTGCTGTCTACATTCCACACACCTTCTCAAGCTCAAGGTCCAATATTTCTCACTTCCCCCTTGTAAAAACACATGCACAGGGCATAACCACTAGAAGACAAAAATTTAAAAACTCTCTCAAGAGCATGTTACAAAAATGTGCAAGGAAAAATTATTCTGGTTAGCTGTGGTCTGGTGTGGAATTTATAGTGTTTGAGGTCTGACACTAATAGCCTTGAAAACAAAAGCCATGTGCACCCATGACCCCTGTACATCACACAGTTGCATGGCCACTAGATGTCTCAAAAACACATTAAATTACTGCCCTGTCCTCAGGGACTTTGATCTTATATTCATAAGTCAGTTTCCCATGAAAACACAATACTAGGCATTTACTTAGAGACAACAGGCTGTGATGCACAGAGGAATGCAGTCAGGGTGCAATGCTAGACTGGGTGGCAACAGTTTAAATAGCCCAGAGACAGGGTGATCAAGAGGAGCAATTAAGGTAAAGGTTAGGGGGCTTATCGCCACTCAACAGCTGGTAAAACTGGACTTTATCTGGATCCTTCTGCAGCTGCAAGCAGGCTGGCACCAGCTGCAGACACATTTGACCCCCCTAGACACACCAGCACAAGCATGCGATGGAACAGCCTTAATGGAGTCTAACGTCAGGTCCTCTGATGGTTATTATTCTAGGGTTACTGTATCATTATTTTGCTGCGTTATCCTATCGGCAGCTGTCTACTGACCGGATGTGCCTTGCCCCCACCCCCAAAAAAAAGAAGAAGCCCAGAGACGTCAATGAATGAGATGCAGAATAACAGTTCCTCATCATCAGAATAATTAGACAACCTAAAGTCCATATTACGGTCCGATAACCAGGTCACGTCAGCGTCTCACTCACTTTAAACAAATGCTTTCACGAGTGACATTTGTCACGCCTGCCTCACTCACACAGCCCATTCATTTATTTGGGGGGGGGGGGGGGGGGACACACACAACCTGTTTTCTCCATACTCGGAAGAGATTTCCGCCAAAACTTTGGGCAAATATCTCAAAACTTCCACATTGAGGTTTGGCTGTTTTCCTCGCATGTTTCGCGAATCCACGTTCGTCATAGACAACACACCCCACGTGCCTCGGTCTGAGCCTCCCTTTTTTCTATTTGATTTATTTGATTTGATACATTTAAATTCCGGCAAACACTTCCCCTGTAGCTAAATCCAGTTGACGGCAGGTCATTGTAGCAGAAAAAATATATCATTTATATTCTCCCTCGTGCAGTGAGTGATGTGGTGGAAAAAAATGGCTGTTTTTTTTTGGGGTTGTTGAATTATTCGCCGTAATACGATACATAAATACGAAATGTCAACAACTTGGCTCAAGCTACATCGCGTACCAACGAAATAGGTGTATCAAAGGAAAATCTATAACATAACCGTGCCAAGGTTATCTCGTGCCTATTGACCGGGCTGCTTACCTGCTTGGACTTTATCTTCTTCCCCCCCCGGCAACACAAGTGCTCTGCCCCCTTCACGAGAAGAGCCAGCAACACAGCAGCTCGCGCGCGCTCTTCTAATTCCCCCGGAAGCCGATATCCGGCTGTCTTCAGGTATCCCACGAGCGACAGGTTAATGCCCCAGGAGACCGTGTGCTGCTGCAGGCTGGCTCCGGCTCTCTCGCTCTCTCTCTCTCGGTGCTGCTGCTGCTGCTGCTGCTGCTGCTGCTGCTGCTGCTGCGGTTGCTCTGTGCAGAGGTGGAGAGCTGAGGCGGAGCAGGAGTCCTCTGCAAGGCGGTGGGAGGAGCTCCACACCAAACATGCAGTCTGGTCAGTGGCCGCTCTCACGGACTCTCATTAAGGCTCTGCTCTATTAGCTGTCAGAAGGATTTTTATTTTTAATTTTATTATTTACAACCCAGCTGTCATTTGATTTGCAGGAAATTACACTGTAAAGATATACCATACAGGACACACACACACGCACACAAACACACACACCCACGCACACACACACACACACACACACACACACACATCCACGCACACACACACACACACACACACACACACCCACGCACACACACGCACACACACACACACACACACACACACACACACACACACACACACCACACACGCACACACGCCACACACACGCACACAAGCACACACACGGACACCCCACTGGGCTGTGTAGGTTTATTCTGCAAGCACTCCATCTTGATCAGAAGCCCCTTTGATGTGGAAGGTGGATGTATACATGGCTCCCTGGGTTTCGCTGCCCCTTCTCTCCTGCCACCCCCTGGACTGCTCCTGCTTCAGTTCATCATGGCCGGGGGTGACAGCGTGATAGAACAACACTGCCGCTGTTACTGATCCAGGCTGGACCCCTGCTGGTTTCCATTACGGGCAGCAAAAGGTGAAGCAAAGCTCACAGAGTGACACACACAGCCGCTGTGTTGGATGAAGGCGGTTATCCATAGAGATTAACCTTTGAACTGAGTATCTCCTCTTATGTCTTATTGAGAAATAACACTGAAACATGGTATTATTGTTTGGCTTTTTGACACAACCATAATCTGATCTTTTTTGTGCTCTTTTCATTTCCTTTTGGGTTTCTTTGGCATTATAGAAAGTAGCGACCCAGACGAGGCCCTGAAGGGATGAATAATGGCCGAAAAAACATCTGTTAACCCCAAAATCAACTTCCCTTTACTCCAAGGTTCCTGTTGCGCTGGACTACTTCCTGTGAAAGGAACATCCATGGACATCGATTGGACACAGAACCCACCAATCTTCCTGAACCTCACGCAAGGATTTATAGCAGAGCTGAGACAATCAGCATAAGTGGAACAGCAGAGACTGGATCCAAGAAAAGTGATGTTTTTTTTTTACCAGACCACCAGTTGAATTTAAAGTCACAATCCTCTCAAGAGGATTAGGCGTCTGTTGCATTGTATCTATTTTTGGCAGTTCAGATCATGAAACAATTCTCCTAATGGGATATTTCAAATAGCTTGTGCTTTGCATAACAATATGGAACCATCTATACACCAATGCTATTTTGACTTGGCCTGCAAATCATTATGTCAGTACAATAAATGCATGCAGGAAGTAGTACATCCGGTTTGAATATTGATATACAAATATTCGTGTTAACTATTCGGGGTGCCACTCTGCATGCTCGCAGTAAGAGTTGTCGTATAAAACTGTTCGCAGAGACACGCTGAGATAAATCTTCCATCGCAAGCCGAGATTTTAGTGCCCAGATGTTGTGGGAACATCCACATTAGAGGAGCACAGCGGGGAGGTGGAATAACGTATTGACACTGAAATGGTGGAAGACTTTTTCCACCCCCACATTGCATCGTGAGGAAAAACACAAGGGCGATTTGGAGATAAAAAAGTGAAAAGTGTTTAGAAAATATACACATTTCTTGGCTGGATTCCTCCCTGATGTACATGCTATATCCACTAACCCACTTGCCACGTTATCTATAAAATACTCCCGATGAATTAAAGATGCCATTAGTCTGCATGTCGTGCCCCAACGTGTCTGCATGCCACACACGTTGGTGCGGTTCTTGCTTTTGCTGGCATGAGGCTGCCGTTGTCAGTCTGTGTACAGCTTGTGCCATAAAACATTTGGAGTTGCTCATCATTTATAGCACTTTCTTGCATTATGAAGAGAGTTGAAGCCACTTAATTTTAATCTGGCCATGAGAGGCTCTGCCACAATATGCACACTGATGAATCTGCAGTTTGTTGGCGGGTATGAATTTGTGTCCGAGAGGCTGGAATAGTGGCGACCACTCTTCACTCTTTCCACTGCAACATGAAAATGCTGTTGGAGAAAAGCCAAAGCCCAGATATGACATGAGGATGCTGAAATGTGAGCAGTGCTATGACAACTCTGTATGATGTGTGTTGCCTCCTGATGCCCATGTACCTCTGCACCATGATCACTAAGTGTAGAGTCAGGCAATACAATAATAGGATGTTTAAGGTTTGATATAATTGATTGTCACTAAAATGTCAAAGAAGCCATTGTATGGTATGTGATGAAGAGGTCATAAAAGAAAGTCATCATATTGTATGTCACAATAATCATCAAACAAGCCATACCAAATACTGTATTGCTGGGCTCTGATTTTGTATTACACTTTTTTGACACAATTTCTAATTTCATTTTTCTTTGACACACTATACTATGACTATTGTTTATGACATATTGCATTGAGACCTTGTATCATGACCTTTTCTGATATTTTTCTGGTATAATTTTATTATAATTTTTTTTTTTTTACTGTAGTATTATGTTATTTAATGACATACTATACTCTAACTTTGTAATGACATTTGACATTGAACTTGATGTTTTTCATGACATGTCTTTTTTTATAAATTCATGACTTTATATTACTTTTTTATGTCATATTAAGCTTTAGAGCTCTGCTGTTCTGTGGCATGTTTCTTGCAGACAACCTGGAAACATCATTCCTGATTTCCTTGACAGTGTTTTGTTTGGCTTCTATAGTTCAGTCCCTAGAGCCAGGTTATTAACACATACTGTACTTTCTTTTTATATTGTATTTTATGACATACTCTATTATGGCTTTAACTTTTTTTTTTAGGACATACGATACTATGACTTCTTCTCAAATTGTTTATGACATACTATGATGTTTTATGACATTCAAATTACATATTATACTATGAATTCTTTATGGCATATTAAACTTTGACTTTTCAATGACAATTTGACATACTACACCATAACCTTTTATTACATCTTTTATGCTCTGCTATACTTTTTTGTGACATGTCATTCTGACACGCAATACTCTGATGAAATCTGAAATAATTGACATAGTATGCTATGACTTGTTAATAAAAAATATCTATGACATTTAATACTCTTTCTAATGATATTTTAATGACATACTTACCATCCTAAATGTAAAAAAAGTCATTAAAATGTGTTAGAATACCTTGTTGAAAACCATGTTGTTAAAAAGTTAGAAAAAAAGTATATAAAAGTCAGTATAGAATAGTCTTAAAGTGGCAAAAAGTAATATTGAAGTATTACCCAAAAAAAGTAACTAAAATGTCACAGTAAATAAATCATAGAACGTCATAAAAAAAGTATATATATAGTAGTAAAATAAAAAGCTAGAGTATAGTATGCTTTTAAATCAAAGTATAGGTAGTTAAACAAACACGTCACAGCATAATATGTTAAGAAAGTCACAGGGACATATGTTAGAATATCTCAAAAAAATATTCAAAAAGTCATGGTATAGATTAGTCATAGTACAGTATGTGATAAAAGAATGTCTTACACAAGTCATGGTATAGTATGTCTTAAAGAAAGGCCACAAAAAGTAATGTATGTCATAAAATGTCAAAAACGTTTGGTCCAATTTTGCAAAGAAAGATGAATTCAAGCTCTACCCGCTTGCATCCACAAGTCCACTGCTTTGCCAGCATTCCTCAGAATGATTAAATGAAATGTAAACTAGCAATAAGCAGACCTTTCATAGTGATTGAAGGCATTACTCAGGTCAGATACAACATGATGCCTCCTTCAGAGTCAGTCGTGGTTAAGGAACAAAAAAAAGGAATGTTGGCCTCCTTTAACTTCATTTCTAGTCACATGCTTATGTGGATTTACTCAGATGCCTCTTGTTGTTGTTGTTGTTGTTGTTGTTGAGCTTTATTCTGGAGATCTCCAACGCAGAAGAAGTTGAGAGTTTATGTTTGGGTTAATTGACAAACCAGGTATAGCGCTGCTCAGGTTTCTGTCTGTTCCTGTATGTCACTTCCTCTTAGCACAGGAGGCCCCATAAAAGATATCCTGTCACAACACCAAACGGTCTTTGTTTGAATATATATAGTCCCGTCACTGGAGACATTAGACGTCCCATTTGAAACTCAATGCTTCTCTGAGATTCTCCCTAGTTGGAAAAAAAAGAAGAAGAAAAAGCTCAACACAAAGTTGAAGTGAAATGTGACCATTTTCAACAGGTGTTTGAAATAAAAGATGAAAGACGGAAGGAACTTCTGTTTGCAGTCAGCCTGTTTACGGCTTGTCGGAAAAACCCTACAAAAAGCAAGCGGGGCAGAATGTACGCCAGCTCCCTCAGGTCTCACTTCCTCCTCCACAGGTCGTCCCTTTTAAAACTTGAACATTCAAAGGTTGCCCCGCTTGTGTAACTGTATGCCTCTGAGAGCCAGTCACCGGGAATTAATTGTGTGTGTGTGTGTGTGTGTGTGTGTGTGTGTCAAAGGGAGAAGGTGGGTGTCAGATTTAGTGCCTTTCCCCTTCTGGGTTGCCATGGCAGTCACGTAGAGTCGTTGGTGTAGTTAGGAATGCAGAGATAAGGCAGGAGCACTCACATACAGAGTCCAACAACGCAGACATAACTCCACCCTGCATGGTTCTATATCCCCCACGCAGCGTCCGATGACGATAGTTCTCCATTGCCTCCATCGTGGCATTCTTGTGCCTGTCCCTACAGGCTTATTACACTCTGATTACGAAACACAAACAAAACACTACGCCATCAAAAGGGATTTTCTAATGTGATCTTACATGCATTTACCCAGATTACTCATAATAGTAGAGGACACTGCACGTCTCAAAGTTAGATCATGAGCTCTCATATTTCAAAACTTTAAAGAGGTGGAGGCAATCCATTATAAAACTCCAGAATTATGAGATCTTACATGCGGGCCATGGTTAGGCGTTAACTGGTAATACAGTGTGAATAATAAGTATTGTTGCTATGGTTCCCTGTCGTTTAATAGAGCTTTTAGAGACGGCTTTAATTTAAAAGCCCTGTTTATTTGAAAGAATTTCATGGCTTGGAAGGACATGACACTAACAAGTAAAATAAATAACAACATTAAAGCAATAGTATGGCATTTTGGGATATTTGCTTCATTACTGAGTTAGATGAGGCAGTTCCTCTATTGTTAGTGTGTGAAGCACGGAGCTAGAGGCCGGAGGCAATTAGCTTCACATGGCAAATAGCTGTCAGGTGGTGTAACTTAATAGCTGGCTTTATAGATAGTAACTTCCAGTAAGTCCACATTTTGACATTTTAAAATTTCCGTTTCTGAATAAATGAGATATAATGTGTTTATTGGTGAGCTTTTGGGGTGTTGGTAACTTTGGACAGAGCAAGTTGTTCACCTCTGCTGTCAGTCTTTTCCTTGATTTCCCCAAAAATTGAAATAATTGAAAATGATTGCCATAATATAAACATATAATAATGCTAATACATTCGGAAGACTTCTATATTCCTTTCATACACATTTGAACACGGTAGTTAAACTACAGACAAGAGTTATGGAGGTGTCCCACCTGCGGAGCAACAAGGTTATTTCCTGCAGCCATGGAATTGGATCGTAACAAAAAAACACGAGACATTACTTGTTCCAGTAAAAGTGTCCAGTCTCTTTTGTTTGCTATCAGGCAGACATGTGTGTCAGGCAGCGATACACACACATACCAGCTGGTCAGCGTGTGATTGGTTGCTCATCTGGATCACAGCCAAACTTCGCTAATACCTATCCGCACACCGTTGACCTGTTTGTCTTGGGATGGGGCTGCTGCTCTGCTTGAATACTTAACACACATAAACACAAACAGGAATGTTGGCATAGTTTCACAGATGCACACACTCACACACACACACACACACACACACACACACACACACACACACACACACACACACTCAAACGCCAGTACACACACATAGAGCCATCTGCCAGATGCATTAGCCCTCTACAGATGCCCAGGTCAGACTGTCATAGCAGGGCACCGGGAGTGTGTGCGTTCTTGGATTTTTAGGGGGGCTCAGATAATCTTTAAAAAAGTCAACCAAAACCCTCTTTTCTCACGTGGGTTTCTTTCTTTTACGTAGAGTGGTCTGGCTAATTTATTTGTTGTTACTTGTCCGATGCCTTTCTACGCCCTTCGCTATTGTAGTTCACGGGATTAATCACTTGATAGAGTTTTGTGCACCTCACCGAAGACGATAGAGTACATTATAACTCCTGTCACTTCTTTTGTTATGAAGGGGCACTTTAAAAGGCTCTGATCATGTTAAAAATCAAGGCTCTTTCTATAATGTTGCACATCATTGGTTATGTCACACACAAACGTGATTGTGGAGGTTTTACTATAGTTTATATCAACTCATATATTCCAAAGTCAGTGACTTTCCCAAAATGCATCAAGTTTATTTCTACAGCTCCAGCACAAAATCATATCAGATGACTGGACTTTACAGAGATAACAAGATCACTTTAATAAAAAAATAACCCCTGAAAATAAAAGAAAACAGAAAGAAACACAAGTCACACGAGGGAGCAGGGTAAACTGCTGATATATCGGTGATGAGACCAACTTAATTGAGCAATAACATGGACAAAAACAAAGAGTTATAGAATGTGCTATTTATTGATCCTACTGTCAACTTTAGTTATCCCACAATTGTCCAAGCTAAGAGAGTGAACCCATGATTACGCGTAAAAAACATCTCCCTCAAGGGGAGAAAGAGTCCATCCCCATAGCAGACACTACTGTAATACTCCATATTATTCATTCTTCAAATGCTGTGAGGTGTGTGCCAATGGATATCAAGTTGTGACTTCCATAAGGTATCTGTAATCACACACATTGCGACACCGTCTGACCCGATGTCTGCCTCCCAGTGTTCCCAGAAGACTGATCATCCTCAGTGCTGTGACGACAGTTGGTTGGGTCAGCGTGACTCTAACTGACTGGATGTGCGCTCTCTTGCCGTCTATCTCACTTTCACACATACTTATCACTTAAGAAGCCTATTATTTGTATAGTGTATGAGGGTCATATGGAAAGGATACATTTTCAATCATCTTGGGATGAAAAAAAGACGTAACATGGGGAGAAAATCACAACAACGAAGAGAGGAATCAATCCTTCATCCCGGTATGCTGCAATCTGAGACCTCAATGCACAACTGCTCTTATTTATGTATTTCTAATTCATCACACCATCTCATGGGACGCATTTATTTATATATAAATAACTTTTTTATTTATTTATTTATTGGGAGTTTTTCCTGATCCGCTGTGACGTCCTGGGACAGGGATGTTGTATGTGTACAGATTGTAAAGCCCTCTGAGGTAAATTCGTAATTTGTGATATTGGGCAATATATAAAATAAACTGAATTGAATTGAACATTTATAAGCTTGATGTTGTTGAAAAGGCTTACATGAAACAAGGACTTGAGACGTGTAAATGATGTAGTTGGTGTGGAGTTGTGAGCTTCGTGACCACGCTGTTGTCACTTTCAGGTCCTCAACCAAGAGGTTTAGTACCAGTGCTCTAATTGGCTCTGTTGTGGGTAATAACAACCCTCTTCAACTTGTTACTGCCACATGTGTCGTGTGACATCACAAGCCAACAACCTTCTGTGCACTCACTGGCTGCTGTGAGATACAGAAGGGAAAGCTGAAACCATGCAGCACTGCTTCCTGGATTGACCAGCCGACGTCTCCTGGACTTGTTTCTGTCTGCAGGGAATGGATGAACGATGAACCCTTGATTAGTCAGATGGACATATGACATGTACAGTTGTTGTTTCACAGGCGGTCTTTATAACTCTCACTCACAAACACTCAGAGGAATCCTAACAAAGCCGGCACTCTCAATGCAGTGCCTGAGGCTCTGTTGAACAGAGCTGAATCGTGATGAGTAGCGTGTGAATCACACTTGGTTCCCAGACGCATGCACGTTCACTGCAGACTCCAGAATCACTGCCAGATCCGTTAGTATGCTTAGTAGTATTCTTAGCACCTGATTTACTTCTACATACATCTGATTTTTATTTGCTGAATTATGATTTGAGGTAAACATAATACCTGCCATGTTCAGGTTGAACTTGTCCCCCCTCCAGTGTTTCATGTTCATCTAAGTAGAGAAGTTTCTTGGGTAAATGTTAGCCATGCAAACTGCTCCTGATCATTCTATGAAGGTATTACCAAAGAAAACATTGGAGAGCTTATAAATGTTGAAATATTTAGTCAGAAAACAGGTGTTCACACGTTACATCATATTTAGTGCAGAAACCATTTACACATGTGTCATCCAGGCACTGTGAGCAGGGGGAGGGGCCATATCTCTGTGGTGATTGTGTGACAATGAGGTAAATTCCCTTCCACCTACGGGGATGTGGTTATATTTTCTCTTGTGTCCATTTGTTTGGGAAATAGCAGGATGCAACAGATAACAACACCTTTTGGAGAATGCCTGGTTGAGGAGACAAAAAAACAAGTTGGGTGATTAACACAAAGAAAGATGAAAATTGAGGGAAATGAACAAAAAAAAGAACAGTTGGTGGGAGTAGATGCATATTGCTATGTAATTACAACAGATGTGAAAAACACACTTCGTATAAAGTCAGAACATGGGTGTGATCTGCCTCCGTCTTAATCTTTGCTTGTTAAATCCGTGGTTTAAAGCACACAGACTGAGTGGGATAGAGAACGAGAGAGGGGAGGGTGTGCCGCGAAGTGGGACAGAGAATCAGTAAACAAGCCGATGACATGTAAAAATAGCCAGTCATGTTTTCAGAAATAACTTTTGTCCGTCTGGGGAACAGAGATGAAAATGGAAAATTTGGACGGCTTTACTTCTCATTTAGTTCAGAGGCTGCAGTTGAGAGCTGAGTTTACATGACACCTCCAATTTTTTGAGAGTTTTGAACATTGCTTAGTTGCTAAAAATGATTCTCACAATGTGAAATAGTCATCTCCCATTAACACTCAGCTGTTCCATCAGATCCCTCTATACTCTACTTATGAGATCAATCTGAGAAAATGTGCAACGTTTAATATCTTGGTCAGCCTCTCGAATGCCACTCAATCACTAAACCTTGAAATTCCACGCGGGTTAGGCAAAGCCAGCTCGAGTTTCAGAGAACCTGTCAATCCAGTGATTCCTCACTCACTTACATTCGTGTGTTGAACCAGAACCAGAGACAAAGAGGCTGTGTTTAGTCAAGCATGCATGTGGCTCCTCACCAGCGTCGTTGTTTACGAGCCTCCTTTAGGAACAATAACGTCAGTGTTGAAACCAGGAAACCAGGTGTAGTCAGCTACATGGGAAACAAGTCAGCAAGACTGTCGAATTTACTTCCCATCAAATATGTAACTGCATAAAGAATGCAATGGAAATGAGGTATTTCAATGTTAAAAAAAAGCACAACCAAAAAAAATGCATTAAATTAACCTTTGCAACCTCACCTGAAGGAAATGATCAGCAGCACTCTAATTTGCTTTATTGCAAAACTACACTGCAGTCTTAAAACAAAAAACAGCCCGTGGGAGGCCCAATGGTATTAATATTAAATGCATTCAAAGGAAATCAATATTTGAGGGTTATAACAATGCAGGAGCGTGGCGCTGCATTGGACCAGGCGCCAATCAAAATCAAAATGTTCACTGTGAACCTGAATATATATACGGTTAATACACGGCTAATGAAGCGTCAGAGGAAAAGAGTCTGTACGGCGGTTGTGCTTCCTTCTGGTAATCCTGTCATGATTGTTGAATCTGATTTGCATTTCCAAGTTTCACACAGAGAGAAGCATCTCTCCTTCCCTTTCTCTCAGTAGGTTCTCATCTGCATTCAAATCAGCCATTGTTTCTTCCTGCATCTTGCTTTCGAGCAGCTGTGATTGTAATATCACGATTGCTGTAATGATCATCATTATAATGATTGATATACCATCATCAACATTGTATATGCGCTGTTCTGGAAAAATATTTTTCTAATTAACTATGTGTACACATGTATTCTGTATCTACTGCACTCTCCAATGTCCATGGTAGATGTATCTGGTGCTCTTGCTCATACTGAAACAAAGTCTGAAATATGAAAGATAATCAGAGTTTTTCAAATAATAACCTGAGGCCATTTTTTGGAAGCTTTAAGCCACTCGAACAATTACTCCAGTCGTCACAGACCGACAACATCCAGGTCGTAATCATCATTCTATAAACTGCTAATATTCCCCAAAGGTGCATCTTTGCTGTATTCAAACGTTCATAATAAGTGACTGAAAAAGCTTTGATCAGCTGGAAGGAAAACGTCACAGCTGATCAAATGTGGATGTTAATTATTATTATGGAAGTTATGCCAGAAGGATCAACAAAATGAGGAAAAAGGAAAAGATATTTTAAAATTGTAATGAGTAAAATAGATCATATTCAATATTATGAAGGAACACGTTCCTCTACAGTTTAATTAAATGGATGATGATATTGCATGATAATGTATAGCAGCGTGTATGTGTATGTGTGTGTGTGTGTGTGTGTGCATTTATCACAATTACATTTTAATGGTATGAAACAGCGCTGTGGACACAGGTCTCAGAGGAGATGGAAGAATGATGCATTAACTTCCACTGCACCCAAACACCTGCCCCACCAATTTAAAGAGAGAGAGAGAGAGGGAAGGAGACGAAAGGGTGAGGGAGAGGATAAGAAGAGAGGATCAGCTTTTTTTGTGTGTGTCTGCTGCAGAATACATATCTGGATCTGTATGTCACATGTTCTTTGTTTTTTTTTAGAAGAAAAAAAGACACCAGAAAGCGTTGTTAGTCACACGGACTAACAGCCAGTCTGCAGCCTGCTACATGACACATGAGCCACTTTGAAGAAGAACCCCGCGTTGGCTTTCTCGCCCCCATATCATCTAACTTACAAACATGAACACATGCTTTGTGCTGCACCTCAGCACCTCTTCTCTGCCACTGCTCACCACACACTGTCTGTCCTTGTTTACTTTGTCGTTCTCCTGCTGACGCTCAGCCGGCCAGCTGATGTCAATCAAACAACAACCAGCCCCTCCAGCTGCTGAGACAAAACAAGTATTTAAGAGTATTTCTGATATTCTCTTCAAGACCTTTTTCTTAAATGATATAAAGGTATTAATAATATATATTTTTTTCTTTTCTTTTTAATCACATCAACATTATTTAGACTACAATAAGATATACATCTATTTGGAAATAGCCACTAAGATGCAGCAGATCTTGGAGATTGACAGGGACATTGATGTGGAACCCCAACGCAGACCTTATGTTGGCCACTATCATCTATAATGTAACAGGGGCACATCTGGCACTCACAGCCATTAAACTACTGATGGTTGACCACACGTACACATAATCCTGTAGACTTGGACACAGGAGACGGCAGATAAGAGGCATTCTTATCTGCCGTGTTTTGTTTCAGCCATGAGAGAACTGCAGAGCGGTTCTTCAACACTGTCAGCGGTTTGGGGTTTCAGCAGCGTGTTAGTCACGTTGGGCAGAGGGCAAGATGACGTTTCGTCCCACAGACATCAAACAAACAGGTAATCTAAGGTAAAATGAGAAAAATAAAATAAATCATTCAGACTTATGTCCATTTTAATAATTCAAATGTGCGTAATTTTGACCCCAAGGGATTTGAAGAGATGACGGGGGGGGGGGAGAAGCCGCTCGCTTACAACCCGTCTACCCAGAAGATCGCATTACCAGGCAGTGCATTAGGATGATGAGAGCACCTGCTCACTCTCATAATTACTATCAGACACAGAAAGGAGGTCTACGGCGCTAAATTACAATGTGGTGATTAATAATTATGAGTGGCAAAGTAGAATGAGATGGGGAGAGCGATTAAGCTCGTATAGGAGGAATGAGGCATTATCATAATCACACAGTGAATAATGACCAAAACACACAACTACTACCGCTATAGTGTATAATAATACCACTTGTGTTGATGATGATGATGATGATGATCTTAACAGTAACACATAGAACATGTTACACAGTATTTAGTTTTGCTGTATGCATTTTGTAAATAGGAAGGTATGAGAAAAACAAGGACAAGTTCAAAATCTTTGTCAATATTTGCATTCTTCAAACCTCTCTTAGACATGACAGTGGTATCAATCGTCTCAAGAAAATTAATAAGTGTAATGCTCAAAATGTTAAACCATTTTAAAAAGTTTTTTGGCACCATTAAAAAATATATTGTATTATCCGCCTCCTGTTTACTCCTCATCTTCTAAGTTGGTGCCAAGTAAATGGTATCCCTCCGTTGGGTCAATACAAACGCACTGGGCCGTGCCCAACTAGGATTTAATGAGTTACAGTCACCATCCAACCAAGCTTAATGAGCGCTGTGCAGCGGCATACTGTACCAAAGACACATGAGCTGTCCTCTGAAGCATGCAAGCCATGAGGCGGTGCTCACGCACACACACACACACACACACACACACACACACACACACACACACACACACACACTCATATATATCAAAAACCGCCATAGTTATGTTATTGTGGCAGCTGTCATGACAGATCCATCATAGCACAAACTCATGCTGCTCGAGTGAGGAGGGGAAAAAAATAGAATAAATAACGGCCAGAAACGACCCATCTTCCCTTAGAGGAAGTGCTGTCCTTGCTCCCACACAAATCTCACTGATCTTTGAATCATGAAGAACATACCACTCTCCATCAATAACCACCACCAGAGACCCCAGAGCACTTTGGCGTCACATATCAACTTCCAGATTAACAATGGGGTTAGGAAAGCCACAACAATAGCAAAAATATTTAAAGCAGTTTCAGACCGCTACGCTCAGCAGAACTGAGGTTTGTCCAAAGTTATTATGTCTGAGAATGGGAGTAAAATAGTCATGAAATGTTGGGAAACAAACGTTAAAAAGTATAAAATGCAGCTTTATTTAAAAGAGTATTTGGGACGGAAAGTAAAAAAACTAACATTTTTAGATCCTCTAAGCTGGTTTCAAAGGCTCTTTGAATTATATGGATTTCCTTCCATCTGTTTGGGAATTCCAAAACAGCTTCCCAGGAAACTTTGAGACTTGACAAAGCCCTGTTTTTTATCCATTGTCAGCTAGTAAATAGTAAACTACACGCATTGCTTATTTATCCCAAACAGAGCTGTATGTGGCGTTTGCAGTAACAACAGTTGGTGAGTTCGGGGGGAGAATTTGGCAACATCTCCCCCTTTTCTGATTCTTATGTGGGACAAAAAGAGGAAGAGGAGATCCAGTGGGTGGTCTGGAAGAAATCTTCATCTCTCGTTTTATCTTGCTTTTTTCCTCTCATATTCATTCTCTTGACCTCCAGCCAAATAGGGCACCACAAGAAGAAGAAAAGAAGGACTTTGCGGTCTTAATGGGCACCTGTCTGGTGGGGGGAGGCCAGAAATTCCTGTCTGGTTTATGTGTGTGTTTCTGCGTGTGTGTCTGCTAAGCATCATCCCAACGGAGGTCACTTGTCATTTGCTGACAGAACAGCTACAGGTGCAGGTTTCTTCTGCTCCGTTTCTCCTTTCAAAACATGCTCAGTTTGGACTTACAGACGAGGTCCATTCAGAGGCAAACGTTTGGCTACAGTTGAGTCTTTGTTTTTTGCTTATTTGGGTTGACTAAACAGACGAGAAGTGGCGAGTCATAGACAACTGAGATAAACACCAGAAATTGACAGACATGGGGGTACTGGTTTTTATGTCTACAGAGGCCTTAAGATGTAATTAAAAAGATAAAGTATAGGTATGTTGGAAAAGTTTGGGGACAGGACTGTTAATTTGATTCAATGAGGACATTGTTGAATGAGATGAAACTTATAAAAATGTCGTGCCCTTTCCTCATTTTTTTTGCATCAATAATAATTTGAGCAGTTTGCTAATAGCAAGCCGTCTTGTGACAGCCGGAGAATCCAAAATGGAGGGAGCTATTGTAGATTTAGATCTATTTAATGTCCTCTGTCAAAGTATAAATGGCTTTACAAAAGATGACCGGAGAAAAAAGAAGTCAATAGTACAAAATATGCCTGAAATCGACTGTGTTACATTTAATTTAGCTGTGTGAACTCATTGTCCATGTTAGCGACCAAACTAGCTTGCCAGCTAATAGTTAACTGACCGTTAACATCTGTTTATTGAAAGCCAGAGGTGAGTAAATAGCTAAAGAATCGAGAAAATAGAAATTTGCTTGGAGAAATATTGTGCCTGACCCTCAATAGCCCGGTAGGCTGGCATGTTAGTGGTTAACTCACGGACTGAGGGCTGTGAATCGATGACTATGAGTTTTAGCTGTGCCATTTTTCTTTTACCATGATGCTCATCTACCTGCAGACCGTGCGTAAAATGGAGACACATATTAATAGAAACCCATTTCATGAGCTAAAACAGAACTGTATTCTGGCTCTAACGCTCCAGACATAATCAATAACATAAGCCAACTTTATCAGACTAGCCCAATCCATCTCCCAAATACGATGGAATACATTACTAATGGCCATTTAATGAATGCAATATTGATGTGTTCACACTGGAACATATTCTGTATATACGATAAGACTCTACAAGCTTAGTTTGAATCTGTTTTGTGGGCTCTCCATCCTTCCAATTAATTGGATATGTTGATGAATAAACAGCGACAGACAAATGAATGAAATAAGTGAAGAGCAAGATGCAATGCAGAGCAGAATGGTGCAGTGGAGGGGAGAAAATGGAAGAGAGGGGGAGAAGAAGAGAAAATCCAGAGTGATGAGACAATAGACAAGATCTTCCTGTTGTAAGAACCTCAGCAGCGAGAATCTCCTCTGCAGATGCAGAGTTCATACACACACACAAACACAATGATTGGATAAGATGGAGCAACACTTCCGCCTGATTTGGCCTCGGAGCATAACTGAACATTGTTCTGTGTTTCACTTCACATTATCTGAAATAAGACGGAGCGAATGGAGCAATAAAGCGGATCGCTGTGGGACAATCCTGATTGCTTTTCTAAAACTGTGGAAATGCTGAATCAGAAAATTGGTGAACTGTGCAATTACACTGGCCTCCAGCAACAATAGAAGATCCAAAGACAAAGAGGCTCTGACTCTGCCGTTTGGAAGAGGGCAAAAAAAAAAAAATCTCTCCTTAATTGTTTTAACAACCCATGGATGAGGAAACATATTGATGTTTTCATTATTTATTTCTTAGCAAGGCCATAAGTCATTTATTAGCGGTCTATGACCTGAGTAACTGGCAGTGATTCTTGGCTTAGGTCTCACATTTACAAACAATTGTTTTTTTTTACGTCCAGTTAGAACAGAGGAACAGTACTCTCAATTATACAGCAGTGTTAGCTTTGCAATTTAAGAGCTTTGTATTGTCAACATTTTCACCGTGATACAAAGTAATAAACCAGATCAATGTTAGTCGTTAGTGTTGCTACACCTATCAGGCTTTTCTGGCAGTGCATATGCAGTGCACGATGATAACAGCGGCAGATGTATCACATCCATTTTGTCGGCTGAAATGACAACTGTCTCTTTCATATTTTATCATCTGAAGTTAGCTAACTGAGCTAAATTTAGCTTCACGCGCAGGCTAACGTTGACTTTTTTTTAAATATTTGATGCTGATTTCTTTTTAAAACAAGAACCCTGTAAAGAGTTTTAAATATGCACTTGATGGCTATACTTGTGATATTACTGTATGCTATAAGAGACAGAGGCTGCTGCCCATCAGCATCTTTCAAGTTGATGATCCATGTAGGAGACGAAAAAACCTGCAACCCACAAAAGAAGTGCCCCCGGCCTCAGGTGGTTCTCGTACTGCATTCGTAGTTAAACCTAAAAGAAATGTATGTAGTGCTGTAATTTGTAGACATCCCACAAAATCAATCCGTATGTAGTTCACATAATCATGAACCAGGAAGTATGAAGGATGCAAAAACCCACACAGGGCGGGAGAGAGGGCCGGGGAATGGGTCAAACAAAAAAGTGCCTTTTCAACCAGGGGATCGTTGTTTGTGCAAGGTGTGCACCGAGAAGTCAACGTTTATTTATTGTTCAAATAACCTCTGGACTTAAGTAAAGCCAATTTAGCAAAATAAAGAACCCCATTGTGACTTAATTAAGGAGAAGGGAAACAAGGGAAAACATGACAACAATTGCATTCAGCCACTAGGTTCTGTTCAATCAGCTCATGGTCATTTTATTTAATGAAAATGTATTAAACGTTGTATTTTAATAAACGCTATCAATCGGATCCAATCTTCATCCAAGTACACTACAAGTAGAGGAGAAGAGCACCCAAATGTTTTGGGATTACAATTCAATTTAGGCCATAAAATGAAAGACCTTTGAGGCACTTTAGAAAAGCAGCATCTTACTAATTAGTAAAACATTTATGGGAAAAGCCTCAAACTGTAACACACCGAAGCCCTCGTTTGAATATTCATGTTTTAGTCCAAAGAAGGCTAAAACTCAAGATGTAGAAGAACTACAAGGACGATTATATCTTAACCTAGTATTGCTTGATCAATAGTCTCAGAAAGGACTTGGTGCACACACACACACACACACACACACACACACACACACACACACACACACACACACACACACACACACACACACACACACACACATACACAGACACACACACACACACACACTCTCTCTCTCTCTCTCTCTCTGTCTCTTCGTGGAAACTATTTCAAGTGAAGGAAAGTGGAACGTGTAATGACTACTTTGTCTTTAACAATTTCTCCCAAAGGTGATGATTAGATCTGCATTCCACGCTGACGCCATCACCATCAAAGAAGAGACACAGAGACACGGAGACACGGATCCTGGAGGTTACAGCCCTTCTTCTCCTTCTTCTGAACAGGGAACAAACTTGAAAAATCTGATGGCACTAAAAATCTCAATTAGTAATCCTTTGAGGGTTCGCATTAAAAATGTATGAGACAAAATATATAAACTTTTGATTGGTAATTAATGGCAGACGTGTGTGTTGCTGTGTGTTGTATACTGTGTGTGATAATTACACACGTAGGATCTATAAAATATGGTGTCCCGAGGAAGGAAACAACGGAATAAAATATAAAACCCACCTCCTTTTTTTCATTTTGGTAAATACGCTTATTTTCTTTCTTGCCGAGAGTTTGATAAGAAGACGGTGGTTTGGATCATTTCATCTAACTTTCAAAAGAAAGCGTGTTTTCCGGGTAACAGCTTGTGTTCGTTTCGCTAAATGGCTCATTTTTATTGGGTCACTTAGTTTATTAAGAAAATGATTTTCCTTGAAAAGTTTGAGCCATATTACAGCTCTTCTTACATTTCAGTTCAATTTTTTTAATAAATCTCTTGAAGTCTTCATCAAATAGTAATATGTTTGCCCTTGAGGACTGCATGAAGGCATATTTCATTGACTAAGTGTGTGTGTGTGTGTGTTGCTGAATTATTCAAAATGCACACTGTCCTGTGCAGATTGAAGCATGTTGAATGTGTGTGTGTGTGAATCAAAAGAACTGTCTTCATTTGCATGCATATCGGTATCTGTTTGCATACATGTATGTATTTTGTAAGCTGGGAGGTATCAGGATAAAATATAAAGTAGCTTAATAAGTTTCAAGGTGAGTATGGAACCAAATCTTAACTGAAGGTGTTTCCACTACACCAAAGGAGCTAATTCTGCATATTGTCTATTAACTATTTATTTCACAACCATGGCTATATTGAATTTTACGTATAAAACATTGAAAAAACATGAATTCTCACATACGCACAGTAAAAATAAAATTGCTTCACACTCATCTGGTTTTCTTTACCAACAAAAACGCAACATGTTGAATTATTACCAGGTTAGACACTGTATCATTCAAGACATGGCAGGTCCTCTGTCCTGTCTCTTTTCTTTCTGTTTTCCTTTTCTTTTCCTCTTCTTTGTCTCATTTAACAATGATTCTTTTCTGCATGAACAATGATTTTTTTTTTTTGGGGTGTGTGTGAAGGGTCGGTCTTTGTCCATATCTCTGTCCCACTATTACCCCCACGCTTCCTAATCTCCTACATTTTCTCTTCACCTTTCACACATTTTTAAATGGAGGAAAAGAAACATTAAAAAGTTGATTATACATGGAAGCCTCCGTCCCCGGGAGGGTTTTCCACGCGCTTCAGTTCTTAAAATAATCGATCAGAGAGACTTTACTGTAAACCAGTGCAAAGATATATATGGAGACGCATGTGTGTGAATCTCTCAAGTCCATAATGGTTGTTGGCCACATTGTAATGTATGCATGGTTAATCTTTTCCCATATATTCAACCAGTGTCAGTTTGGGGCAGCTCTACAAAAGCCTTTTGTGTGCTTCCAGTAACCCCAAGCTTTGCTGCTCATCTTACTTAATTGGCTATGCTCTGTTTGTGGTGTTGAGGGGAATGTGTGTGCGTGTGTCTGTGTGTGTGTGTGTGTCTGTGTGTGTGTGTGTGTGTGTGTGCAAGAGGGAGAGAGAAAGAGAGAGAGTTTGGGGAGAGGGCTGACCCTTGGATTAGTCATTAGACGTGTCATTCTGCAGAATGCGGGTTGCGGCTGCACAACTATTTGGATCACTTAGAAATCTTTGAACTTGAGGCGCACAACATTTGAGTGTCAACAGGAGAGGAATTATATTTGTGCATACACAACACATTCATGCACACACACACACGTTTTTTTTTACACAGCACATTTTACAATAGTAAGAGCGACAGATTTATCACTTGAAATCTTGAGTTATTTTTTAAACAGTGTCCTTGATTTCCGACAAAAGAGGGCTCTTCATTGCTAGTGTGCGGCCTTCAGTTTTGTACAATGACAACAGCTTTGATCAGCTAGCTAGCTTGCTAACATAGCTATTGGTACCTTCATGAGTTAGTTGACAACACAGGAGACTTATACTGCTTTTCACGTTCATATCCATTTTGGGTTTCTACCAGAACACATTTATTTGTTTGAATGTTAAATAAAATCCTAATTTTCTCATACTGTCATTTTGAAGCCTCGAGTTTGGCATTTGAAGAAATTCAAATACTTTCGCATTAGCTTCCCTATTGCCATCACAATCATGACCAGTTGATGATCCAGAAGACACAGCTTTGCTCTTGTATTGCAGTGGAGCTCTACTAAGTCTGAATAATATACATCATTTGATAAAATGATCAAACCGTATATTTTCACTTGAACTTATCCCGCAGAAGACCTTTAGAACAAAGAGTAACAGATTTCTTTGTTCAATGTGTTGCTGTCTCAGGTAACTTTGGCTGGACACCTTCCATTCTTCAGATCTCAAGTATGACTCTTACTACCCATGAACAACGCATCATCATCGGGAGAGTCCAAAGTGTGAATATGCCTGCCTAATTATGGTTGCTAAGCTATGATAGGATAATCACTGTTTAGGGAAGGGGTTTATTAAACGTTTCAACCTCATTCCGAGTGGCACCCAGAATTGCTCAAAAACATATAGAAATACAAATTATAGTGACTTTCCATCCCCGCCGCTCAAAAAACATCACGCGCTGATCCCTCATCTCCTTTCCTTCAGGAAGGATCGCCACCACTTCCTGAACTGACCGACAGCTCTGGGATGCAACAGAAAGACAGGAAGAGTCTCCCCGTTGTATACAAATAATAAACTACCAGCACGCTGCACAAGATTGGTGCTGGTCCTCTCTTTTTACAACAATGTATATACTGTTTTATCTCTTTTTATGAGAACTCAAATTAGGCCGCTGAGTTTCCTTGGTGCTTCCTTTTGATTCATCCTGAAATTATCCAAATGTGTGCCGGTGTGCATTATTATTATTTCAACAGCGATATAGCAGTTCAGCTTTAATTGCAAGCACGGAACATGGGCCTTTGTTTCCACCAGGCTTTTTTTTCTTTCTTTCTTTTTATGAGAAAACACGTGAATGGAAATGTGATACATTTCGGTCATAATGAGGAATCTGCAGAGCGTGTTTCTTCTGCAGATAGTGAAACAACAAGCTCTTCTTTTGGGGGTGGGAGGGTCATAAATCACGCACACAGTCCCAGGATAGTCATGTGCTGTGTATAAGTCTGTGTACCAGCATGAGTGTTTTGGTATGTGGTCCTCCTTAGTGATATTTTTCAGGTGTTCATTGTCTGTGGCTATTCTCGCTTATCAGTCTGGCTTCCTGCTTTTGAGCTGCCAGGGGAACTGAAACCAGATCAGTCAGTGATCTGCTTCCTGTCTGTTTGATGCCAGCAAGTGACAGCTACTAACCCTAAGTGCTATTCTGAATTGGTACTTTTGTAATGCATACATCTGCCTAACAACTGCAACCAGAGAAACATTAATAATAATAATAATAATAATAATAATAATAATAATAATAATGCATTTAATTTATATAGCGCTTTTCATAATACTCAAAGACACTTCACATAATTAAAACATCCTAAAAGCTAAAAAATAAATAAATAAGAATAGCTAAAATACAGGTAAAACAAATAAAACAAATAAATAGGGACTTTTGAGTCGCTCGGACCCTGATAAGAAATAAAACAAAAACAAACAATCACACATTAAAAGCAGTTCTGAACAGGTGGGTTTTGATTTGCGATTTGAATGAGGAAAGATCAGTGCAGTCTCGGATGAGTTTGGGGGAGAGAGTTCCAGAGGGAGGGGGCAGATATGGAGAAGGCTCTGTCCCCCCACGTCCGGTGCTTGGTCCTATGTGGGATGGACAGGAGATTGGCATCAGAGGAGCGGATGAGCAGGCGTTTACACCAATATACACATTTTTTTAATTGTCTCTCTGTTATTGCATCGTTGATTTGCTTCTCATGAACTCTGGTCTCAATGGGACATCATGAATAGAAACACAATAAGTAAAAGATATCTTCCTTTTGTTTCATCTCGCCGTTGGCTGGCTTTTGGTACGAGAGGAATGCACACGTGAGATCTGCTTCAGCTTCAAGGAAATTCCCTTTGTCTCTCTCTTGCTTTGAGGCACAGCGTGAGATTTACTGCAAACACTCACCTCGACAAAGGCATGACATGACACGTACACTTGTCGGCCGGCACCGAAACCTGACTGTACAACAACACTCTGGTGAAAGCGTCGGTTTCCCCTCAGACAGACGCACATCTAGACAAACACACATAGGGAAAAAACGCAGTGCCCATTATGCCCACTACGCCCAGGAGGCAACACCTGGGAGGCTCTACGTCAAAGAGGTGTGACAGCCACAGATGTCTAATCGCAGGCGTGCATCCTGCCATCTGTCTCCTCGTATCAGGGGCTTGATTAATAAACGCCGTGGTTTTGTTCGCTGCCTCTTCTTGTTCTGCGTCTTTTTTTTCAACAGGAAGTGCCTGTGAGTGTCGGTCTGTTAACATAGCAACACAGGAAATTCAATCGGCTCACATAGTTGTGCTGCACTGAAATCTAGAGACAACAAGACTTACGATGGCACAAAGCAAAGCAAGCTGATCTCATGGTAGGGGGTATGTATACACTGTAGCAGCCCATTTGAAGGACATTCCTCTGTCATGTTAACGCCCTTTAGGTTGCATGTGAGTTATTTTACACTAAAGTTAGGTATAACCAATCACTTAGTTAGGTTTAGGACAAACATCATGGCTACAGTAAACAAGTACATAAACTAAGTAAAAGGCAAACAACATAAGTAAAGCATGTAACAAACATCACTAAAGTAACTTTGGGTTTCCTCACTTTTTGAACCATGTGACTTGCTCATAGCATAGCATAATCACGCATATTACATTGGAGAACCAACATTTACAAACTCATGTTTTATTGTTTGCCCTCGATGGACTGGCGGCCTGTCCAGGGTGTCCCCTGCCTTCGCCCTATGTCAGCTGGGATAGGCTCCAGTGCCCCGCGACCCTAATGAGGATAAGCGGTATTGAAAATGGATGGATGGATGGATGGATGTTTTATTGTATTAGAGGGGGAATAATGAATGACAACCCTTTAGAAAGTTAAAATTTATATTCTTGGAATTTGATTAGACAAATCATCAAACATCATAAAAATAAAATCATAATTTGTCTCTATTTTATTGTCTTCCCTGCTATATTTTAACCCTTTATCCATTGTTTTGCTTCCTCTTTCCTTCCCCGTATCTCCATTATTTCTTTACTTTTACATGCGATGTATAGGAGAAAGTAAATACCGTGAGGGAGAGGAATATGAAATGCACACATCTCAGACCTGTACTAAATCATTTGGCCTCTATATGTACAAGATGGCTTCTCTCTTTCTCTCTCTCTCTCTCTCTCTCTCTCCCCCCCCCCCCTTCATAGGGAACCTTGTACCTGTTGTTTTCATCAAAGGACTGAGAATGAGACTGAGGAAGAAAGGTGAGGCAGAGACACAATGAGAGGCAGGGGAAGAGAAAGCAGATTGAACAGGAGATAGGAGGGAAAGCACAGAGATAAAGGGAGAGTGAGAGAGAAAGAGTGAGATTGTGACATACGTATTGTGGAGATGTAAACAGTCTTAATAAATGTGTTTTTTGATAAACAGATGATGAAACCACGGCCCGAGGGAGTAGGAATACTTGATCTCAGAGTTTGGTACGTTCGTGAACATCCATTTTTGGCTCGTATGATATTCTTTTAGAAGCCAAAATAGTTGTATCGCAACCTACAAAACCTAGATGCATTACATAGTTACAGTTTGGCACATGTTCCTTATCGCTCCAGGTCCTGGTCTCTGAGTTCAACTGCACACCGAACATGTAGCTGCTGGTACTAATAATGCAGAAATACTTAATGTCTGCCTGTCTGCTAACTTTGTGCCAGGTCTGTGTCTTTTTATGGGTTCCCTCTTGCCCGAAGCCAGTCTGACTGAAGATTGTGCCCATTGCAATTCATTTCTCTTGTCTTCAACATGAAGTAGGTTCTCTTTTCGACTTTTCGAGACATTCGGCTTAAACTGCGAATACAATATCCATCAAGTGGAGACTTAAGACCTCCTTCACAGGTCTTATGACTATCAGATGGAAGAATTAAAGTTAGTTGTCGTCTCTATTGAATTTCCAGAAAATATACGATATCACACTCTATGAGGATATCACAATAAATAAACACAAAAACATAACCCATGACAACAGATTCATCCATACCGGATTGTTATCAGATGAGAGTAGAATATAATAATATATAATAGAATAGAATAATTAACTGATGTCGTGATACATCCGCATGACTTCACACGAGTGACCTCTCCAAAGGGCAGGCCATGCTTTGCAGTCACAAGCAGATAAAGGTCTCTCAGTGATTAGACTTAATCAGGGTTGCTAAGCAACAGCAGGCAGACTTTGGGTAGGACTCAGGAAATGTTTCATGGTTCATGCCACTAGCAACCAAGGCCACTGCATCCAATGGGTCGTTTCAATGAACCTCACTTCCTGGTATTCATTCGCTTCCTTCCTTTCAGCCAATTACACTCAGCCGTCTGAGACGTATCAGCGCATCACTTTCTTGGCAGTGTGTTCAGCTCAGCTGTCTGCGACAGCCTTGACCTATACTCCAGGGTTTTTATCTACTGTTTGAAAGCTGAGATGCACAGAGTGAGCTAAACAGTACTGTTTTGACTTGGAAAGACATTACATTATATTTAGAATTATCTGACTTAAGTTCACGCTGTCCTCATGGGACAGATAGCGAAAAACAACATCCTCCCAGCCTGCACTATTTAGGCACATGGAAACTCAACAGCTACCACGAATCTTTATATGTAAAATCACATGGGCTTTGTCATTTCTCATGCCTGAACTCATTGTCACATACACAAGAAGTTACATGGAGGCTCTTTACCACGCATTGCCCCGTCTCAGTAATGTGATCTCTGTCACTGTGGTGCTGTCTGTCCAATGAATGTTCCCGTTATATAGAGCATGGAGCCCCGAGAACGTAACTACTCCCTGGGGAAACTCTGGAATAGATCTTGTGATGGTTGTTAGAAAGAGCTAAATCAGCACTCTGCACTGACCTGACCCCCTCCTCCCCCCCCCGAACACCCCACTGCCTTTCATCCTTATCAGCCCATCACTTTTCCCTCCGTCTTTTCTAATAGTATACCCTTTATCAAGACGAACCCCCTGGGAACGTGAAAGAAGAGACTGGTTGTGTGCTGGTTTAAGCGGCAACCAAGACACAGAGAACTGCCGTGAGAAACAAAGCATTGTAAAATAAAGACAATGCCATCAATGAATTCTTTCCCACGTTTATAGAAAGTCAAAATGTTCCCTCAGAGTTCTCTCTGAATCCGATACTCGTAATCTTGTCAACAAAGAAGAATTCTGCTGTTTGTTTACATGTCAATGTGTGTTCATCCTGCAATATGTCAACGGACAGCAGAAATAGGTTCTTAAAGGCAAAGTTTTACAGGGCGAAATTAATGGAGCGGTCTAAAGGTGTGAAGCATCTCAGTGTTTCACTTTACTGCCTTATCTAAATAGTCAAATGCACTGAGGGGGCCAATTTGTTCTGACATTACACATGCATGGACTTCTGCGTGCATGCACATGAACATGCTAGACACCTGCAGGGTATAAATCAGGGCACAGAGCTGCCCCTCCCTGGCAGCTGGGGGTGCGAAAGAAAGAGGGGGGGGGGGGGTCCTTCTTCTTTGGTCCTCTGATGTCTGGGGAGTCTGGTTTCACCAAAACACTGCTGATATACTTTGACAATGGGAGCTTTGGGGATGCTGCAGCGGGCGTTAACAGTGAACTGTGTGTGTGTGTGTGTGTGTGTGTGTGTGTGTGTGTGCTTTTACATTACATGTAATTTAGCTGACGCTTTTATCCAAAGCGACTTACAATCATGTTACATTAACACACTGTAGAACAGCTACAGGGAACAATTCAGGATTAAGTGTCTTGCTCAAGGACACATCGACTAGGGCAGGGATTGAACCACCAACCCCCTGATTGAAAGACGGACCTGCTAACCACATGCATGTCTCTGCATAAATAGACAGTAAACCGCTTTCTTTCGTCAGTGTTGTCTGGCAACAGGAGCCTTGCTGATAAGATCTATTTTGGAGCCACACAGTTCAGGGCCGCTCTCCACTTGTGTTTTTCTTGTGTCTCTAATGATAGCCGGATTACCCAGCCCTTTCTTCTTTTTTTTCAAGCCAGACAGTTGCTGCCCTCTTTTTCAAACTGCAAGGCTAAATCTTGTTGCAGTGCATTGATTTGACAGACAAAAGTGGAAAAACAACAGTAATCCTGCAGTACTGTAATCCCCTCATACACACATGTACATGCATGCATAAATACCCACATTCCCTTTAAAAAGCTCTCATCAGCGAGTGTGTGTGTGTGTGTGTAAGTGTCCTCACGTAGTCTTTTCCAACATGTCTGTACATATCCCAGAGGAATGTGTTTTATGTATTGAGGTGGACTGTTCGTGCACCGACTGTCAACACAAAGTCCAAGAGGCCATTGCCCCAAGCCCATCCACCACCACCACCCTCTCACCAGCCACCAGCACCACCCTCAGCGTGGGAAAACCACACTGGAATGTCTTTAAGAGACACGGCAGCTCAAATAAACAAGCCTCCTCCTCTACAGGTATGTAGAGGAGGAGGCTAGTTTATTTGAGGTATGTTTATTTGAGGCTACAGGTATGTAGAGGAGGCAGATAATGGGGGAACGTGTGTGTATCTGCACCAAGTGTTTCTTTTGGGGACAACAAAAGTGTGTCTTTGTGTTTGTGAGCATCTGTGTGTTAGAGCCATTCCTCATCAGTGAGCAGTGAGTACACGCAGTAAGAGGCGGTAATCAGTACCAATTACCCTCAAACACGTAGAGAGTCAAGAGGAGCATTCCTCCTCAGCACGACAACCGCTCGAGTCGGGCTTGATTAATCTAAACGTCTGTCTGAAGCTGCACGGGGACATTAGTGGGACTCGAAATGCAAAAAGAGTGAATTAAGTTTGTTTTCAAAGGCAGAACTTCAAAATTATGTTGATAACATGAGGTGCTGTTTTAATTAGCTTTAAAAAAAAAAAGAAGAGAATAAAACAAGTTGTTCATTTTGGCAATCAATCATAAACATGTGTATGTCACTCAGGATTAAGGAGACGTGGTTCATTCAGAGTGTGCTTGACAGCAAGCTTTTCAAATGCTTTAGCTGGGACTTGGCCTTGAGTTTAATACAGAAAGCTCATATCTTTTTACAAAGTGCAAAGCATTGCCAGTTTTCCCAGCGTGGATCCTTCCACATGCTGACACACAAACACTTATTTTTCCTCAGCAGATAAAACAGTGAGCGGGCCGAGCCTTTGGCAGTCTCTCTGTGGGTTTAGCTGTTTTAATTGACCTGCAGTCTGACACCCTGGTTAATGGTGATTTTAGGAGAAAGAGGAGAGATTCATTCATTCAGTGCAAATGAAAAGGCCAGATAAGAGAGAGAGAGAGAGAGAGAGAGAGAGAGAGAGAGAGAGAGAGAGATCATCACAAGAAGAGTTGACGAAGCACTAAACAGAATGCTAAATGACCTTGCGTGCAAAGTTTTGGACTACTGCTCTAACTGAACTAACTTAAAGTTAATTTACTATTAACACTATATATATTTTAGTTCCTGCATATGCTTCACAATACAACCCTTCCACTTGTTTAACTGTTTAATGCATCTGATTAGACTTCACTGCACAGTAAAACTGTAAAAACATGTCTACATATTATGCATTAAATACTACTATTCAGTACTACTCGGGGGCTTTTTCTGTGTAGTTAACCACAAAGATTTGCCACAAAATGTGAAAAGACAGTATGAGTGATATGAATCTACATTGAGACTACATCTACAAGTAGTAACAATCTAACAAGTAGTTCTCGTTCACATATTTGTATGCATCTGTTATTAGACGACGGAAGTATGATTGAATAGTTTCTCATAGATTCAAACTGCCAAGTGATTTCAAAGTTGCTGCAGTTAGTGACAACACCTTTGCCTGATTTGACTTTTTAAATTAGGGTTAAAAGAGACAGAAAGTTACCCTTAACTTTACTGCCACACAGGCCCCAACGTGGGCAGTTACGTCATCATTCAACCCGGTCGGACTCCCGTCTCATACATGATACATCCATACATGATACATGGGCACAGGGCCACCCTTCAGCGTCTATATGAGACACAACAGGCATTCGACTAACTCCAATGTAAACCCAACCGCATCATTATTAAACGGTCAGAGCAACGGACGCATGATAAAGAGTGCACATCGGGCAGGAAGGGGAGGTGGACGGGTCAAACAAACACAGGACTTTTCATCCAGGAGCCCGCTGATCATATCCTGTGGAGAACTAAAAGTAAACGTTGACCTTTTTGTCCCGTCACTACTCATCATCATTGTCAATTGCGCTCTTCTTAAACTTTAACTAAGTGGTTTTGTTGCGTAAACCTAATTTCCTGTGAGGACAGTTTGTTTTGAAAAGACACTAATATGCATGTAACGAGTGTAAATTGTCACTGAGGCTGAAGGGGCACCGAGAGCGTCATAGTTTGAAACTTAGGGCATTTTAGTGGTGAGTAATAGTGTGTTGAATCATAAGGAAAAAGCTGCGTTTTCCAGATACTCTCCATTTTAGGATGAGAAAAACATTGGTTTAGTGAGGATACAAATATAACAAACATACCTTGGCTACGTCATGGGAACAGCATGGCCTACATACCCAGGGTGCAGTGTTGCGGGTCATCTTCTCTCACTGATGGTGAACGAGTTAAAGGCCAATGTGAAAGGTCAATGCTGGCTTGACCTTTATAACGCCAGACTGAGTTTAAAGTCTGCTTTCGCTCTCACTCTTACACATGTCCTCTGGTTGAACCTCCACTTTTATTCGTAACCATGTGATCCACACGTCCTTCGTTTCTAGAGTACAGTAGAGGTGCATGTAATCATGTAATCATGTCATTTTGGTGATGCCAATTCTTCTACTGGCCACTTGTCTTTCCACTGAACTCTCTCTGACTAACATAAACAGTCTCTCTATTAAGGCATTGCCACAGCCATTTCTCTAAACAGCTCTGTCGCATTCTTTTACCAGAAACAGACAACACCCACATTTGGCCATCCCAAAATGATACGGTGTAGCCTGGTGGCAAAGACAAAGTGCACATGTGTGTTTATGAGAGAGACGAGGTTGGTGAGGTTTGCAAAGAGGGTGTAGTTCCCCTTCAGTGTCTGAGCGCATGGCAGAGGTGTTTTCATTTGTTTTAATGACTGGAAGGGGTCCAACAGAAAAACTGAGCCGGTCCCTGTGTAATCCTTAGCGTCACCCTGGTGTTACACGCGGGAGCCTTCAACGCTCCTCATTTCCTGGTTGTGTGCGGAAACAGCGGCTGCATCCGGAGAAAGATGGAGAAGGAAATGGAAAGGGAAATCTTGAGAAAACCTGACGATGCACTCAGGACACCGAGCAGAAAGCCATTATAACCACTGACAATATTTCTTACATTCGTCCTGGAAAAAGTAATCAGGCCCTTTACTGAAGGAACAGTAGCAATAAAACACTATACAATACTAGATATCAGACTTAAAAGTAATCTTGATGTAGTCAAATGGCCCCTTTGACTGAGATATATTACATTGTTATTAGATATATGAATAATCTTTTTTACGGCTTGTTTAATGGAACTCAAAGATGCCTTACATCACATAAGATCAGTAGGCTTGTACAACATACAACAATGCAAGTTTTGTAATAGAAATTGTAAAAATCCCCCTTGTGCCTTGCAACACACTATTCCATTGCACTTAAAGAAGATTCAAAGGAAGGGATTTTAGTGCTAATATAGTTTTGTCCTTTTTGGAATTTATTTGGTGCGACTATCTTTAGTATAATAATTATCTTCCAGACATTCTTGTGTGCACTGTAATAAAAGAGAGGACACTTGGGCAGAGTCACTGGTGTTTAAACTAAGCCATCATTTGGTACGCACGTAATCAGAGACTAAAATATTCTGTTTATAACATGTCTACTAATTTACCACAGTGACGCCAGACATGCGACTCCCTGCGTCGTTGTGTGGTCGGGCTGACACACACCAGCACATACTGGGTTGAGGACGCCGGAGATAGAATTCAGTACATTTAGGTTGTTCTTGTGTTTGTGTTTGTGTGTGTGTGCGTGTGTGTGTGTGTGTGTGTGTGTGTCGTTGGCAGCTAAAAGCACTGTGGAAAGGTCTCGAGGGTGAGAGGTTTTTCCAGCCAGACCCAGAGGCAGCCAATGTCCCACATATATCTAGTTTCCTGAGGCGTAAAAAAACAATCTGACTCACGGACTAACCTTCTATGTACATTTAATGTGCTGTCGCCCACTGTCCCATGTGTCACAGTCACAGGGAATGGAACCATTGTTTTTTCAGCAGTGTGTCATTAAGACTGATCATATCAATACAGCTTATAGCAGATCAATGGTGATATTTTACAGTAACAAATAGAGTATTTTGTTGAATTAGACTACTCAGCCCCTTAACATCCAGTTCGGCTCAAGGCATCCGAGTAATATAAAAGAATTACAAAACAATTACACAAAGTGGATTTAAAGCAGCATTCATTGATTATTTTGGTCACTTGACTTATTGTTACCTGAAAAAAGTTGTCATGGCAAGTGGTCAACAAGCTTGTGCACATGTAAGTATATAACAGGTGCATCGGAGGAAAAAGCCCAACTTGAATAAAAAGGACAATATAATGTTGCTACATAGCAGATAAACAGTCAAACAGACTGCAATGTCATAGATTTATTAATATTCCAACAGAAAAGAGAGTGTGTGGGAGTTTTCTTATTTTTATAAAAACAATGTTAATGGACAAGTGTCATATTACACACCATAGCAACCTTAGCATTAAGTTAGTTTCTGTCCACCTGATGAAAGTTTCACTATCTTTTTACGACCAACTCTAGAGGGAATTATCTGACTCTTCAGCTAATAAATTGCTCCACTGTGTCCACCAGTCGTTGCTGCTGGCCACATACACAACAGTGGCGAAGGTGAACCAACACAGTAAAGTTAAGGGCTGTACAACCAAATCAAAGAAGATAATGTATTGTAGTTTCACATTACAGAAGCATTTGATGCTTTGTTCACGTAAACATATTGATTTGGAACCGAGACGTAGACTTTGATGTAGAGAGCCTGATGTTTATTCCCTCTCAGGCACACAGCCCGATGCTGACAGTTAGTTGGTTGACAACGCAGCACTACTGTGTATGCATGGGATGTTGTTTTCACACAAATGGGTTTACATTTATCATTGCTGCCGATGACAAGATCATTCTGGTTTATCCTGGTTGTCTTCCTTCAGGACCGGCCTGCCTTTTGCTGTGTCCTCAGCCATTTTTTTTTGCCACATGGGCTATTTACACAGCCTGCCCACGGTACACACTCTAGGTTTTCTCGCACACATATACATAATGCATAATGCATCGTCAGCCCTTCTGTTCATGCAGTCAGCCTCCAGTGGATGTTCTTTTTTCTCTTTTTTCTTTGTCAACACAGCAAGAGAGAGAAGCCTTGAGTTGACGTCTGATAAGATTGAAACGCAGCATGATGGCGTTATCACATCATCATAATCTAGAGCGCTCATCAAAATAATTATGAAGGAAGTCTGAAATGCAAATGAGCAATGCAGAGCTCTTTGTTAAAAAAAACCTCTCTTTATATTTATTTGTTTTAGAAAAGACACTTATGGAGGAGATTTTCTTTGATAATGTTCATGTTATTGTACTTTAACTAAAGAGATAAATTAAGCCTAGATATGCTGCAGTGTGCTGTAAACCATTCACAAACACTTTTTAAGTTAGTCGTTTTAAATTATCCAATACTTGTGTCCGATTAGTGAGTGAAAGAATGAAGTGACTAGTATTTATATCCTCGTGGCTATAGCTCAGGAGTTTGCTCATTTACACCTTCACTTTAAGTATCTGCAATCCATGTTGATGCCAGCCAGATCAATGCCACTATTGATCTGCTGATTGAAACTAGTTGCACCGGTTTAATTCAGCTGGATGTGTCCTGCAGGGTGGGGGAAGGGTGGGATTACTTGAAGGACCTGATCCTGAACCACTTTTGACCCCTTTAGTTATTGTGAAGGCAGCACTTCTGTTTTTTATACAAACACGTGTATTGAGGACAAAGACAAGTTGTGGAACAAACTTCTACCAACAACCTCAGGCGTCCATCGCACTGCTGGAATATACAAAGAAAGCATCATCACGCTGTGTTGTCGCTCTCTGCGTCGGTGAAGCTATAGAATGTTGTTGCTCTGGGAAGTTGATCCCGAGAGGAATCGCTTATGTGTTTGTGCAAAGCAAATTCAGTGGAAACAAACACAACTGGATAAAGGTCCAATACAGTCGCGTCCCCCCCGTCCCCGTCCCCCATCCCCCCCGTCCATGTTCTTCAAACAGCTGTAACCCGATATGACTGGTTTCATGTCACTATTGCTTGACATATTTAGCCAACCACAAAAAATGTTCCTGGTTATTCCGGAGCAATTTAGGGTTAGTTTCTGTTTTAAGCAGTGTTGCTGGGGATGAACGATTGAAAGTGACGCGGCAAAGCGGTCTGGAATAGAAGCCAGAAACCAAATCTCTTTGACAGTTTATCTCGCTCTGGCTAAGTGGCAAAGGTCTGGGGAAATTCTCAACTTTATTTCAACTTGACTAAAAGTACCAATACCACAACATGAACACACTTAGAAAGTAAAGGCCCTGCATTCAAATGATACTTCAGTAAAATGTACTTCAAGTAGCTTCTTCTACAGTAAAATGGCCCCTGTGAATGATACATTATTAAATGAAATGATGAGGCTGTTGCATGAATGCATAAGCACAGTTGAAGCTGGTCCATGGGGAGCGTGTTTAAACTACTTTATATCCAGCGAAGTGTTTCAGACATAGACATCTCACATGACTAGGCGCCTAGAAACTGTTTTAAGAGGTCACAAGCCAAATGCTTGGGAGCCACACATTTTAACAATGTGTTGTATGCTGTGATATTTTCATACGTCATGTCAAATCGAAATATGTGAAGTAACTAGTAACTACTGTATATCTGTAAAAAAACATTTTCTGTCCACACTTTGTTGGCCTTTTAGTGCATGTTAGTGTATTTGAGCCTCTAGCTCGTTGCCACTGCCATGTTGAGTGCTGTTGGGCGGCAATAGATAGGCTGTACGTTCTGAACAGAGAATCAAGGTTAATTTGATTAATTGGGTAATTTGACAAAACACTGAGCTGTAAATACTATCGACAATAGGGTTCAACTTTGAACAATACTTGTTTTGCAGAAACATAAGCATGCGCCGTTTAGGAAGATTAGGGTTTCAGGCTATAATTAAGAGCCATTTGAATGAGGGATTTACAAGAGTGTAGAACGCGTGGAGAAAGAAATCAGTCACAGCTGTGAAGCAATGTCAGAATCAAGGATCGGGCGCAGGCTCGGTTATGGTTGAATATGGGACATGAAAGAGGGAGGTATTCCGTGGTATTTTTTTTTTTGCATACTTTCATTGTTCAAATAATTGAGAAACTATGACCCTCCCTGGCCGTGACCTTCTGCTTGACTTTTCTGCCTGTGTTGTTTGGAAATAATCCTGTTTCTACACGATTATATTACTTGGAAAGTAATTTACTGCAGAGCAAAGAGAGAGTCACACACGTACAGTACACACGAATAATGGATCCGCTCAGTGGTTCAGTTTGATTAATGGGCTGGCGTTCTGCATTTTGCTCACCATACACAGGAATTTGCTCTGTTGCTACACAACAACACGCAGACGGGCAGAAAGCTTCATGCGCCTTTTTTCATCTGTTATAAAAAGGTCCTATGTTTCGTTTCAATTGACCAGTTGTGTGTCAGCGGTTACACTTTTCGGGGAATTCCACATGAACTTCGGCACTTGAACAACAGTGTAATCAGAACAGGTGTGTGGCACATTCATCGTTAATCATTCAGTCGATATGTCATCTTTAATAAGGTGTGGCTCGAGTCCCGTTTCCACTCTCTTCTTTCTGCATTTACTCCTTCAACATAAAGAACTTTGAGGCAAAACGCTTATGTTCCCTTAAGTTGCATCATGGTGCATCTGTTGTCTATCACAACCAATTCAATCCAGCAGACAGGGAACAGTAAGACACCTCTGACATCTTCAGTCTGTTAAAAGATGACAATATGGCTTTATTTTACACAATTAAATGGTTCTCCTCTGTGCTGAGAATGCACAGGAATATATAATAAAACTAGAGATGTGCACCGATACAGATGCTGATATTGGATATCGGTCCGATAATGACTCAAATAGCCGGATCGTGACAATGGGCCAATGTGGTATAGGATACCATTATTTTAATATCAAATCAGTTTTTTATCAATGTATGTATTTGTTACATTTCTTTTTTAAATCAAGCCTGATTTGCCTTAAATATAAAAGACTGATCCCATTCACTTCACAGCTCATTACGCACTGGTATCGGAGCGGTTCTCGGTATCGGCCGATACCCAAAGCCCAGGTATCACTATATAGATGAAAAGGTCAGATCGGTGCATCCGTAACGGAAACATCTCCCTTAAAGCTGCTATAATCAATATCAATATTTTATGACTGTTTAAATGACTGTGAGTATGACAAAACCTTTGAATAATTACGTGTAGTTCATTTCAACTCAGTTTTGCTTTGATGGCCTGCAACGTTAAAGTTTTGGTTCCCTCTTTCCGCTCTCATTAGCGTCATCATTTCCGGATGCAGCATTAAGGCCTTAACACATTTCATTTTTTGGGTGATTCATTTGCAATGAACTCTTATAAGTGACCAAGCCAGATGTGTATATGCAACTGTTTGCTAACAGGTTTACCATAACAACTTTATGGAGTGATAATATGTTAATGTTGAGGTGGGCCGCCCCAAGTGGCAGAGAAGAAAGCACTTAATGTGAGTAAAATAATAATAAACAAGCTGGAAAGAAATCAGTTGAAAGTAAGGGAGTCAACTCAAAGTGAACCCCGATTTATTTTTGTTTATTCTAGAAAATGATCCATATAAAACGATGGATGGATTCAGGTGACGTTGCCCTCATGTCTTCCGACTGCGTTTCCCTGTTCACGGTTGTGCTTTAAGCCTTTCCCAGCGTGACATGGGCAGAAGGCCGCCAACCACTCTCGTGATGGTGAGCACAAACAAGCAAACTGGATTCATATCGGCCGTGTCAACAATCGATGGTTAAAGTAAGACGACGACACACACTGGTGACAGGCTGGGCGGCCACAGACGTAATTAAATTAAGTTTCCAGTTGTCCTCAATTCCTCGGGTTTAGCCTCTAAAGGCTTTGAGATGGGCCCCAGAAATCCGAGGAATGAGAGGCTGCCTATGTGCTGTCAACGCTGCGGACACAGTTTAATCCTGCACTACTGGGAGAATACTGATGAGAAGTCCTCAGAGGGAGAGGAGTGTGTGTGTGTGTGTGTGTGTGTGTGTGTGTGTGTGTGTGTGTGTGTGTGTGTGTGTGTGTGTGTGCGTGTGTGTGTGTGTGCGTGCGTGCATGTGTGTGTGTTGAAAGCATTGACAAGCACTGAGCCTTGACCCTGATGGCTTTCACGGTCCTATAATATATTTATGGGAGGTGTCACACAAAATAGCTGGGCGATATCTAAAATGCAGACACTAGTCATAATGCACAATTTTTTTCTATGACGACATAGTGTACAAGTCAGAGGCCTCAACAGGCTGATACACATCTCAGCCCTCTGCCAGCTACCAACACAAACACAGGAGTGGTCTCGGGTGGAGTTCCACTCTGATGTTGGTGGTTACATCATCACCAGGCCAGAGTAGGTATTGTGCCTCTTTTATGCTATCGGTCCATATTCATCATGGCTTTGGAATTCCATCACTTCGAACAGGAGTTTCCTCCACCGTTGAACAAGTAACACAATGGCTTGTCGAAAGGCCTTTAAAAGGTGAACACCACCCTTTTTCCCTGATGATTATTTTTATCAACCTTTTTTTTCATCAACTATTTTTTTATCACATTTGTTTTTAATAAGAGAAAATTAAATGAGTGTAGTATTAATGATTATTTGACTGTTGCTTTTAGATGATAATGTTTCAGTAAGATTCTATGAGGGCGGATATCAACGTTGGGAGTCGTGCAGTAAATGGCTAACTGTTACCATCTAGTGGCCACACCGTCACATTATAGCTTCTCAAAATGATATGAAGGGCTTTGTGTCATAACCACAACTTTCTGGCTGTGGCTGCTTGCCCCAGCTCCTATTAAAAGGTGTACAATACAATCTTCATGAGGGCACCCCATGTCATTTATGTACATGTTTATTATTTGATTGTATGCATTTAACCAATTATATTGGTTACAACAGAAAGAAAAAGGGTATATTTATGTTGCTAAGTCAAGCTACATGGTAACAAAAAGAAATCAAATGAGGATGATATGTCAGTGTCTCAATATTAGCGAGCAGATCTATTGTTGTTCCACTTAACCACACTGTATCAGAACAATTATTATTATTAGATGTGATTCTATTCAAATTTGATTCTAAAAAGTAAAAGAACAACACTAATAAGGAGCCACCACCAGGTGTCATGCTCATAACCTTTATGCACAAAACTATTTTGTGGTAGGTACAAAATAAAAATATGTATCGGCCTATCATAATCCATCAAATGTTTTGTTCATGGAAATACATAGGATTTTAAATTTACCATGAAAGCAGTGACTGTGACATGATCCTACCGACTTGATGCACAGTAGTTGAAAATAGATCAACCAGCTCCACCCTCATCGACACATTCTTTCCTCAGACATGACACAATGGCCAAACAATACAAACATAACTATTTACTGTGTCATACAGTTCATGTAAATACAATACAATGTATTAATTAGGTGGGCCGGCGAATATTACTGTGTCCATCCCTCAACACAAACAGATATAATACTGTTAATATCAATAGCATCATACAGACCTAAAAGACCATCAACAATATAATTCCAATGTTATAAACATATTGTGTCATATTAATGTAAAATGTGTCATTTCTACCTGCGGGCTCTAAATATTAAAGATAGGTCTTTTTAAGCTTCTTGTGTACACAGGTCAACATTGACCCTGTGTTGTTTGTCTGTGACGTTAAACTCGAGCGTCGCCGCACAGAGCCGCACTTTGACACGTGATTGGACCCGCCCACGCTCCCGCTCCTCCAATCACAAAGCCGCGCTGACTCCGCCTGCCACATCACTAGCATGGCGGAACACAGAGCAGGAATTCCGGCAATGCGCCGTTGACAGCGTCGCGGATGGGGTAACACCGACGATGGCCACCCTCCGGCGTTACAGATCTGTTGCTCGGCGACGAGCGGCGATGAACTAACCAGCTCGCGAGCAACTTAGTGACAGTGTGTCCGCAGACGCGCGCACAGCTGTTTGGGCCACCGGCTGCTGTCAAGACTTTGCGTTGGATGAAGCCCTGATGCTCCGAGTTGGACCGGTGCCTTTCACTCCAATCGGCACTACTAGACTATCGCTTCCTGTTGCTGAATAGTTTTATTTTTTTTAAAAAGTTTATAAAACAAGATAATGGATTTGTTCGGCTTGCTGCAGTTGGACGAGCTGTCCCACGGACTGGCAAACTTGTCCATGTTTCCATTCTTTGACATGGCGCACTACATCGTGTCCATCCTGTCTCTGAGGGAGCAGCCAGGTAAGTGTGCGCGCGGCATTTACACTTTTCAGCAAGTTGTTTTGCATACTTTTTGCAAGAGTTTTGTCCTGGTGAAACTTCCACAATATGTCCTGGTATTTCATGGATCAAAACCAGAATGCCCCGCAGCCACTGGGGCATGTTATAAATAACAACACGCCGAATTTAAAATCAACACATCTAAATCAGTTTTTAATTGTGGAAATAATCTCGACCCCTTCTTACTTCTGCTGTGCCCTTGCTTGTCACAAGGACATTCATATTATTAATCTCATGTTGTTAGAAGCCACATTTAAAAGCTCATTTGTTTGTTTATTCACAGTTGTTTCTATTATTTTGTCCACCCCATATATCACCATCTCTGGAAGGAGGGTAGGGTAGACAAAATGATAAATAGCACTTATAGCAAATAAAGTTCAACAGCACCAATTATACCGCTCTTATAAAAGGTCACACAAACTCAACATTAGATAGATCGATAGTTAATAAATAAATGTAACTTCAAAGCACAAACTGCTGTTGAGCAACAGTTGATTGTATCAGCTCAGACCAAAGGCAGGCAGTGGGCCCATGTGTTATGTCACCAAGATAATGTCTGCAGGGACAGGTGGACTTTAACTGCCTAGCGAGTCGACTTTCCACACACACACACACACACACACACACACACACACAAGCTTGCAAGAACATCCACACACTATTGTAGTCCCGCCACTGTGAATCCTTCGGTCTATTTTGGAACTTGCCTCCCAAAGCATCTGAGCTCCCGTGACCTTTTTAACTCGTTGTCTATCCATCTATCATCTGTAATCGAGAGACACATGCGCAGAGAGGGAAGACACAACAATCCTCATAACGGAGAGGATAGAGAAATAAAGTCAATAAAACCAGAATAAAGATCAAGACGTTTATCATTCAGGGAGCAAGCGGAAGTTCTTATTTTTCCCCGAAAAGAAAGGAATGCCTCGATCCACTCTCAGCCCCACCCTTTCTTTTCCCCCTCTCCTATGTTGACTCTTCTCCAGTCTGAGGATTTCAACGCGCTCGCCAGGTCTTGCACATGTCTATGACACTTTCACTCCCATTGGTTTCCTCTGGAGTTATTTAAAGCATCAACATTGCTGTGAGGGGATTGTTTGGGAGGCAGGAGGACAGTCAATCAGTGGATCTCTCTTCAGGGCCAAACATAACCGGGGATAAGCCACTTTGTTTCTTCTAGTCTTCCAGTTTCAAGAGGGAGGAGGAGGAGGAATGTCTTATGTATGCGTACTTGTGTATCGGAGAGATTCTGTCCTGGTTTTTGATCACTAAACTGTTTTTCAGCTACAAGACTTGACCCCTTATCCTCTTCCTTTGAGTCGATTTGTAAAAGATCTGGACCTGTATGCATGAGAATAAACTAATATGCACTAAATATCCTTACATAAGATTCCCTTGCTCTCAGAAAAACAAGAAAAACCAGCATGACATGTTGCAGCTGTGGTGTTCTTGACCTGTATTTTACTTGCAAATGTATTTCCTTAAATGCAAATCTGGTAAACAGGCTCTTGAGCTGGAAAAGGCATGATTGTAGAGAGCTGTACAAACTATAAATATAAGTGAACAAAGCAGTATTCATATTTGACCACCTGGAGGCTCTCTGAAAAGCAACTGTGGCATATACAAGAGTTGCTATATTGAAATTACGCTTCATAAAATGACAGCGCAAAAGTTCCCACCGGAAACACCATTTCTTTTTAAGTTGCAGGTCAGGCTCTCACACGAACTGCAGCAGCTTGTTTAACTCTGGAACTAAAAGTGATGACGCAGCGACCCATGTTTACTGTGTACACGTGAACTGAGTGCTACAACAATAAGACCAGAAGTACTGATACAGAGCATATCTCATGTAGGCTGAGGCTCTCTCACCCACAAAAGAGAAGAAACACAAAAGAAAACCGGTCTTGTTGTGTCATCGTTGCAAAACGGAAATCGCACACAGAAATAACTGTACAATCTGTGAACACTGATACCTCACTGTGCTTTTGATGCTGCAGTTGCATTCAGTTAGCACTCTGAGCTGAAGCCACATTGTACCGACTCACGACTACTTTCTGGTATTTAGCAGAAATCTTCTGCGAGGGGTGCCCACCCACGGGGGCGTGGGGCAGTCTAAGGGGGTGACGGGACAGGTGCATACAACAGGAAGTCAGTGACTTCAGGCCCGCTCACCAACACCGTCAGCGGTTGGAGCAACAGTGTCTGTGAAATACAGCAGGCGGAGACTTTTATGGTATAAAACTCTTAGTGCCCGATTGCCACTTTTTGCATGAAAACTTCAGAGTCGTACCTCTAATCGGAATAACCAGACACAATACACATATTATTTGTTTCCGTGTGATGTACACTTTCCAAGGATTTCATTATTTAAGAATAAATGAATAGTAACAAATTAATAAACACTCAAATAAACTTCTACAAAAAAGCGCTCCTTGTATCTCCAGAACTTGCATTATAATCATCACGTTATTTCCGTTTTCTTCAGCACCAAAGTCATCTTGTCATAGCTGTCTGTACATTCACGGTTACACTGCAAACAGGAACTACCAGCTAATTCAACATAATTTAAATTATGCTATTTGCCTAAATGGAAACAAATATAGGCTCAGAAATGGGGAGGAACTTGTAACCCACAGCAGACTTCATCTATTTCCATGGCTACATTATACTTCTTGCTTGCGTCACTCAAAGCCAACACATTATTGAAATAGTAGTTCCATAATTTAAAGCGTTGGGATCCCCCAAAGTTTGACAAAGAATAATAATAGGAGTTTAAAAATGTTCTAATATTCACACATCCAAAGAGGTCAAATGAGACTTATCAAGTCCCAAAAAGATTACAGATTTATGCTGCAGAACTTATTTATTTCCTCCTTCCTCTACCTTTTAATCACAACCTCTCAGACTTGTCTGGTGACCCTTAGGAGGGGCCCGGGCCTGAGGTTGAGAAGCACTGCACTGAACTATCTCACTGAATATATAGTAGTTAAGAAGCTACACCTTGACCAGCTAGAACAGTAAAATACTGTGCACACACTGATGCAACAGAATAAACACTCTTATCTAATGTCACATATAATAGTGTATTTGTCACAGGGGACATTTTACTAAATATGCTTTTTACTTTAAGTATTGTTTTAAAGGTACTTTTGAGTTAGCTTTCCATTCTATTTTAACTAATACGAGTTCACAACTTTGTACCCTTGTTTTAAAGTGGTAAATTCAAATGCTTCTCTATCGTTTACATATTCTTTGAGTGGGAGCAAAAGTTAAGAAGTGCAGAGAGACTGAATCCACCGGGAGTCTGCAGAGGAGACAGAGTTATACGTCCTCCTGGTTTATCGATCTCTCTCTCCAGGAGTCTATAATCTGTCTCTAATCCTCAGATTACCAGTATGGGCCTGTGTGTGTGTGTGTGTGTGTGTGTGTGTCTGTGTGTGTGTGTGTGTTTGTGTGTGTGTGTGGCCGTAGTGACTCAGGTTGGACTGAGAGTTACCCGTCTGGGGTCAAGTGAAACCGGAATATCCCAGTGTACGTTGGCGCCGTTCATTCTGTTAAACAAGTCAGTTTCCGTTGGTATTGGTCCATCTCTGCAAAGGTCACTGCATAAAGGATGTACACATCTTAATCTTTGACTCAATAACTAAGATATACAGCAGTTCACATGCTTGTTTGCGTTGCATAGAACTCGTGCTGCTGCTGCTGTGATCAGCGTGGAGGCGGGTCTCGTGGAAAAAAAGGAATACAGTGTTCTCTTTTAAAGGGAGGAAATACAGAGGGAGCGTTGATCATTATCTACCGTGAACGGATATGGTTTGTAAACTAAATGCCGTGCCTCCGGTCTGCACTTTGAACTCAAACCTCCCTCTAGTTGTTCCCTCTCGCTAGTTAATACCAATACAGGGTCGGGGATCGGGAGAATCACGCGCCACACTGGGAACAAGAACACTTCCTTCTGAAACACTTGTGTGCTGAAACACTGCTGTGGAATACACAAATGACCTGTTGGTCTCAACTAAATGTTACTCATATCCACACAGCTCGTCTCTTGGGCATTATTACTGTAATTATATATAACCCTCCAACATAATGAAGACTATATTTAACGCTTATGATGGGGAAACATTCAACAACAACAACAGTGATTTGCAGAGGTGTTCCCAGGCATTTAAAGACCCATATGTATTGGAAATATAGCACGCACATGGGACTCGGGGGAAATCCACGTCACAGTGCTGCTGCTGATTAGTTTACTTCTGTTCTTGTGCAGGTGCTTTTGAGGTCTCGAGAGCCAGCCCCTTAGCCTGCTGGTTCAGCTCCATGCTCTTCTGCTTCGGTGGAGCTATTCTGTCTGCCATCATGCTGGCCGAGCCGGTTGTTGCACCTTTGTCCAACAGCACCAGTGTCCTGCTGGCTTCCATCACCTGGTAAATATCTTGACACTGAAAGTATGGAAATAGAGAAAAGAGCAAAGAGGAGTGGAGCAGGGACGTTGCAGGATTAGTGAAGAAATGCGCAACTACTTAATTCCCTGTGAAAGGAGCATGACATGTGGAGGAGATTGAACGAAACAGAGCGGTTGTTGTCCAGTTCCCACCTCCCTAAATATGAAGCCTATGATGCCCTCTAATGGTGGCACATATTATTACACTCTCCTCTCAGAAAATGCAGAGCACCCTCTGCTGGTGAAGTCATGTACTGGCAGGTGATAGTGTCAACATGTACAATGGACAGTGTGTGTGTGTGTGTGTGTGTGTACTCTTTATTTGAGCCATATGTGCCTCTACAGGTACCTGGTGTTTTACTGCCCCATGGACCTGGTGTACAGCTGTGCTGCCCTGCTGCCTCTCAGGCTGGTGCTGTCGGGGATGAAGGAAGTGACCAGGACGTGGAAGGTGCTCGGGGGGGTCGCCCAGGCACACGGCAAATACAAAGACAGCCTGCTGGTTATGATTGCCATTGGGTGGGCTAAAGGTCGGCAGCCGACGGAGCATGCAGAAGGATTTTTTTAAATGGATCATTTAGATTAATATCCATCTGTATCAAGCATATGTTTCTTTTCTTTTATTACCCCCACTCCAGGTGCTGGAGGCGGTCTGATAAGTAACTTTGAGCAGCTTGTTCGAGGTGTTTGGAAACCAGAGACCAATGAGCTCCTAAAAATGTCTTAGTAAGTCTTCTGCAGGACTCTTATATAACTAATCCTTGAGTGTATTGGGTTGTCTATTGATAGTTTGACATTTTGGGAAATGAGCTTTTTTTATAAAATCATTACATGACATCTGGCACATAACCCCTCACTTGTCATTATTACACTTATCAGGAAAAGATACCACATACACATGTTTTACTTTAGAATATCTGATAAGCAAACAATATAAGCTGATTTGCTCATGCTTGTACCTTTTTTTTATATTGACCTTATAGATACAGTGTGGTATTGATATTCTCATCCACCTCTGGGCAAGAAAGCGAATAAGCCCATTTTCCACAATGTCTTACTATTCCGAACCAAACATGGAGACTCTTAACACATCTGGGGATATGCTACAGCTGGCGCCTAATGTACGTTTACAAATCGCATCTAACTTGTTCTCTTTGCTACCTGAAGGCAGCATTAAAACGTGATTTGAGTTTACTCAAGAGGATGCCGAGTACATCTATGGCGATGATGTGTGTCTCCAGTTTAGTTAATTTGTGTATAATAGTTGAAGCACATACGATGTGATGTCTTTCAAATATGAGCAGACAGTGATCACCCAATTATTTATTTTGATCATATATTATATCCCTTTTTACGTCTGTGAAGCCCCACCAAGATCACCCTGATAGGAGCGGTGCTGTTTGCTCTGCAGCAGACCCACTACCTGCCTCTCAGGACGCACCACCTGATGCTCATCTACACCGTCTTCACCGTCGTCAACAAGGTCAGTCTGTGGCTCACACCGGAGACTGCGACCGTGGTATTTACAAAAGAAAAAAACGCCATCTTTGTTTTTTATTTGATCTTAACTCCAATATCTCTGTTTTGGTGGCGCGGATCCCTCCGTATCTGTGGCGTCCTGTCTTCTAAATGACCTTTCTCTCTGGGCTTTTTTTATTTTTTTTTTAAGTTCGAGCTGTGGTGACTCACATTAGCTTGGTATTACCCGCAGGGCTGGGGCTTTTGCATCATTTTCATCAGCTTGCATCATCCTCTCTTCTCTTCTCTTCTTTGGGAAACTTGTGCTCTTGACTGAGACACAGATAAATCCACCGTGTCTCCTTTCAACTCTCGTTCTTTTTGCTCTCTCTGTCTCTGATCTGTCAAATTTAACGCAGAGACGTTACATCAGATTCAAAGTCTCGCGTCCAAATCTCCCGTTTATTAGTTTGTGTTCCCGATGATGCAGATGTAATACTCTCATCATCAAGTAGGCCAACGTCACATTGGCTATCAATGACTGATACTGTAGGTTCACAGCACCACAAGCGAGTCCTTTCACACACAAGTCATGTGATCTATTATTACATTCTCCATCCATCCATTTTCAATACCGCTTATCCTCATTAGGGGTCGCGGGGGCGCTGGAGCCTATCCCAGCTGACATAGGGCGAAGGCAGGGGACACCCTGGACAGGCCGCCAGTCCATCGAGGGCACATGTAGGGACATACAACCATTCACTCTCACATTCACACCTATGGGCAATTTACACCTATGGGCAATTTTATCATTACATTCTAAACCTAATAATGTTTCCACACATTTTGTCGTCTTTTTCTTTTTCCAGTCACGGATGATGCTGACCGGCTCCTCCGCCTCGCCATTCGCCGTCATCGAGTTGGCCATCTACAAGACCCTCTTCACTGGCCACTCTCCTTACGCTGCCCTCACCGGCGAGGTACAGAAAGCGTGTCTCGATCACGGTGCGACCAACGGGACGACCTCCACCGCCGGAAGCAAAGAGATTGGTGGGAATGGAGCGGCGGGGAAAAGCACCCCGGTTTCTCCTGTCAAGAGACAGAAGGGATCGCTCCAAGCCAAAGAGGAGTCAGAGGACGCCGACACAGCAAACTGCAAGAAGATCAACTAGTCAGCCTTCGCCCCAAAGCGCCTTTTCACCTCCAGGGTTGTCGAGTCATTTCTGATTCAGATTAGTCTTATTTTGTATTTCTTTTATCAAGACGTGTGTTCTTGTTCCGTCCACACAACATTTCTCTTCTTCATTACTTAGAATGCAATTGAAATCTGACTGCTGAAATATAATTTCAATAAGAGCTCCAACCTGACTGCACCTAATTGTGGGATAATCACCCCGTCCTTAAAGTACTGTAATATGTGTATGCTGTTGGAAATGAACATCATATATCCTCGGGCTGATTGCACACTTTAGTACATCGTGTAGCTTCATTTTCATAATTATTTACGAGTGAAAACTGTTGATCATGTTATGCTTGGGTTTTGGGAACAGTGCTGTGCACCTGCTGATCTATGAATGTCTACGCATCTTTTTTTTCTTGCTGTATTTCATACTCTGAAATGGTTAGAAAGATATTTTTAAAGAGATTATATTCTATAACACTTTCTATTTATACTCAACAATTGCACTCTTGAATGAACATTTCAAAATGGAATCCAATTTGTATTGTTGTTGAATGCTTTGAATTACACTTAAAAGCATGAAAATAAACGGGTTAATTGAACTATAAAATGTGTTTTATGATTTCTAGTCTCTCCGCTTTATCAGACCGATTCATGCAGTTCAGTGACCATGGACCCAACTCAATAATGCCTCACTTTAAAGCACCAAACAGATCATTAGTCACATTTTTAAAATGTTTAACCCTGAAAGAAAGCCCCTAATTAATACAGCATCAAACAGCATGTGGCTATCTTAGCACATTAGTTCAAAGTAGAATTTGTAAAATGTTAACTGGTATCTTAATTAGCTGCTGGTGAGTTGATGAAAAGCAGCGCAGCGTCCAGAAGTAACCTCCTCCGTCGGCTGAAACATTGCATCAGTGTAACATCAGCACCTGATTGATACCTCAGCCTCTTTAAAACGCTGCTCGAGAGAGATCCCCCAAATCCCCCTAAATTCTCATCTATGTAACCTCAGACAGCAGAAACCCCCCCTGTGAATACAAATTAAGAACAGATGAGGAGGGGGAGGTTGGGGGGAGATTGAAGAGATAAGAGAAGACGATCAAAAGCAGAGATGATGTACCTGCCTTTCATACGTCTCGGGTCCACAGATGTCAGACGTGTGCATGTCAGTAACAGGCTTGCATCTGAAAGTGTTTGCTGCAAAAAAAAGCTCTGTGTGTGTGTGTGTGTGTACGCGCGTGTGCGTGTGTGTTGATCTTCCTGACTAATGGCAAACTATGTGACCTGGAAAACTAAAAGACGCGTTAATAAGCCGTTGTTTGCCTCCCGCTGCCTCCCATGATAAGAAAGCAGGTGACATGACGACGGCTCAGAGCCTGAAAGTTCACAGACATTTCCCTTAATGAGGTCGTGACCTGTGTGACCCCCACCACATTTACTCACTGAACTGAGCAGACCCCCCACGTCCCCCCTGCCTGTTTCACCTACACTTCACCTGCTCTATGGCACATCTCTTCAGCCTCTTTTATATCTCCACACATAGACATTACACACACACAATACATGCACACATGGACATTACACACACACACAATACATGCACACATAGACATTACACACACACAATACATGCACACATAGACATTACACACACACAATACATGCACACATAGACATTACACACACAATACATGCACACAGATATTATACACACACAATACATGCACACATAGACATTACACACACACAATACATGCACACATAGATATTATACACACACAATACATGCACACATACACAATATACACACACAATATATGCACACATACACACACAATATATGCACACATACACACACAATATATGCACACATATACAATATACACACAAAATATATGCACACATACACAATATACACACACAATATATGCACACATATACAATATACACTAATAATACATGCACACATACACAATATACACACACACAATACATGCACACATAGACATTACGTACACACAATACATGCACACATAGATATTACACATGCACACACAATACATGCACACATAGACATTACACACACACAATACATGCACACATAGACATTACACACACACAATACATGCACACATAGACATTACACACACAATACATGCACACAGATATTATACACACACAATACATGCACACATAGATATTACACACACACAATACATGCACACATAGACATTACACACACACAATACATGCACACATAGATATTACACACACACAATACATGCACACATAGACATTACACACACACAATACATGCACACATAGACATTACACACACACAATACATGCACACATAGACATTACACACACACAATACATGCACACATAGACATTACACACACACAATACATGCACACATAGACATTACACGCACACAATACATGCACACTTAGATATTATACACACACAATACATGCACACATAGATATTATAGACACACAATACATGCACACATATACATTACACACACACAATACATGCACACATAGACATTACACACACACAATACATGCACACATAGACATTACACACACAATACATGCACACAGATATTATACACACACAATACATGCACACATAGACATTACACACACACAATACATGCACACATAGATATTATACACACACAATACATGCACACATACACAATATACACACACAATATATGCACACATACACACACAATATATGCACACATACACACACAATATATGCACACATATACAATATACACACACAATATATGCACACATACACAATATACACACACAATATATGCACACATATACAATATACACTAATAATACATGCACACATACACAATATACACACACACAATACATGCACACATAGACATTACGTACACACAATACATGCACACATAGATATTACACATGCACACACAATACATGCACACATAGACATTACACACACACAATACATGCACACATAGACATTACACACACACAATACATGCACACATAGACATTACACACACAATACATGCACACAGATATTATACACACACAATACATGCACACATAGATATTACACACACACAATACATGCACACATAGACATTACACACACACAATACATGCACACATAGATATTACACACACACAATACATGCACACATAGACATTACACACACACAATACATGCACACATAGACATTACACACACACAATACATGCACACATAGACATTACACACACACAATACATGCACACATAGACATTACACACACACAATACATGCACACATAGACATTACACGCACACAATACATGCACACTTAGATATTATACACACACAATACATGCACACATAGATATTATAGACACACAATACATGCACACATATACATTACACACACACAATACATGCACACATATACAATATACACACACAATATATGCACACATACACAATATACACACACAATATATGCACACATATACAATATACACAAATAATACATGCACACATACACAATATACACACACACAATACATGCACACATAGACATTACATACACACAATACATGCACACATAGATATTATACACACACAATACATGCACACATAGACATTACACACACACAATACATGCACACATAGACATTACACACACACAATACATGCACACATAGACATTACACACACACAATACATGCACACATAGATATTATACACACACAATACATGCACACATACACAATATACACACACAATACATGCACACATACACAATATACACACACAATATATGCACACATATATAATATACACAAATAATACATGCACACATTCACAATATACACACACAAAATACATGCACACTTACACATTATACACACACACAATATATGCACACATACACAATAAACACAAACAATACATGCACACGTACACAATAAACACAAACAATACATGCACACATACACAATATACACACACAATACATGCACACATTCCCGTACACTTGAATCCACAGTGGTGTCTGAGCAGAGGTCACAGATAGAGCAAAGATGTGGAATATTATGGCTCAGAAATATTCGTCACATAACACACACACAACTTGTGCGCACGGACACAGTGCACGGATACATGGATGCCCACACATTCCTATACACATAACTTTGAACCCACAGTCTAAGTAGAGGTCAAGGACATAGTGAGCCCATGGCATACTACCCACAAACAAACCCACACCAGAGACAAACTCTCTCACACACACACACACACACTCGCACTTAGTAGACAGATTGACAGCTTGGCTAAATACTGTGAGGCCATCAGGGTACGTCTGACACGGACCGCTTGACTCTGTGACCCGTTTTGCTTTTTTAATTTTGTTTCTCGTCATTTTGACTTTTCACACTTTATTGACACTTTAGTTTTGTGTCAACAAATTCCATGAGAGGAGCAAAACAATCGATGGATTGATCCCACTAACAAGATCTGTCCTCACCATAAACACACGCGCTGGAGTTCATTTTGAAGCAATCCCAAATGCTACGTAGCCATTCAGCATCAACAAAATAATCCCCCCCTATAAATGCACTGCAGCGCCCCGTCACTTCACTCACATCCTTACTTTAAAACAAAGATGTAACTATATGTGATCTGTTTTTTTTTAAATTTCTTTATTTACATCTTCAGCATGAGCCCGGAGAAGTCAGAGAGAAGACATTTCTCCAATTCCTAGATCCCTGCACTGGCTTCCAGTTAAATATAGAATTGATTAAAAGGTCCTACTTATTGTCTTTAAGTTACTCAATGGTCTGGGCCCAACATATATGGCAGATGTGTTTGCCGAGTACGAGCTGGGTGTGTTTCTCAGACCTGCACCGGCTGGTCAGTCGGAGGTGCTAAGAGTTCAAATGTGGTGAAACAGGTTTCAGGCATTACGCTGCTCCCTGAATCAGCTCCCCCCGATACTCAGATATTTCCCAACACTAAACTGAAGACTGTCTTTTACAAGCGTTTAATGGTTTATTTATCTCATTTTATATTGATATCTTTCTTATCATTTGCATGTAAAGTACTTTGAATGACCTCTGTGACAAATACCCCAGAATATTGGGGCAAAATATGAATTATTGCAGCCCTTTTTTGGAGGGAAACATTAAAGTTATGTTACTATTAAAGTACTCTATTCCCTCTATAATATATACAATAAGTGACTTCACAAAAAAATGTAAGCGTAATAAAGGTGCAGTGATACAACCAACATGACGGGATAACAGCATACACAGCTCATATTACATGGTTTTCATTCCATAATGGGGCTTTAGCATATGGTTTGAACCTTCAGTCTAAACTCAAACACACACACTGAGTTTCAAACTCCATAAATTAAGCTGTACACCCTTTTGGTAGCCTCTTAACATCCACTGCTGCCTGAAGGATAGAGCCCCTGTGGTTCAGTGGTGCAGGACAGGTGATTACCACTTGGTGGCGTTAGGAGGCGTCATCTCTGATGGCTTGATGCCTGGGAACTGACAGACTGGCCAGCAGCTGCAGGCAAGAAGGGATGGGGACAGGAGGGGACCCTCTTTGCGGAGCCAATGGTAGCTGCCTGCATGTGTGTGATCGGGTTTAGCTATGCTTGTGAGGATAGACTATAGGCAGGTCACTATTCTTATGGGGACATTCTAGCTTGTGAGAGCATTTTGGATGGACCAAAATCCAAAATAATTTTGAAAACATTTAAAATGACCTCCTAGATATCTTGAAGGTGAAATGGGAATAATAAATAAAAAAGCAGCTTTTTGGGGACTCTATTGTGTGAATAAAATAGCCAGCTTGCATGTAGATACGTGTGTTGCTTCAGTTGCTCAGTGTCGGTGCGTGTGACACCAAGAGTGGCAACAAAGGCCGAGTCCATCAAAAAAGCACAAAGAGCCTTGAGGCTCACACACCTAAAAACCTAAGTGCGTCCACACACACTCTTTCATCAAATCCCTCCAACCACCAGTAAGACCAAGGCCCTTTGTTTTCCTCTATTTCTCAAAAGAATCCAACATGACCTGTCATGGCATCAAAGTTCATTGTCAGCCAATGTTTGTACAGATTTATATAGCTGTGGTTTAACTGATTCAGTGTTCATGATGACCCGGAAATGCTTTTAAAATTAGCCTTTTTTTGCTTAATTCCAGCCAGTATGAGTCATCTCATCAACATTTTGCCCCACCAGACCTCCTATCGCTCCATGTAAATAACTGTGAAAGTGTTAAACTTGCTGCAATCTTCTGGCTTGTGGCTGTGCACCTGCTCCAACTCAGTAGTGTCTAAGCGTGATGTCTCCAACAGGACGTTGTTTGCCCTCACACTGACATGATCTCTATGTGCTCCCTCTGAGCTGATGTCTGCCATGGATGATTTATCACATAAAAAGATACAAAACTGATGGAATAAAAAGTTTCACACAGTAACAACAGAACTCTATTTTTGCAAGTTCTTCCTATTTTATTTTATTTTTTAAATGATCAAAGTGTAATCCAACGTCTTTTGTCAAATGACTCTGCGGGTGATGCAATCAAACTCATTATCTCTTCAAGTGAGATGAAAGTAAGGAGAGAACTGCTTGAGACCACACAGGAAAAGACTCAGTTCGGGAAGTTAGGCAGAAGGAAGGGGGAAGGCAGATAGGGGGCAAGAAAGAAAGAAAGAAAGAAAGAAAGGGAGAAATGGAGAAATGTGAAATGGAGGAAAGTAACAAAATATGTGGGGACCACATACTGTAGGAATAAGGACTCACATCAGGGTGTCGAGACATGGTTGTGGTATTGTATATATATATATATATATATATATATATATATATATATATATATATATATATGACTTCTCTCTCACACACACCCTCACATTCACACACACACACACAGACACACACACATACAAACAGAGGAGTCTCTTCAGAGAGCTCTAACTGAATGGCAAACCAAACAGCCGATGTCTACCACTATTCAAGATCTGACTTGTAAAGAACAGCTGCGAGGAGAATGGCAAAAAAATGGAGCTACTATAATGTGACTAGAAAGCTGGCTGTGTGGGTGTTTGTGAGTGTGAGAGTGAGAAACCGAAACACTGGAGAATGAAAGGGTTAGCTTATGTTGATATTTCACTTTCGTTGCACTTAAATTAGCAAACTTTTGCACATTACTTTATACTTTACATTGACATGTTACGTAATCATAAAAACTCTGTAATATCAATGTGGTTTTGTTCAATATAATGCCACTAAATCTCAGGTTATTATTACATTATTTAGAGTAATATATGATTCTTGTTTACTTTGAAACAAGTTATGCTCCGGTTTAATACACTAACAGGGAAGGATTTTTGTTGCGTCAAATTGAAGATGTTTTTGGCAAAATGACGTCCAACATTACTGGTAATACTGGGTTTTATACATACAAACAAGCATCACAAAGGTATGATCTATTGCAGTCCCATTGCATTGGATTGCATCAGATGGAACAGGTGTACGTGAAACACTTTGTGTATGACAGGACTGAGTAATAACTGCACCTCTTGTACTGTAGGTATGATTTGGTCTTTATAATTTTACAAAAGGACAATGAACACAAATATGTTGCTTTTCCACCCATCACAGCTTTAAGTGAATGCAGTAAATTCCATCCATCCATCCATATAATACATTTTCACGTAAATGTCCAGTAATTTATCATATATACTCTGTGAGCTGAGAAAACCACATGGTATTTGTTTCAGTTGCAACTTGTCAAGGTCCTGCTGCTCTTGCTCTGCCAGACCTCCACACTTCATTCTCAACTTTCATTGTTGAAAGGAAAAAATATATCTGTGTTCTTTGGAATACGGGGCTTACAATTACCGGAAACACGACACGTGTAAATACGCTAATATTTGCCATATTAAATTAAAGGTATATAATATAAGACTGGGAGCATTTCGATTGTCTCCAAGCGGCCTGACGCCGGCGGGTCGTAGCTAACAGCGCTAACTACGGCAAAATTGCTGACCGAGCAATACACACGATATATGAGAATGTGAAGACAAGAAGGAGGAGCTTGGATAACAACACATACAGAGGGACACTAACCTCATTGGTACTTTTTAAAACTGTTTAGCACCTGCCGTTTAACAACTGTTATCCAAAAATGAATTCCGCAATGTCTCAACACAACATTATAGCATGCAGTTTGTAAGGATGGCCGCTAGTTGTTTGTCAGTGAAAAAGAAAACTGTCCAAAGGGGGAGAGTAGAAGATGCAGCGCGCTTCTTATGAATATTTGTGCATGAGTGACCTTTAATACATGCAGGGTCTCTGGATAGAAGCTCAGCCAAATACCAAGTTCTCAATGCTCACTTTATCCATGTATTATTGAGACTGTGAGACTCAAAGAGATGCTACATTCAATTGTGGGGGCATTTGTATGGTCATAGTTAAAACATGTTTCAATAAAGAGTAAATTAAAGCTGAAGTGCAGTTTAGAATAAAATAGCTATATAGCAACTACTAAATGACTCCACAGTTTTATGCATTTGTTTTTCTGGTATTTCTTTGATATACACCAACGTGTGTATTTGGTATTGGCTGGCATATGGACACATTTCTTGATGGCAGTTATTGAGATGTTTTCATTGTAACTCTGGTTGGATGTTCTGCTTGTGCTTCATATTGGTTCCTGCTCCACCTTGGAAATGAGGTACACTCAGGGCATATTATGTTGTTCTCCTCTGTATTTCTGTTCACATAAGCATGGCCAGTCGTTGGTACATGGTGTGCTTCTGTCGCTCCCCCTCCTCTTCCTTTCCTCTTCATTTCCTCCTCCTCTTCTGTTCTTCCTTCACTGAGGAAGCAGATGGTGTTTAGTGTTGGTCCTTTTCCTTTTCATAAAAGGACCTACTAGATATTCTTAGTCCAGGGTCTGTACAGGCTAAATATGACCTTGCTAAGAGAATGGAAGTGGAGCTTCCACAATGACTATACACCCTACAGCAGGTTATTTACGACAGAATAGGTTTCTGTCAGTGGTTCATAGGAAAAGGGCAATATTGTGTAGTCCAGTCAGGGATCGGTTCATATTTCTCATTGTTCCTTTCTCAATTTTCTCTCTGGTTCCTTCTCTCGCTCCATCAGTCTGCTTTATTTTCTTCCACTAATCTTCTGTATCTCCTCCTCCCTCCCTCCCTCCCTCCCTTCGTCCCTTCTGTGTCCCTCAGTCTCACATCCTGGGGGACCCTCATTTCACCATCATTGCCCCTCCCCTCCTCTCCGCTTGGCCCCTCCTGTATGCAAAGCAGGTGTCAGCCAGGACAAGAAGGACAGCGACTACCTCACAAAGGAGGCGACAGGGTCTTGGGGGCAAAAACACACACACACACACACACACACATACACACACACACACACACACACACACACACACACACACACACACACACACAAACACACCCTTAACACGTGCAGTCTCCTTCTCCATCTCTGTTGTGCTCTCTCTACATGCACATGCACTTCACACATATGTGCTCCCTTTCTTTCTACACACACACACACACACACACACACACACACACACACACACACACACACACACACACACACACACACACACACACACACACACACAAACAGCTCCCGTGGGCTGGGCTGGGGCTAGGGACAGGGAGAGCTGGAGCTGTCTGTCTGTCTGTCATTAGTATTCCAGCAGGAGGCTCCTGGCCCGGCCAGACATCTGAGCGCAGCAGCCGCAGCAGATAAAGAAGAAGCCATTAATCCACGGAAGATTACCAGCACTGATACTTTATCCCACCGTAATACAGCAATGCTACCAGACTCATTCCATTTACAATGCCGTCAGAGGAAGAAAGAGGGAAAGAGGAGGAGGTAGAGAGAGCAAGGCGAGCTCACCTTGTGGATGGAAAGATGGCAAGACAGCCAGCTTCCCTTTCTTAAGTCTCGTGATTTGAATTTCTTCTTTGATGGAGCAGGGGCTGGGAGAATGTATGTGTGTGTGTGTGTGTGTGTGTGTGTGGTCTTGCATTTGATTTGTAGATGTTTTGAATTCAGAGTGGTCACCCCCTCAAACCACAGATGGCCACTGTTCAGAAATCTAAGTTGGTCCAAAGAGCAGCTGGCTATCTTTCCTACTCCATGCTGCGCTTGTTTAAATCTATCCTTAATACGTGTGTTTGTATGGATTGGTGCATGTGTGTGTCGCTGATTGCGTCCGTCCTCCTCCCAAAAAAACTGCCCTAACAGGCAACCAAGCCACACTGCAAGAACCTTACACCAAACTGGGCGGCATTGTTTTAAGGTGCGAGATGATATCCACAGATGCAATCATCAGTCTGGTGATAAGACTATCAGCTCCGTCTGGAGAACATGATACAACAGAGTCGATATGTTTGAAGCTACAGTGAAACAATGGAAAGAGGAACAATAGCTCAGCAGATGCATGAGATTAGAATTGAGTAATATTTATAGACACTAACTAATAAAGCCCAGTCATGGTTGGGATTTCTGGATGATGAAACAAAAAACCAGAAGGAGGAAGAGGAGGGACCGTTGACTCCACAAACAGCGATGACAGATGAGCTGAGGAGAGGTGGAGACAGATAAAAGGAGACAAAGGGATCCTGGGCCAGTGGGGAGGAATAAATGAAACATTCAATGGCGACAGAAAGAACGATGAAGGTGCAGAAGGGAAGGAGAGAGACAGTGGGAGCAGAGTGTCCACCTCTGGTACAGTGCTGAGCTCATGTGTTCCTGTGAAAATTCAATCCCTCAGACTTGGCAGATAGTGTTACCATGAGAACAGCAGTGGGGTTATTGTGAAGAGAGAGAGAGAGAGGAAGGGAAATCGAGAGAGGCAGAGAGACAGGGGGAAAGGCCAGACTTGCTCCAGCAACCATCTGTTACTCCAGCTTACCCTGGCACTGAGGCCGACCTGCCTCTGGGAAGGAATGTACAAGTCTGACCATGAGGAAGGTTGAAAAACAAGAGCAAGACACAGGGCCAGCCTGCAACATCTACCTATCCATTACTGCTGAATTATGTTTACAGTTATGTACACCACCAGCTGTTTCAGTATTAGCTAACTTAAGGTTTATTGTATTAGTTGGGTAGTTTTCCATTCCAAGACCAGATCTCCACGTTGTGATTGTACTGCCAGCACGGGATGAAGATCTGGAAGAACCTATTTTCTATTGCACCAGCTTAGCGCTCCACTTGGAAATCTAATGCAGTCATGTCACTGCTGGTGTTTTACAAGTTCATCTTTCAGACACTACCAAGGATGTCTAGTTAAAATAAGAAAGAAGGACTAGCTGAGCTCCAAGTGCTACCAAATAGTCAGTGTCAGTACCCACTGTGGTGACTCATAAAATAAACAATGAAGTATCATTCGGTCTGGCGTTGTCTTTGTTCCCCAGTGGACAAAGTCGGGCCGAAACATTTTAAAATCAAGTAAGAGGTAAACAAAAAACAAAGCTGTACATGGATCTCGCTTCTCTCTGACTTTGTGGGAGGATGTTCCAGAGTCGAGCAGCAACAAGAGTAAAAGAAACAACTGCAGCAGCGGTAAGATTTTAAGATCAAGATGAGGCCTGGCTCATAGATTTTTCACTACGTATGAGGCAACAGAGAAGTATTTCCTGGAGGAACGGCAGTGACCAAATGGATTAGTATCAGCACTGCAAGAAGCCATGTGTTCCATGCTAATTAAACTAATAAGACAGATGTGTTCGTTGGTAACTTAAGCTGAGTGTATACTTGTGCATTAAGGTGTTGTGTTAAACCTAAAGCAACTATGTGCTTAGGCTCCATAGATAGCAGCTACCGCATGGTGATCGCACAACTTGTTGGTCAACTTGTTGGTCAACTTGTTTCTTTATCGTCACCGTTTCTGATGCTGTTGGAGATTGTTGAGAGTGAAGACCACGTATGACGAGTTGAAACAAAAGGCTCCGTTATCTTCACCTTTTGAATAAAACACATCCAGCAAAAAAACATTTCCACTTCTAACCTTCTGCTCACCGCTCTCCATCGCAGTGAATGCAACAATGAAAATATGGAGCGAATGGTCTGACATGCAGTCATGACACAAGGCGGACCTCCCACCCATTGCCTGTATCACAAAGTGGGGAAATAATGTAAATACAGGTACTGTCATTAAAACACAATACAACCCGATTGCTTACAGTACATCCGTCTAGTCTTGTGAGGGTGCTATCAACGAGGGAAATACAATGTTGAACTACAAATCAAAACCTTAAGTATCTGCAATGGGGCTATTTTCAATCCCTTGCATCGACCATGAATCCGGATTTAGTTGAGCGTGACGGAGGCTTTTTCCTTTCCTGCGTGTGCTTTCTGACTGAACACAGCCCTGGATTAAAACAATACAAAGGTTATTGGGTGAAATAGTTACAACGTAAACATTACACCAGGACTTTGTGTGCTTGCTTGTATGTGATTAGCCAAACACAACACCTTCAAATGATGAAAAGGTTAAAAATAATCTGTAATAATCTTTAATATTAAAAGGTTGTGCTTGATACTTAAGATCTTCCTCTATAATCTTCCTCCATACTATACTAAGTCGCTGTCGAACTGGACAGCATATATGCTTTTGTTCATTTACAGTTTTTTTTCCAAAAATAAGAAGAAAAAGGAAAAAGGAAAGTCCTCCGTTTTGTGTCCATCGCCTTCTTCAAAGCCACGAACCGTGACTTCAAACGTCCGTTTTGCAGGGCTGACAATGCTGCTCGCATGTCACCCCAATAAACAGCTCGCTTCCTCCGCATGGAAGCACTAGTAGAATTATAAAAAGCTGAATTTAACTGTATCCGCTAGTATAGACAACAAGATCAGCCACACCAAATCTCCGGAGTAGGGTGGATGCTAAGCGTTGACGTAGCAACATATATGCATTTTAAAATGGAAACACCCAGATGGGAAGCCTCCTACATTTACATTACTTTCCCCCATCCAGTCTCTGAGGACACAGAAACCTGAGATCTTCAAACAAAATGGTCTGGTGGTAAAAATCATTGTTGTAAAGTGCTATGTCAATCTAAAGTTATTCCTTTGAATGTCCATACAGGAAGGGAGGTGAGCACTTCATATTGAGCCTCACAGCCCTCAATAAATATCTGATGTGCTTCAAATTAAAAATGACCACTTGGACAAATGTCAGGTGCAGTAACCTTTACATTTCACCTTCAGAAGGAGTCACATATGGTCTTAAAGCATTGCACAAATGTGTCCTTTTCCTTTACACTGCATAGCCAATGAGGTAAAGGTAGAGCAAAGCAGCTCTTATTGATGTGCAAAGCTCCAGCCTGATCCCAACTCTCTAAAGCACCAATATTTATAGTTGTTATTTCTCAGCTACGCCCACTTGTTTTCAATCAATAATCTTGATTATCTCAGGAAAAGTGTTGTGTTCACTCTTCCTCTTGCCGTCTCCCCGGCATCAATGCAGGCAAAATTGTTTGGGTATGATCAAATCAAAGGAAGTCAATGATATGACATGAATAAATAGTTCACCGGTATTTTAAAACTGATCAGGAGGAGTGACTTTACAGTGACATTTACATTCTTTAAAAAACACACACACACACACAAAACAGAAACACACAATCTCTCGTGAACAAACTACATTAGGCAGAACACTTTGTGATCATTTAGGACCTCACCGCTCATGATTACAAAAAAAACTAGTACAAATTGGACTGTTCACCTTCTATCATTTCAGGTGTATTTGTTTGTCTTATCGTATCCCCAATAGCTAATTTTCCTGAATCCAAACATAAAGAAAATATTGATTGATATAATCATGAAAGCAGGATCCAAATTAAAAAGAAGAAGCAGCAAATCAAAAACAACACACCACTAATAATAAAATTACAAATAAATGCTTCAAATAACCAAAGATAATATAAACGCAATAAAGTTAGAATGTGCCAAATAAGCACAAACAAATGACAGCTAACAAAAACAACAATGTGTTCAAGGACACCGCCATTCCATTTGTGAAAATGAATCTGCATTTGTTCCTTTAAAGTGTAAGCACTTGTTGAGCCACTAATAGTGTTCAAAAGCCCTAAAAAAAAGTGCTTTCCTCGTGAAAACAAGCATATTGGATTTAAGGTGTATAAACCATCCACTCACATGTGGTTTCCAGCACACCTTTCCACCCTCAATCACTGACTTAAGGTTGATATCATTGATTAAAATGTTGATCACTGCATGACAGTCTGAAAAAAAAAAGGAATGATCACAATCAGTCTTTATTATTATATGAATAGTTTACTTTTAATGATGCCGTCTCCTTCTGAGTGATCTAGTTTTTGTGGTCTCCAAGGAAGGAAGTTCAATTCCCCATCCATCCCTGACCTCCACAATTAACTCAGCGACCAATCATATGAGAGAACGATGGAAGTGGATGTGAGCCACTCAGAACTCTGGAGACTACAGGTCCTACATACTTCATCATCACTGTCATCATCAGACATAGACCACAAGACGTGGTGTTACCAGGGAGAACTGAGAGTGAGAGTATTAGAGGGGAAAGGTAAAAATTTTAAAAATTTATATCTCTATATTATGTGTGTTTGTAGATGTTACAGCACAAAGCTTCAAACTTCTGTCAATCGGTCATGAGACAAAATCTATCAATCTAGAACTCTGTCTACTAGAGGAAGGACCCCGATGACTGTTTGGCTTTCCACCTCATATCTTTGAATCATTTCTTGCACTCTCAAAAGGACCAGAGAAACGCCGTGAGCGGACGTGTTATCTCCTCTCACCCTCGTTTAACATCATGTGCCAGTGGCTGCCTATTTAGTGGGCTGTGTAGTCGATTGTGGCATAACGCAACCTCCCACAGAAAGTCATTGATTTCTTCCTGGGAGACCCTTTTGTATGTGCGTAAGGGGGGTGGGGGCTCCCTGGACTTTCATCAGCAGCGCTGAGCACTGTTTCTGTGGGTCTCTAAATAACTAGTTTGAGTGAGTTTTTTATATGACAATTATCGCAATGCATGTGGTTATTCACAGGATGTGGTTTTGATGGTTTTTTGCTCTGGGGTTACATGACATGTAAAGGATGTTCTTTTAAGTTGTACATGGCCGTACACAAAGAGACATTTTGGGCCTTGTGGCATCATACATCTTTCTCATTTGTATTTTTTTCAAACTTCTATCAAGTTTGATATTATATAAGAAGATATTTCTTGATGGTGCACCAGGAAAGAGGAGCGCAGCTTTAAAAATGCATCGTTTAAATTGCGATCCTTAAACACGGATCAAGAAAAATGTCAGAGGGAGCAACGTTCTCACAGACACACTCACATTAATAACACCACCTGCGGTCAGCACATCTTTTGAATCTCAACCTGATCTTCTCTCCTCACCCCCATAATCTCATCTTTGTCCCACGATGCACTTCCTGCCTCCTCTCCTCATCCTGTTTCCTCTAAGCCGAGAACATCACAGCATTGCTTTGAAATCAGGAAATGAAAGAAAGTCTCAGTATTTTGGCCGAGTGAGGAACCATTCTTCCATAAACGCTGTATGATAAAGGTTACGGAGTCAAAGTAAGATATAGAGCACCACTGTTTTCAAGAAAGGGCTTATTCCCATTGGTGGATGGCTTTTTCCCATTGAGTAAAGCTCCCATTGAATGATATGGCCTGTCTGTGTTGACAGGCTGGAGATAAGGAAGTGCCCTCAGGTATTAGTTGCCATTCCTTTTCACCAAGAAAAGCAGCTGAGAGTAGCTACCTCATTTTTTTTCCTTTCTCCTCAGTGGAGCACCTTCCCTCCTCTTTTGGATGAATAGAGAAATTCACAACAACAAAGCCTTCCACTCTCATTAAGTCAGCCGCAAAGCCAAGCACCACCAAGGAGCCCAATATCTGAGGCAGATGTGTAATCCCCCGGCTCGATCTAGAAGCTGGTACAGAATTTCAAATGTCCATAATAACTGTCGGAAAAGGAAGTGAAGGACACACACAAACACGCAGCTCACACACACACACGCACACACGCACACACACATACACACTCACACACACGCACACACACACAGTGCATACACGTAGTGTGATGAAAATGAATCTGTTATTGACCATTAGCTCACTGCAGCAGAGCAGAACTCAAATGTCCTTCATCTCAGAATGTCACACTGTGAGTGTTTGTGAATGTTTGTGTGCACCAGCTCCTCAAACCCGATAGCTTCACAGAGGCTGACTTTGACTCTCGTCCGATTTAATGACAATTAATAGTGACCTGAGCTTTTAAGATAACCATTTAATAAATCATCATATCAGCTTTATTTGAATTGAGAAATAACCTCCGGAGGCAACACATTAGATCAATTACAAAAATGATAAATGATAAAGAGACTGTAATTAGCCGCAGCCCCGGAGGGATACATTGGCCTTCATGGCTTTTACTCAAAGAAGCAATACATTTCAATACTGTATTTCCTTCTTTTGCATTTTCAGCAGCAGAACAAGAAGGTAGCTGGAGCTGGAGCTGGGGAGAAGGCATGGCTATTGGTCAAGCCATTTAGCTCCGGCCCACTTGCTGAAATGTAGCGATGAGTCAGCTCTTTTTTCCGAGGACCAGGACCGGGATGAAGGGGCGGAGGGATTGAAGGGAGGTCGATCAGGACCTGATAGAACATAAAGACTGTGAGGCTGTCGTAGCAGTAGATGCTGGCTCCTGATGCACCTCCCCTCTTATAATACAGGTGAAAAGAAGGCTTGATTAAAAAGCATAGTGATCTCAATCTTGTGGCAACAATTTGGGGAAAGCCCTTTGATGTTTCAACATTAATCATGCCCATGTGCCCAAGGCAAGGTTTATAAATAAATGGTTGTCTGAGTTTGGCATTTAAGATCCTGCTCTCTTCTGCATTTGCATTTAACATGGTTTGTTAAAGGTTCTCTATGCTATATTCAAAGCATTATTATAGACACTCTCCCTCGCTGTGTGTTGTTATCGGAGCTTCTCTGTGCTTTGTTTCTTTACCAGGCCGGCCGCTCGCGCCTTTCAGTGCATGTGATTTGGTTAGGATGCAAACTCTGGCCAAAGAAAGTCAGATGCACTACATGTGGGTTCCCAACCGCACACGACACACCTGGGGACGAGTGTACTGCATCAGAACTGCTTGTTGGCTCCTCAAATAGCTTTGGATGACAATTATCCCCACACCTTTCCGGCCCCCCTGAATTGGGTACACATATAAATATTTTCATCATATTTCACTTTCATGTGTAGAAACTTGTCCAACACTATTAATGCCCCCCCCCCCCCCGCCCCCCTGACATTAAACCCCATCATACACAGAGTCAGGCCTCATCACTCAACCTCACAAACGCTGGATGGGAGCAATCTTGTGGAAAGTTTTAAAACATTGGAGACTTTTTTCAGCTTCTATTTCATGGTTTTGAATTGGAGATCTTAAGCAATCACATGTGGATGTGATATTTGGGTGTCCAGATACTTACTGGCCATGTCGTACTTCTGTTTCTTCTCCTTACGTCTTATTTGTACAGCGCTTCTGTAAGGAACCTGCCCATTGTAATGTGCCTCTATCAGCTCTTTGTTTTTTCCTGAGAGAGAGAGAGAGAGAGAGAGAGAGAGAGAGAGAGAGAGAGCTTAGTTACTTCCTGGTAGGACAACCTCACCCAGAGGGCTGGGGAGAAGACAAATGGGGAGGGGAGCAAAGGAGAAGAAAGGAGAGACTGGGAAACAGAATTTTTGAGAATATGAGGAGAGCCCAACTGAGTGGAGTCGAGCTTAGGAGAGGCATCAAGTGACCTCCTCCCTCTCCATTGTTAAAGAACATAAGAGTGAGGCTGGCTAGAGGCCACCAAAGGGGTAGAATACATTAGAAACCAGCCAGAAGGAGAAGGGAACAAGACAGAGGTAGAGAGAGCTGTTCACGTTGCACTAACCGCAAACATGAAATAAATAATGATTTTCACACAGACATCCAGGATGAGCTGTATAACTGTTGTACAGGTCAACTTGTATGTAAACTGGGGCAAGTGTGTGTGTGTGTGTGGTCGTGTGTGTGGACGTGTGTGTGGACGTGTGGTGTCTTCAAAGGGAAGAGTGGCAGAAAAACAGGGGAGGAAGGGGATCGTGATGAGGGGGTAAGGACTGGATTTGTGAGAATGATGAGAACAGGAAGAAGACCTACGACACAAAGGAAGTCACCGGAGAGGACAGGGAAACAGGTGGCGCTACAATGCGGTCAAGACAGATTAACATGTGGAGATCCACCTCTGAGGAATGCTGCATCGAGGGAGTACTGCCAGAAACCCGGAGATGATAACAATCAAGATGGTTGAGACTCTTGGATTATTGTCTTCTACACAAATCAGTCAGGTCATTAACCCTTGATCGTTGGTGGCTGAATCCCAGATAAGTTGAATAGCTTAAAATTCCTAAAGCTGTAGCGCGACCTCTGTGTCGAATACAAGGGTCTGTGCCTTCCCCAAAATAAACCACAGTTGCAGTTCCTGGAGATGCGCCCTTCCAGAGACGTAATTACTTATTATCCTGATTGTTTTAAAAGAGTGAACGCCAGTGTTCAGTGCCAACACAGGAGGTAGTGTGACCTTCTTTGCGTAGGGAGGCAGAAAGTCAGGGAGTGGCGTGTTGAGCGTCTGACCTTCAGGAAAGAGACCAGAGTGAGTTGTAAGTTTGCCATAACAACAACCTTTCCCTCACAATAACCGTGTTAGTTTTCGTGCACAAATATGGTCCAAAAGGAGAGTTTAAAAAGCGTTGGTGTTGTTGGATATAAACAAACGTCTACAGTGGAAGATAAAAGGATTTTTTGCAGGTCTGGCTGTTGGAGGGCTGTGCAACAGATCTTCAATTAATTAGTGCAACTGTCACTCTAACCTTAACAAAGTGTTTTAGAAACGTACATTTACACCACAAGACGAGACATTGGGCACTGGATTGTAAAAGAAATGTTCCATCGTTACATATAATCTGGGATTTTGCTGAATCGTCATTCCTGTCTGCACGGTAGGGTTGCTACACCATCGCCAAAATCGTAATCGCTACAAATGAAGAAAAAAAAAAAGATGAAAACAGATCTTCAAACATCATCTTGGGAAGTCCAGCATTTCCCTCACCAATCCCTGCTCCGTTTTCACAAATCAACGATAGAAAAACATCCTCAAATCCTCCATCCACAATCTGGTTCTTATCGGCCTCCTCCCACAACGTGGCCCGGCTTCAACACGGTGTCAGCGCTGATGAGTGGGTGAATGTGTCAGCTGCCCTCTACGAAGGACCTGCGCGATGGCAGGGTGACACACACACACGCTTCAAAAAGGGCAGGAAGGATTGCCACCGAGATCGCACACCCAGGCAACCATCTGCTCCGAAACAACCTCCTGTGGGATGCAGCGCCTCCTCTTCACGGGCCCCCTGTGGAGTTGTCTGTAAACCACAGTTACTGGTAACATGCTGCTTACTGTAAACCAAAGCTTGTTTTGCACAGTGACTGTGAAAAGCCTCTGCAGGTTTTTCATGTTCTGCAATGCTTTGTAATCATTCATTTTGTCCTTTTATACTTCACTTTTATGGTTAACTATACGTCGTCCACACGCGCGGCACGCTGACACTAAATACTTAAGGTGCTTGTGTCGAAGCGTCTACAGGGCGGCCATTTCACAATTACTGCAGTTATGAGTCCCTCTGACACTCTCCCTAAGCACCAATACAGAGAAAGTAAAAAGTGTAAAATATTTAAAGGATCCCTCTGGACATGTTTAAAGATGTATAAAAATACTTGGCTTTGAATAATAATTTGTGTCTGATATAGTTTTGGCACCAAAAAAAAGGTTCTGTGCAAATCTGTGACGATGCAAATATATATTGTAAAAGTTGCTGTTTGCGAGGTGTCTTTGTGTTTATATTTACGTCTTAAACTAAGATTTAAAGGGACAACAGATGAACGTGACAACTCTGCACACACATCATTGTACACAGTGAAGCTCAAACATCCGAGTGAACTAACAATTAGCAAAACACATCTTTGTTTGGAATGGGACTTTAATCATTGGTGCTTTTCAAATTTCATTCAGTGACTTAGTGAGTATGTCAATGTTTTATTAAAATGAAGTAGCTCTTTCAAGGATTTATTTGACTAAAAGTCATCAACTGCACTTAAACATATATATACCTTGAATAGGTAGCACTTAAATGCCGTAGGATCACTTAAATGTCCCTTACCAATAGCACTTTGTTGTTTAGCACTTTAGTAGCACTTAAATGGCACTTACGGATAGTACTTTGTAGTTTAACTTTATTGAAGAAATTGTACTTGCTTGATTCTTGTTGTTCTGAGTTTGGACTCATGGTTTAATGCACTTATTGTAAGTCGCTTTGGATAAAAGCGTCAGCTAAATGACATGTAATGTAATGTAATGTAATAAACACAACTCACCTCCAACAAAACAATATATTTGTCTCTGAACTTTGTCTTTAATTTTCCTTTAAGTGGGCTTCATAATTCTCGCCAGGAATCGTCCATGGAAATTATGGACTCCGAAAACTAAATACCTCTATTTCATTCCCCAGATTTTTAAGTCTAAAAGCATCTCTATGTGCCGGGAATAAACCTCTGGTACAGGAATATTGAATCCATTGCTTATTCATTTTTGTAAGCACAAAATGTGTCAAATTTGGAGCGAGACTAAATGTTCCAAGTCTAAAATAACTGTAATCAGCTAAAAAAATGTGCGAGGTGCAAATTCCCAGAATAAGATAATAAGGCCGTGAGATCCCTTGACCTCGTGCAAGAACATCTGTGTCCTTATCTTAAATGTGTGTTACCGATTGCCAAGTCAGAGAGCAGCAGACTAGTTGCACATGTTTCCTATGACAGGTCTTCACCACTCGAAAATTATATTCGTAGCCATGAGATAATTCAAAACACCAGAAAATTCGTGATTGCGGGTAAAACCAGAAAATTCGTGATTGCAGGCAAATCTCTCGTTCATGCCAGAGGTTCTTGCATGAGGCCCATTGTTCTCATTGGTGTATTTTGCATCATTTAGTTGGGCTCAATGGAAGATCTTGGTGACCAGATGTGTTTCTATGAAGAAATTGAATAATTAGAAGACAAACAAATAAGTGGAAAATATTTCTCAGCAACTTTTACATGTTTCTCGCTATTATAATTAGTATAATTTTCTGGCAATCTTCTCGGAAACATTGTTTAATTTACCCAGAGCTAATTTGTCACATGTGTGACATACCAAGGAAGATCTCCCGAGTATAACATTGCATTGAAAAGAGAAAAAGAGAAATACACTATTTATTTGAAGCTTAACTGTGCAGAACTCCTCCGTGCCATACATAGTATGTTGACCATCACAGCATGGAGCTCCCAGTGTTTTTTTCCATCACACCAGAGGGAGCCCCTGTCATTGCTCTGCCGTGTATTTGCAGTGTCTAATGCCTCATCCCTTATGATAAATTAATGCTGGATGATGATGACAGATACCACTGTTCCAAGGTAACTCCCATTATGGAGCTGTGATTGAAGACCAGTCAAGTGAGGTTGTTGTTTATACTGTCTCCCTGGTGTAAAGTGCTGGTGTGGAGCTTGTGTGATAACAAGGGTCATTAGTTAGGGGAAGGTCAGCGGTGTTGAGCTTATGCATTGAAACTTGATGAAGAATGATACCCGAGCAAAGAGGTGACTTGCCTGAGCCTAAAACTTAAAAGATAAAAGAAACACGGTACTTTAACTTCCACTATTTAGCACATCGATGCCGAGGTTGAAGGTTAACTATTTTCCTCAGAAATAGCTGAGAAAAGTTATAATCCTTAAGATTTTTGTCTGATTTAGTAATCCCTGTTACCATGGTGACAGCAAATGTGGTTAAATAGTATGCATAGTGTTTCCTGTGACTACTACACAATATAGGCCACCCCGTGTTTAACCAGTTGAACACTTTCAATGTAAAGCAGCACCAAATAATATGTTAATAATAATAAAGAGTGAACAGTAATCAGGGAGCCTGTTATCAATTTTAAAAAGTCACACTTATATATTTCCTGTGAATCCTTCGTGCTCGTTGCAACCAGTTGAATCAACATCGTTTTATCCATAAAGTGGATCAAAAACAAAGTTTGATTTCATGAAAATAAGGATTTAGTATTTTAGCTCAGTGTCCATTTGCTAAATTTCTTCTGGATCTTCGGTAACATCTTGTGGCCTTCATCGGGGATGGAGATGTATTACGTTAATACTAAAATAAGAACATTTAATGCATTTAGTTTATTCTACGTGCTATGTTACATTGTCACTCATGTATTGTGTTATTGTTGCTTTACATAAGGACTGAACAACAAGCATTATAAAACACTTTTAAATGTCCTTATGTCTAGTTTGTTATAACCCATTCATTGTACACTGCTTTTAAGTGAACTCAGCTTGGCTAACAATGGCAAATATTTGAAAACTCTGTTGACCAAGTAATCTTACCAGGAAACGCCACTATGACTCTATGTTTCATATCTCAAGATTAGCTTGAAAGGAAATGCTGCATGTCAACACGCTATCAGTGAAACTAGAGTATGTGAATTTGTCTCACCCTGTAAACATGTGTGAATATTTTAGAAACATTAAGTACATTGTGCCACCTGCCATGTCAAAGATTAAATAAAACCACTACATGTATAACATATTACCTTCTAAAATGGGGAGCAACAACAACCTAAAACACGAATTAAGGTTTAATTTATTCATTTGAACATAACAATCAGCAAACCTGCTTGAACCTGAGGACATTTTTCCACTTTATTTCCAGGATGGTGTCACGGCATGTTTTAGACAGGTGCGCCAGATGTTATCTTCAGAACAGGTAATACTCCTCGGGGGTGGCATCACTGTACATGTTCTGTGATCAGTTTTCAGTTTATGTTATATAGCCCAATATCACAAATTGCCTCAGTGGGCTTTACAATCTGTACACATACGACATCCCTGTCCCAGGACCTCACATCGGATCAGGAAAAACTCCCCAAAAATAACCTTTCACAGAGAAAGAAGGGAAGAAACCTTCAGGAGAGCAACAGAGGAGGATCCCTCTCAGAAGCAAATTATGTCATGTGTATAAAATGAACAGCATAACAGAGTTACATAAACACACTTAGCTGGCTTGCAAAGCCTTAATATGCCTACATGTGTCAATCAGCTGGTTTATTCAGCATGATTCAGTCCTACCACCCTATGTAAACTGTATAGGGCAATGTCAAAATGTTGTTTTAAAAAACTAAACTTTAATAAAGGAACAGTGGTATCTTCAAATGATGTTTTTTTTTTTAATCCCCAGATGTCTTCTGTTTACCTGAGAAGATAAACTGTTTGACCGAGGTGAACCCAACATTTTAATCCAATACTACATCAGTGAAGAAGAGCAGAGTGTCCGCACAGTCTGTGGAAATATTGGATTTTAAATGCTGTTTCTGCCCCGAAAAAAAAGTTTTATCAATCCGCACAGAAAACACACATCAAACAATAATAATCGCTGAAAGATGTTGAATAACAAGTTGAGAATGGAAGTTTGGACTCTTCCCTATAAAGGTATTAAGTGTTGAGATGCTGACCCCAAAACATAGACTAGGTTAAAGCGTAATGTGTGTTTTTTTCTGTCATCTTAAATACAGAATATGTCATAGTGAGGCCTTGGAGTTGTTTTGTGACACCGTTGACGGAGCCGAACCGTGTAAGAAAATGAACAGGTAATCACTTTTGTTGTGGTCTTATGATCACAGGTTATCACACACTGTTACTTTTAATTGGTTTTTCAATCTTCAAAAAAATTACCTACAAAATAATATTAAAGGTTTGAGCTAACGTGAGCTGGAAAGATGCCAAAGGCTAGAGCAGAGGAAGAGGGGAGAGAACCCGTATGTGATGGACAATACCTAATGAGTTAGGTTTCTGTCTGTCTCAATGTTTATCTAAAATGGGTGTCGACCGCTAGCGCGAAACCCTGCGTCCTTATGTTTTTGATTGACAACCGAGGCATTTAACGTACGTACAGCGTGGCCTGTTGACGGTGAGTGAATCCTAAAAGTGCTGTTGAGCAATTATTAAGAGAAAATTATTTTAATGCATTTTTCCTCAATGGTATAAAAATAATTATAGAGTGAAATCCTTCAAGGTAAAAGGCATCGGGATCATGTGCAACTATATACAACTGTTGCATGATATACTTTTTTTTCTTTTTCTTTCTCTGCCTTTCAACCATCAAGCTCAGTATTCGGCTCACATTTCTTGACGCCCCCTTTCTCTGCGTCTCCTTATAGTATTTATCTTGTCTGTCACTTCCTCCCTTTTGCCTTTGCGCCACGTCGCTCAATTACATTTACTCATGCACGCCTTGGCATACATTATGAATATTCTTATTAGATGCTGTT